>NC_133530.1:27877925-28248796 GCF_048544455.1 Silene latifolia | reverse complement strand
GATATGGAGTTGATATAGTCGCGGTATTGGATGTGAGCGGAAGTATGCAAGAAAAAAGTTTGAAAAAGGTGAAAACTTGATATACGATTAATTTACTTCTAATTCCCCTCTTTCTTTTATGCAAACCGACTCGTATCGAGTCGGTTTCGGTTGCTTTTCCTTGCATTTTGTGCCCAATCCCCGTACTTGTTATCTTGTGTATCCTTTTTGCAGGAACCGATCCGAGTATAGAGGAATTGGGGCAAGGAAGGCATTCCATTGCCTTTACATGAAGAAGAGGTGAAGAAATCTTTGAAGACGAGTGTTACGGCAGTGAGGCCGTGGCCGATCCGCCACCGGCAGAACACACCCCAGACATTGCCAAAGAAGTTGAAGAAAAAGCTGAGTGCTGTGTTTTGCCGGCAGGCCGGCAGCCGGCCCACCGGTAGAACACAGCAAGAGGAATTAAATGAAGAATTTGAGGAAAAACAAGCTTGACCTCGCTGCCGGTAGGAGCACCGGCAGCCGGTCAACCGGCATTGCACACATCAACAAAGAAGAAGAAGTCCTGAAGTTGGTGTTTTGCCGGCAGGCCGGCAGCCGGCCCACCGGCAAAACACAGATGCCAGACATTTTAATTCATTGCACGGTTTTGCCGGTAGGACCACCGGCAGCCGGTCCACCGGCAAAACGCAGCAGCAGCGGATTTTGGGCTTTTCTCTCTTTTCTTCCTCTTTTCTTCTTAATCTTATACAAGCCTATAAATACCCCCTCCTTAAACCCTTTGACACACAACCCTAGATCTGAGAATATTTCCCTTTCAAGTTTCAAACTTTGCTAATCCTTTTGCTAATCATTCCTTAATTAGACTAGTTCTTCAATTAATTTGTGATTGAAGTTGGGTTGTAAGAAGAAGATTGAAAGTTTATCCTTATTTATTCTATCATAATTCCTTTCTTACTATTTGATTGGTATTATTTCTCTTCTTATTTTCATTTGTTTACTTTTCTTTTTCCATTTTGTTTGTTTGATTGTTCATGTTAAATTTGCATCTTTGTGTTTTTTGTTGTTGTTTTCACCATTGTTCATCTTTTCATTGTTTATCTTTCCATTATTTCTCTTTCCTTTGTTCACCCTTGCTAGTTGTCCTCAAAGACTTAATCTTTGAGTTGATTTTGTTAAAGATTGTGTCTTTTAGTTTACAAAACCTTGTTATTAGATTAATTCACCTTTATTCATAATTTGTGTTGGATATTTGCATGATTAGTAGTAGAATTCATCTTCCACCCATGTTTGTGTTCAAAGTTTCTATCTTTGTTGTTTATCTTGCTATTAGGAACATGATTAGTGAGTAGTCTCCTTCTAGGACTCGGTTTGACCCGATGTGGGTAATTTCACTAACTAATTATCATTAAGGGCTAATTTTGTGGGGGAAATTGGTGAGGGTAGTTTAGAGGAATTTCATGTTTAAGGTTTGGTTCTTGGGTAATGTCGACTCTTGACCCTTGACCACCAACGAGAGTTGGTTAGGTTGTTAGTTGGATATTTGGGAACCGACCCTTGTCACCGACTAAGGTTGAGACCGAAAGGGAGAACCGAGGAAGGGTGCCTCTAGATTAGTGTTTGAAATCGACCCTCGAGAGAGGGAGTGGGATGACCCGGAATACGATGAGGGTTTAATGACCTTGACCATTTACTTGACCTCCTTGGGAAAATGCATGTTCTTGGGGTTGTCGGGTTTTGAGTTGGGGATACCGGCTTTCGAACCCGAGAGGGGGGTTAGCCGGGGTAGCTAGTGTCCTATTTCGAACCCGAGAGGGAGGTCTTAGGCGAATTAGAGCCATCTCCCCCTCACCTACTTACCCCTTTTGATTAGCCTAGACGATTAGTATGTGGAATTACTCATATTCATGGTCGGACCGAGTTCTAGTCCTTCTCTTTATTTGATCTACCCCTTATCTTTTAGTTTGCTCTTGTCTTGTCTAGTTTATAGTCTTTTAATTGGTTAGTTTAGTGCTAGTTTGTTACCTCCACCTTTGTTATTTATCGACTTAGCTAAGCTCAAGAATATAGACAATTAGTAATCACCCCTACTCCTTGTGGATCGACCCTCTAGAGTGTACAACGATAAAATCGTGCACTTGCGAGGTTTAACTTGAGACCATCAAGTTTTTGGCGCCATTGCCGGGGAGTACGGCTTGATATTAATCGTTTTTGTTCTAGTTTAGACTATGTCCTTTGTTACTAATCCTTTCTTTCAAGTGCTTAGGTCTTTTGCATGAGTAAGCGATGAAGACGAGGTCAACCAACATATCCACTTGATCGCGAAATTGAAGCCACGGCAAGAAGACTTAATTCTCTAAGAAGAAGGGGTTTACTTGATACACCACCAATTGATACACCACCCATTGAAGAGGGTAATCACCAAGAAGCTACCAAAGTGTTTGAAAATCCTTTTGGGGTTTTAGAAGAAGAACCAAACACCATGGGTGATCCGGTTCCGATAAGAGAGACTATGGCTCCTAAGCACATAGTCAATCCAAGCATCCAAAGGCCGAGAATTCAAGCTAATAACTTTGAGATCAAGAATGTCTTACTCAACCTTGTTCAAGACAACCAATTTGGAGGAAGTCCATTGGAGAACCCAAACGATCATCTAAATGAGTTCCTTGAAAATTGTGATATGTACAAGTTAAATGGGGTCTCCGATGACGCGGTACGCCTTAGGTTGTTCCCCCATTCACTTAGGGGTTCGGCCAAGGATTGGTTGAAGAATTGTGACCCGGACTCCTTCAAAACATGGGATGAGTTGGCATCGGCATTTTTGAACAAGTATTTCCCACCCTCAAGAACGGCCAAAGTCAAGAGTGAACTACAAAGCTTTACTCAAGAAGAGGATGAGACCTTATATGAGGCATGGGAACGGTATAAGAAGCTCCAACGGTTATGCCCTCACCATGGCATTTCCGAGGCCGAGCTAGTGAACAACTTTTACAAAGGGTTGACCCAAGACCTTCGGCTTTCATTGGATGCGGGATCGGGAAAAGGTGCCTTGGACATTTTGGGGCATAAAGCGGCAAAAGAGCTCATTGAGGAGATGGCCTCAAGAACTATGGAATGGGGAAGTGATAGGCAATCAAGAAAAGGCAAGAACAAGGATTCTAATTCGGTTTTAAATGTGGAAGTTAAGGGAATACTAGATGAACTCACCCAACAAGTTGCTTTGCTAAATTCCAAACCTAAAGGCTCCGATATGAGGCAAGTCTTGTCTTGTGAGTTGTGTGGTGAACAAGGGCACACTCCCATTGGGTGTCCCTTGATTGCACCCCTCCAAGAGGAATGCTATGAGCAAGCAAATGGAATTTGGGAATCCACTAGTGCAAGGCAAGGGTTCACAATAACAACAACAACCAATTCGTTAATGGAAAAAGAACTCACCCTTTCTTGTCTTATGCTTCACAAAACATTCAAAATCCAACCACTTCCCAACCCCAACAACAACAAAGGTTCAATCAAAACTATCAATTCCAAAGGCAAATTCCACCCGGTTTCCAAGGGAAACAATTTGTCACCCAAAACCAACAACCATTTGGGGGTTTCAAGGGACAAAATTCCAATCAACAACAAAACCAAAATTTCCAACAACAAAACCAAAACTTCCAAACCTCTCAAAAACCATCTTGGGAACAAGCCTTTGAACAATTGGTCATTGCAAATCAAAAATCCGACTCAAAGCTTGATAACCACATAGCCTCACAAAACCGGGTTAATGATGAAATACGAGCATCCCAAAAGGCTACGGAAACTCATGTGGCCCAAATTTCTCAACAATTGAGTCAATTGGCTCAAAATCCGGGGAAGTTTCCGGGGAATACGGTTAACCCAAGGGAGGTGAGTGCGGTATTTTTGAGAAGTGGAAAGCAATTGGAGGAGGTTGAGAAATCTCCTAAATGGAAGAGGAAGAGGGTGTCTAGTGAGGTAGTGAATGAGCACCCGGTTGAAGTTGTGAAAGAAGATGAGATTATGGTGGAGAAGTCTAAGGAGGTGGAGATGGTTGACCCTCCAAAGCAAGATGAGCCTATTGCAACTAAGGCCAAAGAATGTACTCCCCCACCAAAGGAGTATGTAGCACCGATACCCTTTCCACAAAGGCTTGCAAGGCCTAGGATTGAAAAGAAATATGAGAAGTTTGTTGAGATCTTGAAGGGAATGAATGTAACTATTCCTTTCCTTGATATGATTACCGAGATTCCATCTTATGGCAAGTTTCTTAAGGAACTTGTCACTTTGAAGAAGAAGAATGGAGAGGTGCAAACCATCAACCTCTCTAAGGAATGTAGTGCTATTCTTACTCACACCAACAAGCTTCCAAACAAGCTAGAAGATCCGGGTAGCTTCTCTATCCCTTGTTCTATCCAAGGGGTGGCTATTAAAAGAGCTTTGTGTGATTTGGGGGCTAGTGTGAGCCTCATGCCACTTTCAATATTCAAGAGGCTTGATTTGGGAGATTTTAAACCTACTAGAGTTTCACTTCAACTTGCCGATCGGTCGGTTAAATTTCCCATAGGTGTGATTGAAGATGTACCCTTGGTTGTTGGGAAGCTTGTCATACCTTGTGATTTCTTTGTTATGGATATGCCCGAGGATTACAATGTGCCTATTATTTTGGGGCGACCTTGCCTTGCCACCGGTGGAGCTATGATCGATGTAAAGAGTGGGAAGCTATATTTGCAAGTGGGTGAAGATAGAGTGGAATTTGAACTCCACAAGTCCATGGAAGCTCCATCTCTCGGTGACACTTGTTGCATTATAGACATTCTTGAGAATCCCATGGAGGAGCATGACCCAAAAGCTTCCTTCATGGATCCTTTGGAGACTTGTCTTGTTAGTGGGTATGAGGTCAATGACAAAGATATTGAGACTCTTGCATATGTATGGATGTTGGATTCGGCTCCAATTCATGAACAAGCTCCCAAATTTGAAGTGTTGGAAGTCGGTAAGAAGGAGGAGAGTTCCACGCCTCCTCCTATGGTTGAACTTAAACCTCTTCCCTCTTCTTTGAAGTATGAATTTCTAGGAGATAATTCCACTTTTCCCGTCATCATCAATAGTGCACTTGATGACACCCAAACCTCAAAACTCATTTCTTTGCTCAAAAGGTTCAAGGGTGTCCTTGGGTACACTATTGGTGACCTCAAGGGGATTAGTCCCTCTTTGTGTACTCATAAAATTCTTCTTGAAAATGAGGATGCGTCCTCAATTGAGCCACAAAGAAGGCTTAACCCCATCATGAAAGAGGTTGTAAGGAAAGAAGTCCTTAAGCTACTTGACGCGGGCATTATCTATCCTATTTCGGATAGTAGGTGGGTAAGCCCGGTTCATGTAGTTCCCAAAAAAGGAGGCATGACGGTAGTGTGAAATGACAAGAATGAATTGATTCCTACAAGGACGGTAACCGGGTGGAGAATGTGCGTGGACTATAGGAAGTTGAACAAATCCACTCGGAAGGATCACTTTCCCTTACCGTTCATGGATCAAATGCTAGAAAGATTAGCTCAACACAACTATTTTTGCTTCTTGGACGGCTATTCGGGATTTTTCCAAATCCCTATCCATCCGAGTGACCAAGAAAAGACCACCTTTACTTGTCCATTTGGCACCTATGCATATAGGAGGATGCCATTTGGACTATGTAATGCTCCGTCTACTTTTCAAAGAGCTATGATGTCAATTTTCTCCGATTTCATTGAACAAGAAATGGAAGTTTTCATGGATGATTTCTCGGTTTTTGGGAAAAGTTTTGAAAGTTGTTTAATGAATTTGGAGAAAGTTTTGAGCAAGTGTCAAGAGTCTAACCTTGTGCTTAATTGGGAGAAGTGCCATTTCATGGTACAAGAAGGTGTTGTGTTGGGACACATAGTGTCCAATCGTGGGATAGAAGTTGATAAGGCTAAGATTGAGGTCATTGCTAGTCTCCCACCTCCCACCAATGTCAAGGGGGTGAGAAGTTTCCTTGGACATGCGGGCTTTTACCGCCGCTTCATCAAGGACTTCTCCAAGATTGCGAGACCTTTGACCGAGTTGTTAGCCAAAGATACTCCTTTCGTGTTCTCTAACCGATGTCTTGATGCTTTTAATAGGTTGAAGGAAGCTTTGACAAGTGCTCCAATTATACAACCTCCGGATTGGAGCTTGCCGTTTGAGTTGATGTGTGATGCGAGCGATCATGCCTTGGGCGCGGTTTTAGGCCAAAGGAAGGATGGAAAAGTGCATGCAATTCATTATGCAAGCAAAACTCTTGATGACGCTCAAACAAATTATTCAACTACGGAAAAGGAGCTCTTGGCCGTGGTTTTTGCAATGGAGAAGTTCCGGACCTACTTGGTGGGAGCTAAGGTTATAGTGTTCACCGATCATGTTGCCTTGAGACACTTGCTCATCAAGAAGGAGTCCAAGCCTCGATTGATTAGGTGGATATTACTTCTCCAAGAGTTTGACATGGAAATTAGGGATAAGAAAGGAGTTGAAAATGTGGTGGCCGATCATTTATCCCGGCTCATCAACCTCAATGTTGACAATGGGCTTCCTATCAATGATCACTTGCCCGATGATCACTTGTTGTCCCTAAGTTTAGTTGAAGCACCGTGGTATGCGGATATAGTGAATTATTTGGTCTCCGGGATAATACCACATGATTATGACTATCACAAGAAAAAGAAATTCTTTCATGATGTGAAACATTATTATTGGGATGACCCATGTTTGTATAAGTCTTGTGCCGATGGGATGATAAGAAGGTGTGTTCCAAGAGAGGAAGCTACCTCCATAATGAGCCATTGCCATGACTTACCTTGTGGTGGCCATGCAAGTTCCAAGAAAACGGCCGCTAAAGTACTTCAATGCGGTTTCTTTTGGCCCTCTCTATTCCGTGACGTTGCCTTTTATGTTAAAGGATGTGACAAATGTCAAAGGAGTGGAAATATCACAAGGAAACATGAAATGCCAATGAATTTCATGCTTGAGGTTGAGCTTTTTGATGTGTGGGGGATAGATTACCAAGGTCCCTTCCCATCATCGTTTGGAAATGAGTACATACTCGTGGCGGTCGACTATGTAAGCAAATGGGTTGAGGCGATCCCAACCAAGACTTGTGATGCTAAGGAAGTGATCAAGCTACTTCAAAAGATCATTTTTCCAAGATTTGGGGTCCCGAGAGTCCTCATTAGCGATCGTGGTACGCATTTCGGAGAAAGAGCATTAGAAGCTTTGTTGAAAAAGTATGGTGTGCAACAAAGGAAGAGTCTTGCCTACCATCCTCAAGCTAATGGGCAAGCCGAGATTTCCAACCGAGAGTTGAAGACTATACTTGAGAGAACCGTGAACAAGTCAAGAAAGGATTGGTCCTTGAAGATTGATGATGCTTTGTGGGCTTACCGGACGGCCTTCAAAACACCGATCGGTACCTCACCATTCCGATTGGTGTATGGCAAGGCTTGTCATTTGCCGGTTGAACTTGAACACAAGGCATATTGGGCCATCAAGCATCTCAACTATGACTTGAAGACGGCCGGTGAGAAGAGACTTCTTGACTTAAATGAATTGGAAGAATTTAGGCTAGAAGCCTATGAGAATGCTAAGTTGTACAAAGAAAGGACGAAAAGATTTCATGACAAGTGCATCATTAGAAGAGAGTTAAAGGAGGGTGAGTTGGTTCTTCTATATGATACCCGTTTGAAGTTCTTTTCCGGATAATTGAGGTCGAAGTGGACCGGACCCTTCACCGTTGTCCGATCTTTCCCTCATGGGGCGGTTGAAATAAGCCAAGGAGACCGAACTTTTAAAGTAAACGGTCAAAGATTAAAGCACTATCACGTTGGCAATCCCGTCCAAAAGGAAATGAAGACCCTTGAAACCTTTCTAGTGAATTGAGATTTTTCCATCCTCATTATGAAAATTGTTGGCTTGTTTACTTGGTCGAGCCTACGACATAAAACAAGGGCGCTACATGGGAGGCAACCCATACGATTTGTATATAGCATGCATCTTAGTTTAGTTGTGAGAGATTTGGAATCGTATTTTGTCTATTTGGATTGGTGACGGAGGTCACTTTTGAAGAACACAAGCATTATTTTCGTTGACCCGAAATCCCAACATCATGCGTCGGCGTAACTGTGGAAAACAAGAATCCCGGGGTCAATGAAAAAACTCAAATCCCGAGTTAAAGAAAAATTGAGCTGATTGGAAGAAAACAACGAAAAATAGCTGTGTGTTGTGTTTTACCGGTGGACGTGGGACAGCCGGTTGGTCCACCGTAGCGAGGCCAAACTTATTTCTTTGAAAAATTGAAGAAGTGGTGTGTTTTTGCGTGAGGCGCAAGAGCGGCTCACCGGCAGAACACACCTGACAAAGCTGAAAACACGAAGAATAATGATGAGGAGTGTGTTTTGTCGGCAGGCCGGCAGCCGGCCCACCGGCAGGACATACCTGATGACTTAGAAGAATTTGAAAAATGGGTGAAGAGGAGTGTTTTACCGGCAGGCCGGCAGCCGGTCCACCGGCAAGACACTCATACCTTGAAGCTAGGAAGTTGATTTTTGAGTGGGAGTGGTGTTCTGCCGGTAGGCAGGCAGCCGGCTCACCGGCAGGACACACCTGGTATATGGGAATATTAAGTGAAGGATGTGTTTTACAGGTGGACCGGCAGCCGGTTGGTCCACCGGCAGCGAGGTCAAAATTCTGAGGAAAGAAATTCGAAAAATAGAAAAAAGGGGAGTGTATTTTACCGGCAGACCGGCTGCCGGTTCGCCAACCGGTAAAACACACACGCAGACCAAAAATAAACTACGATAATCACCCCTTTTCTAATTCATTTCATCATTTCTCCTTCATCTTTCCTCCTTATTTTTCCCCCTTTCTAACCCTAACTCCCTCAAATCTCACTCAAACTTCCCTCAACCTTCACCAATCTCCTCCAATCATCAAGATGGCCGGAAGAAGAACAAGAGCGGATGTAGCAAGGGATCAAGCGGAGTTGATTACTAGAGCCGCAAGTGATACAAATCCCAATCCGGACTTTCCTACGGTTGAGTTTGCCACACAAACTCAGAAGGGTAAGTTTATTCTCTTCAAAAATCGTCCCCTTACCCCAACTAAGTTTTTACATCATCCCTCCTTATCTACCCTTGGGATAGCTAGGGAGACGGAAGCTCTCTTTACGGGGTGTGGCATGAGGGGAATATTTACAATGCATGAGTATACTTACCCTCGCATAACTTGGGAATTTTTTAGTAGTCTAAAGATTACAAAACACCGGCAATCGAATATGGTGGCTACCCTTAGCTTTCGTCTCATGAACCGGGAGCACAATATTACTTTGGGTCGGTTGGCTGGCATGTTTGGGTTGGAAAATGCACCGTCACATAACCCACCCGCTGATTTTCATTATTCCCGAGCGTGGAAAGCAATTTCGGGCCTTGATGATAAAGTTAGGGTGAAAAGGCCCGCGATTAGTTGCCACAACCCCGTCATTCGGGTGTGGCATAGATGTATGGGTTGCACCGTTCTTGCGGTAGATGAGCCGTGGGTGTTTAGGACCCACGAACTTGAAATATTGGGGTCCTACTTGTTCACTAAACCCACCCCCTTCAAAATTAATGTGGCTCACTACCTAGCCCTTCACCTTTCAAAGATTGCGAGTTCTCCGGGGCAAAAAGTCCCGATACATGTGGGTGGCATGATCACCCGAATTGCCCGGAATTTGGACCGTCCGGTAGACCTTTCTACCATGAATTGGATACCCGGGGACACTTACTTAACAAAGCATTACTTGACCACGAAGCTTGAGTGGCTCAAAGTGAACCCCCTTGACGGCCATGAATATTGGCAAATTAATCACAAGAACTCAATCCGGCTTCCCAATGTCACCGCCATTAGAATTGAAAAGGACAAGGATTTCTACCTCCTTGATATTGAAGAAGAACCACCCACCGACCAACCTCCTCCTATTATTCCACATGTATATTCACGGGACCGTCGAGTGGACACTCCTTCCACCCTCCAATACCAAGCGCCACAAACTCATCAACCTCCACCGTGGCAATTTCAACAAGGTGAGGGGTCCTCCTCGAACCCTCCTTCCTATCCTCCCTTGCCACCTTCCCTCACCGAGTGGATGGAGAGGATGGATATTGCCACGGCCAAGGCCGCTAGCGAGAGGGATATCTTGGGGCGGAAATTGGACCGTATTTACTATGATCAAGCCACCGGTACGTAACCGGTCTACGACGACTTTTGTAGACGGGATTACGTGCCCTTTGATGCCCCTCACCCTTCCTATTTTACTTGGCCCGACGGGAACTATCCCAAGGACGGGAGTATGGTCCACGGAGGTCTTAACCTCCAACCGGACTACTTTGCCGCCCCCATCTTCCCCCTTAGGCCCGAGTATCGACCGGAGGGGCATGATGCCCAATGGTTAGGGGTCCGGCCCTACTTTGCTAGTGATGTGGGTGCGTCGGGATCCGGTGGTGGTTTTACGGGAGGTGATGGAGGTGTTATGAACATGAGTGGTGATTTCACGGGCGGTTTCATGAGCGGCGTTGATGGAGGTAATTTCACCTTCAACGCCGAGGATTTAATTCAAGGCTCCGAGTTAAATACCGGAGAAAATGATGATGATAATGATGATGATGAGATGGACTCCTAGTCCCAAGAGGCCGAGTTGGTGGCCTATTATCCTCCCTTTTCAATCCAAAACGACAAGTATGAGCTCTTCCCTTAATCCAAATTCTCTCATTCATATTTAAATTCTCGCATGCATTTAGTTAGAAATTCACTTAGTTGCATTCATATAAAATTGCATTAGATTTCAATTTTGTAATATATTGTCACATTTAGTTATTGCATTCATATAGTGTAGCTTGCATCGTATTTCAATATTGCATATAGAATAGATCATGCATAGCATTCTTAATTGAAAACCACTAAAAAAAAAAAAATTTTGAAAAAACAGAAAATCACCAAAAAAACACGTATTTAATTTTCGAATTTCCTCCACACAAAAATACCACCTATTTGAAAAATACAAAAACATGTTATTTCTTTCCAAATATTTAAAAAGCCAAAAACAAGTTCTTTTAATTTTCCGACTTGCCCTCCCATGTGAATGAATAAGTGTGGGGAGGGCCTAAAAAAAAAAAACCAAAAAACTTGCATTTTAATTTTCAAAAACAAAAATACCAAAAATATGTTATTTTCACTTCAAAAATTTAAAATACAAAAATATGTTCCTTTCTTTTTCTTATTCACTCCCTATGCTTTTGTCCATTGAGGACAATGTACATTTCAAGTGTGGGGAGGGAAATATCCACTTTGTGAATATTGTTTATATTTGTTCATATCATTATTTACTTGTAAATTTAAGAAAAAGCAAGAAAATGCTTAAAAATTGAAAAAAATTCTGAAAAATACAAAAATATTGCATTGTATATATATATATATATGTTTGGCTAACCTTTGGCATGGACATCGACCATTTGAGGCGAAAAGGAGCTAGAAGTCGCTTGGTAAACTCGTTCTAATCTCTTACTCCTTTACCATTCTTTCTTTTTGTATCTTGTATATTTGAAGGAGAATGGGATTTTGTTGCCTTGGGTGTCTCCTTGGGAGACCGTTTGGATTGTTGGTGTTGATGTGTTGCTAGGATTAGCCAACTTGTTGCACGTTTCATTTCATGTTCGTTTAAATTTCCGCATGCATTTGTTCACATGTAAATATATGTTGTATTTCCTTCATTTTGCATTGAGTTTGTATATAAATGTTTTGCATAAATATGGTCTAGGAAGGGAACCAAGTACCCCTATGATGAGCTATTGTGTCCGATTGTGCCTTTCCCCTCCTCGTGACTCACACCCGTGGCCTCTTAGTTAGCCGAAGGAAGCGGGCTTGACCATTGAGTTCGGACCGACCTTGTGAGACCTAAGGCCGTAGGCTAGACCTAAGGCTCGACTTAGCTACTCAAAGGTAAGAGTATAGCCTCCTAGGGTGGGTACATTCATACCCCGCCCTCATCTAGGTTTGAGAGTAGGCCTCCTCGCGAGGCGTGTCACATCATGACGCATAAGTGTGTCATTTTGTCCTTAGACCATGAAATTGCATTACATTTTGTGCACGTGTTATGAAGGAAAATCAGTTTTTATGAACCTCACATAGCCAAATAGCCTTGTTTTGTCCCTTGCATTATCTCCCTTTTTGTTTCACCCCCTTTGAGCTTTAGCCTATTCATTTGGCAAACCCACCAAAATAGCTACATCCCATAACCACCCTTCCTTAATCAAGAATTGGTCGGTTTTGTAGTTGTGTTGTAGGAGGTGATTTGGGTCTTGATGGTGGATAGTGTACATGTCCACTTGGGTCGGAATTTGGTGTATATTTGGTTTTGTATATAAACAAGAGGTTGTAAATTTGTAATGAAAAGCAAAATAGAAAAGGTGAAAATGTCGTGAAAAATCAAACAATAGTGAGTCATGTTGTATATATGATATAAAGAAAAGAAGAAAAAGGCAAGCAACACCCCTCCTCATCATTAAACGGGGTAGAAAAAGCCGTTGCTAAATAAAGGGGCAAATTGATGTTTTTCCAAAATGAGTCGGGTTTACACATTTTTTGCATGGTTTGGGAAACCGAGCCTTTGTTACGGTGTAGACGTTACCATTTGTTGAAATAAGAGGAGTACCTTTAAAGTTTTTCCAATTTGAGTTGGGTTTATGCAATTTTTGCATAGTTTTGGCGATCCATGCTATGTTAGGGCATAGACGTGTCTCATGTGTTGCAATAAGAAATGGGTTTTTGATGTGTCGGCTATTCTTGATTTGAACTCCACATATCCAAACGGTGCTTGCACCAATCCCGTTTTGACCTACTCCCTAGCCCCGTTACAACCCTTGCTTCATATCGTGTGCACTTTACTTTTGTTTGCATTTCGTTGGACATAGGACGATCTTACACATTAGATTGCGGGCACGTTTTCGCTAGTCGAGCTAGGAGAGTGATTTTGGTTACTTTTTGCACAAAAATCACCTTGCTCTTTCATTGAGTGACGAGTGAAAACCGCGAGGATGTCGTTGCCTAGGCCCCCTTAGTCATGGGCCCGTGGTTGAATCTCGTGTCGGTTCGGTAATTCTCTTCGGACTTGCCTACTTCCCCTTTCCCCCGCTCTTGAATGTGTTTCTTGAGCATTGGTCACACGAGGGTTGCTTGAGTCATGCTTAGGGGGTTGGCACCTCCGTTGGAACTTCTGAGACGGTACTCCCGACCAAGACCATGTTTTGTTATTTGAAAAATTCGGCCACTTAGATGAGGAAAGTGGATCATTTTGTTAGATGCATTCTATTTATTGATTACGTGCTTTCATGATGGATGTGTCGAAAGTTTTGTAGCAAGACCCAACTTGCCTTGCAATAGGGCACTCTTCCCTCATGAGTGTCAAATTGCGAGTTGAAGGGGCGTTGAGTGCGCTAATACTCGATCGGCTTAGGTAGTAGTTTAGTTGAGTGATGCTTATATTGTGCACCCACTCTCCATATCTATCATAATAATGCTTTGTACATTGGTTTTGGGACTTACTCGGGGACGAGTAAGGTTTAAGTGTGGGGAGGTTTGATATACGATTAATTTACTTCTAATTCCCCTCTTTCTTTTATGCAAACCGACTCGTATCGAGTCGGTTTCGGTTGCTTTTCCTTGCATTTTGTGCCCAATCCCCGTACTTGTTATCTTGTGTATCCTTTTTGCAGGAACCGATCCGAGTATAGAGGAATTGGGGCAAGGAAGGCATTCCATTGCCTTTACATGAAGAAGAGGTGAAGAAATGCTGAAGACAGTGTTCTACGCCGGGAGGCCGTGACCGGTCCTGGCCACCGGCAGAACACACCCCAGACATTGCCAAAGAAGTTGAAGAAAAAGATGAGTGCTGTGTTTTGCCGGCAGGCCGGCAGCCGGCCCACCGGTAGAACACAGCAAGAGGAATTAAATGAAGAATTTGAGGAAAAACAAGCTTGACCTCGCCTGCCGGATAGAGCACCGGCGGCCGGTCAACCGGCATTGCACACATCAACAAAGAAGAAGAAGTCCTGAAGTTGGTGTTTTGCAGCTTGAGCCGGCAGCCCGGCCCACCGCAAAACATAGATGCGGACATTTTAATTCATTGCGGTTTTGCGGTAGGACCACCGGCAGCCGGTCCCCCACCGCAAAACGCAGCAAAGAAAGCGGATTTTGGGCTTTTCTCTCTTTTCTTCCTCTTTTCTTCTTAATCTTATACAAGCCTATAAATACCCCCTCCTTAAACCCTTTGACACACAACCCTAGATCTGAGAATATTTCCCTTTCAAGTTTCAAACTTTGCTAATCCTTTTGCTAATCATTCCTTAATTAGACTAGTTCTTCAATTAATTTGTGATTGAAGTTGGGTTGTAAGAAGAAGATTGAAAGTTTATCCTTATTTATTCTATCATAATTCCATTCTTACTATTTGATTGGTATTATTTCTCTCCTTATTTTCATTTGTTTACTTTTCTTTTTCCATTTTGTTTGTTTGATTGTTCATGTTAAATTTGCATCTTTGTGTTTTGATTGTTGTTGTTTTCACCATTGTTCATCTTTTCATTGTTTATCTTTCCATTATTTCTCTTTCCTTTGTTCACCCTTGCTAGTTGTCCTCAAAGACTTAATCTTTGAGTTGATTTTGTTAAAGATTGTGTCTTTTAGTTTACAAAACCTTGTTATTAGATTAATTCACCTTTATTCATAATTTGTGTTGGATATTTGCATGATTAGTAGTAGAATTCATCTTCCACCCATGTTTGTGTTCAAAGTTTCTATCTTTGTTGTTTATCTTGCTATTAGGAACATGATTAGTGAGTAGTCTCCTTCTAGGACTCGGTTTGACCCGATGTGGGTAATTTCACTAACTAATTATCATTAAGGGCTAATTTTGTGGGGGAAATTGGTGAGGGTAGTTTAGAGGAATTGCATGTTTAAGGTTTGGTTCTTGGGTATTGTCGACTCTTGACCCTTGACCACCAACGAGAGTTGGTTAGGTTGTTAGTTGGATATTTGGGAACCGACCCTTGTCACCGACTAAGGTTGAGACCGAAAGGGAGAACCGAGGAAGGGTGCCTCTAGATTAGTGTTTGAAATCGACCCTCGAGAGAGGGAGTGGGATGACCCGGAATACGATGAGGGTTTAATGACCTTGACCATTTACTTGACCTCCTTGGGAAAATGCATGTTCTTGGGGTTGTCGGGTTTTGAGTTGGGGATACCGGCTTTCGAACCCGAGAGGGGGGTTAGCCGGGGTAGCTAGTGTCCTATTTCGAACCCGAGAGGGAGGTCTTAGGCGAATTAGAGCCATCTCCCCCTCACCTACTTACCCCTTTTGATTAGCCTAGACGATTAGTATGTGGAATTACTCATATTCATGGTCGGACCGAGTTCTAGTCCTTCTCTTTATTTGATCTACCCCTTATCTTTTAGTTTGTTCTTGTCTTGTCTAGTTTATAGTCTTTTAATTGGTTAGTTTAGTGCTAGTTTGTTACCTCCACCTTTGTTATCTATCAACTTAGCTAAGCTCAAGAATATAGACAATTAGTAATCACCCCTACTCCTTGTGGATCGACCCTCTAGAGTGTACAACGATAAAATCGTGCACTTGCGAGGTTTAACTTGAGACCATCAAAACTTCTATGAAGTTTTTGGTGGAGAAACTCAGCTCAATTGACCGGTTGTCGATCATCACATTCTCGTCGGATGCAGACAGGTTGTGCCCATTGACTAGAATGCACAAGGATGGGCAAGCCAAAGTTGAGGATCTAATTAATAATTTAAGAGCGGACGGTCAAACAAATATTACGAGAGGCCTACAAGAAGCCTTAAGAGTGTTGGTCCAACGTAGACAACGTAATGGGCGTACATCAGCTATCATGCTTATCTCCGATGGTGAACTATCTTCGAGGTGTGATCACCCGTCTACTGTTGACGTCTCTGGTGTCCCTGTGTTCACTTTCGGTCTTGGTAAAGATCATGATATCCAGGTGTGTATTATCTAAGCAGCGCAAATTGTACATCATTCATTCAATTCAGAGTTTTTTTTACTGAAACACATATAGCAACATGACGGAATTGACATTGTATTTCTTCGGTTCTTCCTGTATAGGTGCTTCAAGATATAGCAAGCAGAAGTGACAACGGAACTTATTCGATTGCAGATGTGGAAGGATCAGACTCGGCGAGTTTGACCATAGCCATTTCATCTTGTGACCGCACGAGTTCACGATTCTGAGAGCCGATCGAGGTGGACAACGAGATTGGCGTGGAGATACTGCTGCTGGCGGGGCTCCTCAGCGTGGTTGTACAAGACTTGAAGCTGACAGTCACCCAACTCGGCTCAGATATCCAAGATGTTCGCGTAGGGAATTATGAACAGACTCGTGATAATGAATCTGTTACTATTTCATTTGGGAATCTTTACAACCGTGAGAAACGTAAGACAACCTTATTTCTTAGTCTTCTCGCTGTGGAAGAACAAACGGCAATCGATATCCTCAAAGTTACCTTGTCCTATAGGTACCTTTTACTCCCTCTGTTCTCCTGTAAACAATTCGACTCGCTTTGAATTAAAAAGATAGCCTAAACACTTCCGTAAAATAATTGCTACTGTGTGCAGGCCAAGCGGTGGGCGGACTTTGTTAATTAAACATTCACCTATCACTGTTACATTGGACCGCACGAGTTCACCAGTTACAGTAGACCCAGTCGAGGTGGACAACGAGATTGCGCGTGGAGATACTGCTGCTGGAATGCAAATGGCCAGAAAACAGGCTGATGCCAACGACTTTGAGGGAGCTAAGAAAACTCTTGACAACGCGGAGAAATCACTGGACCACCTTAACCATGAGGCAGATGAATTAATCAAGGCGTTGAAATATGAGGTCCAAGAGTTCTTGAGGTTGCTCAAGGATCCCGAGACTTATCTCAGAGAGGGTCATGCATTCGCTCTTTCTTCTGAACTGTCTCATAACCGGCAACGGTTTGCAGCGAGAGGAGACGCAACCCAGCTACTCGCACTGGCCATACCTCTCGTCGTCCTGTTTGCTAACCAAGCCATAGAATTTGAAAAGAACGTCGAAGTGCGCCAACAAAATAATTCAAACAATATCAAGGTAATTAGGCTTTCATTGTCTCTTGTTATCTGTCTTTGTTTCCTCTTTCCTTAATTCACCGGGATTGAGGGATTTGGAGGGAATGACAAGGGGGAGAGAGTCGGGATTTAAAATTCCTTGTTTGGATAGAAAATTAGGGTGGAGGGAAATGGAGGGGAGTGATTTGGAGGGATTCAATTTACCTCCACCAAGCCTAATCAAAATCTCTTTACAATAGGCAAGATTTGAAAGGAAATTGTATCAAAACACTCACACCTCATTCCCCTCCCTTTCCCTCCATTTTTGCTATCCAAACACACCCGATAGAGGGAAAGTGAGGGGAGGGGGAAAGGAAAGGGGGAGGGAAAATGGAGGAAGTGATTTTCCCTCATATGTTGGTGTGGAATAATTTGCCTTGTATGAGGGAAATGGAGGTATCCAAATTACCCTCCCTCCAAATCCCTCTACTTTTCTTTTGCTAACCAAACAATGCCCCCTCCCCCCTTCCTTGAAATCCCTCAATCCAATCCAAACACACAATGTACTAACCTTTTTGAATTAATAACCTCATATATATGATCTATGTATTTATCTATCTATCTATATCTATCTATTACTATATATTGTATTTAAATAGGACCCCAAAGGCTTCAATAAACGAAATAAATATATGCAAATTCATAATACTATGTAGTACTCCCTCCATTTATCTATTTTCTTCCCGTTTCATTAAAATACTCCTCACATATATTAGAGAAATGGGAAGAAAACAGATAAATGGGGGGAGTACATAGTATTAAATGTATAAAATTTAGGGTAAATTGATTATTACTCCCTTATATAATTCATTTTTCAAAACTTACTCCCTTCCCTTATTTTATTTTTTTAAAACTTACTCCCACCAATTGTATCTGTGATCAAATATTGCTTCCATTTAATGATTATGTCCAAAAAAAGAAAATATTCCGTCAAAATTTTAATTTTTGTTCTAATTATTGCATTTTATGACCATTTTGCCCTTTGCTTTATTAAATGACTAATGTTACTTCTATTTTACTACCCAAATTTGTTGAATCTCTTTCTTAATTCAATTTGCCTCACTACTCCTCTCTTTTCTCTCCACTTTTCATCTTCAACATCATCAACTGTTCAGTTATAAGGTGATTATGTTCTATCTTTACTTTGTTCCCATTATATGTGTCTTTCCTACAACCTAAAATTGTTCAATTTGGTCATTTTTTTCCTTTTAGAAACTAAGATTTAGTTAGGGTTTATAGTTTCTTGATTTTAGTTTGTTGTTTGCAAATTTGGGTGATAGAACATAGCTTCTAATTGGACAGTTGATGATGTTGAAGATGATTGAACAAGGCAAAGGGCAAAATTGAAAGTAACATTGGCCATTGAATAAGGCAAAAGGCAAAATGGTCATAAGAACAAAATTTCAAATTTTGGCGGAATTTTCTCTTTTTTCCGCCGGAATCTTTAAATCCCCTATTTAAATGAATAGGTGAAACTCTCATTTTTTTTCCCGCCTAAACCATAATCTCTCCCATCCACTCTTTTCTTCCTCTTTGAAGTGGGCACGGGGATTAAGGGTGGAGTATAATATTGATAAAGATATGAGTGGGGTTTGGTAATTGGATAGAGGTATGAATAATTAGGATTAAATATTAATAAAGGAGATGGTTGGGGTTTGGTTATTGGAGAGAGGTATGAATAATTAGGATTAAATATTAATAAAGGAGATGGGTGGGGTTTGGTTATTGTAGAGATGTAGGAATAATTATAATTAAATATTAATAAAGGATATGGTGGGGTTTGATGAGTGGAGAGAGGTAGAAGTATAATATTATTAAAAACTTCCCCAAAAAGGAAAGGGAAAGAAAACCTCAATAATCCGTTTTAGGAAATAGGGAAGAAAAGAGTGGATGGGAGGGAGTATTTGCTAAAATGAAGCTTAGTATTTTTAGCATATATATTATAGGTATGGTAGGCGATTAATTACAAAATCTTTTAAATTTAATATTTTTCATATTTTACATTCTGCATAAATTTATCTCCATTCTTAAATGATAAAAAAAACGGTATACATTTTTTTTAAAATAATTGTAGGATGAAAATTCATTGACTTTTGATAAGATGCACAAAAAAATGTTAATAGTAAAACGATTCTAAAAATAACATTATTAATTTCTCGATAAAAAAGTGTTATTAAAATACTCATAAGAAATTATTCTCAGCAATATTTGATCAGGTATACATTTGGTGGGAGTAAGTTTAAAAAAGAATTATATAAGAGAGTAAGTTTCGAATACTGGATTATATGATGGAGTATATATTAGGAAAGTTATTATTTTAGATAAACAATTACTCCGTATAATTTAAGAGTTAGAGCATGCTTGGCCTAAATTGTTAAAAATGAGTTTTTGTTTCTAAAACTTAATTTCTTAAAAATAGTTTTCAAAAATCAGAAACACCAAATTGTTGTTTCTATTTTTATGGGCAAAAAGATGTTATTTGAGTTTTTGAGAATTTATTTTTAACTTTTAAATATATGATGTGTTTGGTCAAAAAGTGTGTTTAAATTCAAAAACACTTAGAAAAGTGAGGCTAAACACACACACTTAAATTGAAAAGTTATAACAAGATGAACTGATGAAGAGGAAAAAGATTACACAACTTTCCTTGATTAATAATAATGACATCATTGTGATGTTATCGTGAAACTCTCAAGAAATTCTTTAATTTGAGTATTAGAGTCTTAGATATCTCATTAGTAGTTCTTAATATATATAAGAGCATTGTTGTTCTTAGATATCAAACAAAAGGAGGAAGTCGATGAACTACAACGACGATGAGCCAATCCCTATATTGTTAGGTAATTTTACTCAATCAAACTTTATTGTTATTATTTTTTAATTATTTTTTTCAAATTTTAGTGAAGTTATAAAAAAAATTCGATAATTTATCCACTTATATTAATTTGGGCAAATATTTTATTGTCAAATGTACAAGTTTTATCGTAAGAACCAGCTATATGGCCAAACTTTTGGGCTAAAGTAGCTCGGCCTAAATGGCAACCAACGGGGCCATGCCTTAGGCACGACGGGCCATCGAGCTTATTACAAAGACTGTGGCACCTAGGTACAACACGACATTACGGCCCAACTGATCGAGGATTTGAACATGAGACTCGTGACTTTGTTAGACTATTTAAACAAACTAAGTCATTTTCGCAACATTTACCTGTTCTTATTTAACAATTTGATCATCCTTCTCAAGATATATGTATAGCGGCACCAACATCGGACTGATGGGATTGGATACGGGGGACCAAAGATGTGGAGTTGATATAGTCGCGGTATTGGATGTGAGTGGAAGTATGAGCGGAAAAAAGTTGGAGAAGCTAAAAACAGCAATGAAGTTTTTGGTGAAGAAACTGAGCCCTATTGATCGTTTGTCAATCGTCACGTTCTCAAGGGATGCAAGGAGGTTGTGCCCATTGACTGTAATGCATAAGGATGGACAAGCCAATATTGAGATGCTAATCAATAAGTTAAGAGCTTCTGGCGGTACAAATATCACGCCAGGCCTACAAATAGCCTCGAGTATGTTGGCCGAACGTAAACAACAGGAGGGGCGTACATCAGCTATCATGCTTATGTCCGATGGTGCACTATCTTCGAGGTGTGTTCACCCTTCTACAGTTGACGTTTCTGGTGTCCCCGTTCACACTTTTGGTCTCGGTAAAGATCATGATAGCCAGGTGTGTATTGTCTAAGCATCAATTTATTCTTAATTATTGCACATTTTTCGCTGAAACGCGTATGGCAACATGACGGAATTGACATTGTATTTCTTCCTATAAAGCTGCTTCAAGAGATAGCAAGCAGAAGCGACAAGGGAACTTATTCGATTGCCGATGTGGAAGGATCAGACTCGGCGAGCTTGAATATAGCCTTTTCATCATGTCTGGCGGGGCTCCTTAGTAGTGTTGTACAAGACTTGGAGCTGACCATAATACAAATGGAATCAGAAATCCAGGAATTGCGAGCAGGGAATTACGATCAGGCCCGTGTTAATGAATCTGTTGTGATTTCATTTGGAAATCTTTACAACCACGAGAAACGTAACACCACCGTGTTTCTAAGTCTTCCCGCTGTTCAAGTTCGAACGGCTATTGATATTGTCCAAGTCACCTTCTCCTACAGGTACCTTTTACTCCTTCCATTTTCCTGTAAACAGTTGGACTAACTGAGACTTTTTCGTGCGGAAAAAGAATACAGACACTTGCTTAAAATGCCTTAGAAAAGTGTGATTGTGTGCAGGCCAAGCGGTGGTGGGGCTTTGATTAAATCTGCGCCCATAACGGCCACTGTGTCCCGCACGAGTTCACCGGTGACAGTAGACGACCCAGTCGAGGTAGGCAACGAGGTTGCACGTGGAGATATTGTTGCTGCAATGCAAACCGCTAGAAAACAAGCTGATGCAAAGGACTTTGACGAAGCTATGAAAACTCTTGACAACGCGGGGAAATCAATAGACAATCTTAACCGCGATGCAGACGAATTAATCAAGGCATTGAATCATGAGGTGCAAGAGTTTTTGAGGTTGATCAAGAACCCACGCACTTATAGAGAGGGTTGTGCATTCGCTCTGTCATCCGAACTGTCCCATAACCTGCAACGGTTTGCAGTGAGAGGAGACGCAACCCAGCTACTCACATTTGCCATACCTCTAGCCGTTCTGTTTGCCAATCAAGCCATAGAATTTGAAAAGAACATTGACATTGAAGTGAGCCAATATTCCAATAATATCGTAACACCAAAAAAATGCTCCAATAATATCGAAGTAAGCTGTCGTCGTCTCTTGTTTTCTGTTTTTGTTTCCCACTTTCCTTTATTAATTTTCCTTAATTCACTCAGCGTTGTATAATAATTCTGACCCGACATAATCTGAAATCTTGATAAACCGAACAAACCTAACTAGTATCACTTATTCACTTAGATATCCCATTAGTTCATAATATATAAGAGCATTCTTGTTCATAGATATCAAACAAAATGGGGAGGATGTCGACGAACTACGACGATGACGAGCCAATCCCTGTACCATCAGGTATTTTTAGTCAATTAAATGCTTTAATATTAATTTTTTAACGTTTTTCGATGAAAATCAGGAATTTTAGTCAATTAAACAAACTAAGTAGTCACTTTCACAAGATTTACTTGTTCTTATTTAACAATTTAACCATCCTTTCCTCAAATTACATGTATAGGGGTACCAACATTATCAGATGGCCTCGGACCAGCAAAAATAGTGCAAAATATATTCAGTAAGGCAGATTCTCCGTTAGAGAAAAACGACTATAGTTTGGTAGTGGAACTGATGGGATTGGATACGGGGGAGCAAATATATGGAGTTGATATAATCGCGGTATTGGATATGAGTGGAAGTATGAGCGGAAAAAAGTTGGAGAAGCTAAAAACAGCGATGAAGTTCTTGGTGAAGAAACGAAGCCCGATTGATCGTTTATCAATCGTCACGTTCTCACTGGATGCGAGGAGGTTGTGCCCATTGACTGGAATGCATAAGGATGGACAAACCAATATTGAGATGCTAATCAATAACTTAGATGCTGATGGCGGTACAAATATCACACCAGGCCTACAAACAGCTTTAACTATGTTGGTCCAACGTAGACAACACGAGGGGCGTACATCAGCTATCATGCTTATGTCTGATGGCGAACTATCTCCGAGTTGTGATCACCCTTCTACTGTTGACGTCTCAGGTGTCCCTGTTTACACTTTTGGTCTCGGTAGGTATCATGATAGCCAGGTGTGTTTTGTCTAAGCACCGCACTTTGCACATCTCTTATTCAATTTAATCTTAAATTTTTAATATTTCACATTTTTCACTGAAACACGTATGGCAACATGACGGAATTGACATTGTATTTAATTTCTTCTTATAAAGCTGCTTCAAGAGATAGCAAGCAGAAGCGACAAGGGAACTTATTCGATTGCAGATGTGGAAGGATCAAACTCGGCGAGTTTGAATATAGCATTTGCATCATGTCTGGCGGGGCTCCTTAGCGTGGTTGTACAAGACTTGGAGCTGACCATCACACAAAAGGAATCGGAACTCCATGAAGTGTGTGCAGGGAGTTATGATCAGACCCGTGTTAATGAATCTGTTACGATTTCATTTGGGAATCTTTACCACCGTGAGAAACTCAACACCACCGTGTTTCTTAGTCTTCCCGCCATTCAAGATGGAACGGATAGTGATATCCTCGAAGTCACCTACTCCTACAGGTACCATTTATTCCGTCTATCTTCCCACAAAACAAATAGACTCGTTGAGACTTTTTTCGTTTAAAATGCGTTGGGTAAGTGCTATTGCGTGCAGGCCAAGCGGTGGGGGAGCTTTGATTAAATCTGCGCCTATAACGGCTACTGTGACCCGCACGAGTTCACCGGTGACAGTAGACGACCCAGTCGAGGTGGGCAACGAGATTGCACGTGGAGATACTGCTGCTGCAATGCAGTCCGCCAGAAAACAGGCTGACGCCAATGACTTCGATGGAGCTATGAAAACTCTTGAATATGCAGGGAAATTACTAGACAATCTAAACCGTGAGGTAGATGAGTTAGTAAAGGCATTGAAATATGAGGTGCAAGAGTTCTCGAGGTTGCTCAACGACCCCCGGACTTATCTCAGAGAGGGTCGTGCATTCGCTCTGTCATCCGAACTGTCTCATAACCTGCAACGGTTTGCAGCAAGAGGGGACGCAACTCAATTACTCGCACTTGCCATACCACTTGCCGTTCCGTTTACCAATCAAGCCATAGAATTTGATCAGAACCTTAATATCGAAGTGCCCTCGGCTGACGAAGATATGAGGAAAGTTGCTGAACAAACTGCAAAATTGGATAAAGCTGCTGAGGAAGAAAAGAAGGAACTTGATGAACAAGAATAAGCCATTGATGTCATAGTTGCTGAAGAAGAAAAGAAGAAAGCCGCTATTAATAATTGTAATTGTGTTGTTCATTAACAATTTTATGTAATTTTATCAAAACAAAATTGGTGAAAATGTCCATCATGTCTTTAGAGAGATGGCTCTGCTTAGGTTTTTTATTGAAATTTATTTGAACATGACGTCTGATACGGAGTATATACGTATCGTACATTCATTTCGATATTCGGCCCTGTTCTTTTGAACTTAATTTTAGCTCATTTCAGTTCAGTTCAGCTTCAGTTTGGTTCAGCTCTTCTCTTCTCTTCACAAAATTGACTATTAATTCAGTTCTGCTCTATTAAATTCAGTCCAGTTCAGCTCCATTAAGTTCCGTTCAGACAGTTTCAGGCCAAAAGACAAGTCCTTAATAAGACGAAACAATTCAACACAATGAACACATAATATTACACTCGACAATTCTTATGAATGCGATGCGCTACAGTTGGTTGGAGCGGTAAACAGTGGTAGGATGACGAGTTACCCTTGGAGTCTAGTTGCGAGTCTAGTTGCCGAAGATGTGGTTGTTTTTCTTTCAACTTTTGTCACTAATAGTTGTGTTCATGTTAAACACTTAAACGTGGGAGACACGCCTTAGCTCATTTTTAGCTAGGATGTGCTCAACGACCGGAGAAGAAGTTTGTACTATGACCGATATCCAGCAAGCCGTCTTGGCTCTTTCGGATCACAAATTCTCATTGAAGACATGACATATCCGTCACAAGCTTGTGACGGATACCATTTTACCTCACAATGTACCCACTTTTTCTCTCTCTGCAACACTATTCATGTGGTCCCCTTTCTCCACTAATCCATTTTGTTACCATTTTATCTCACAAAATATCCGCCACAAATGGTAACCCGTCACAAGAGAGACCAATTGCTTTCGGATTTAGATATGCTATGAAATTTCACTTTTAACTGATTGATTACTCCGTAACTCGGAAAGAAAAACATAAAGTTTCGGTATAATTCGAAGTCATGGTGGCAGAAACAACATAGAAACCGATTCACTAATAACCATAAGAAATTTAAAATGAAATAATTATATACAAGTTGGAATGTAAACACCCACGCACCAAAACTTTATAATGTTTGAAACAAAAATCAAATTTAATTTAGTATAACTTGGGACCTTCACTTGAAATTTCAATCAAAGCAAACATCCACCATGAACACTTCTACTAAATCTGCTAATATATTCAGATATATAAGTAAAATCTGTCAATCCAATCTGTCATTTATAATCTGTTTAACGATATATTTCTGATAATAATAATAATAATAATCTGCTGAGAATCAAAGAGAGCCGAATACTTTTCTCCAAATATTTTATTTAACTCTAATTTATTACTATTACTTCGATTATTTTCAGTATTTATTTATGCATTTCTTATTTCGTATTTTTATATAGAGACATTATATTGTACTTCAGCTTATCTATATTTACGCCTACATGCAAGGGCGGATCTAGGGGGCCCGGGTGTGCACGTGCCCACCATAACCTCTTAGAAATAAATGTTTATTAGTAACATAATTGTGCAGCAATCTATAGGAGATCATGTCTTTTATTGTTGTTTTAAATTTAGCCAAAAAATTTAAACTGAATTTTTTGTTATATGGGCTTTGCCCATCAGCCCCTTCAGCCCATGTCTTTTATTGTTGTTTTAAATTTAGCCAAAAAATTGTTAGCAACAAAAAGAGTGAAAGTAAAGAAATCAGAAAAAGGATTGGTAGAAAAACTCTCTCTAGGGTTTGCCTATGAGGGTTCCACCTGGACGCCGTTCCTGATCTTCCTTGATCTCGAGGCGTTTTTCTCCTCTTTTTCGGTGTTTGGGAATTCTATTTTGCGGTTGCTTTTGTCAGTTACCATCTGTGAAGTTGCTTTACTCATTTTTTTTGGAGTTTTTAGGGTTACAAGCTTTCTTTTTCAAGGAAAATTCATGAGGGAAGGTGAGATTAGGGCACAAAAAAACAAATCAATTATGAGGGAGGATGAAACTAGGGCACAAAATTACGGAACAGAACTGAACGCAGATAATTATGTATGGGAAGCAGAGGACGCGCAGGGCAGTTCGAAGGAGACGTTTATCCTGCTTGGTCGAATTTGGTCGATAAAGGCTATCAACGTTAAAGCAGCAATCGACACTATGGCTAAGGTATGGCAATCAAAAGGTACTGTTGTGGCTAATGTTTTGGATGTGAAGGAAAGGATTTTTGTATTCAAATTTGAGGATGAAAAGGATAGATCGAAAGTGATTGAGGGTCAACCTTGGCATTTCGATAAATTTATCTGGTGTTTTAACGAACCTAGCGGGGAAGGAAAGCTCTCAGACACCCCTTTATTTCATGTGCCTCTGTGGGTTAGGGTTTATGACCTTCCTCTTAGGGGAAGAACAAATGAAGCCAATATCAAATATTTGGGGTCACAACTAGGGCAATATGTGGGAATGGAGGAATCTTCGACCCCAGAGATTGAAAGAGCGGTTAGAATAAGGGTGGTGCATGATGTAAGGAAGCCTCTGAAGAAGGTGGTAGGGGTTCGTATGGCTCAGGGCAGGTGGGTGGAGTTCAAAGTGAAATATGAGCGCCTTCCTATCTTCTGCTATGGGTGTGGGATCTTTGGGCATGGGGAGAAGGACTGCGAGGAGGGACCCTATGAGGAGGGGGAGCTGCAATATAGCGAGGAGCTTAGGGCATCGCCAAGGAAACCTGTAAAGACTGTGGTGGAGAGGAGTACTGGGGGAGGGAGAGCGCTGGGTGGGGAGATGGAGAATGAGTTTCAGAAAAGAGAGGAGGAAGCAGTGCAATGTCTTATTGACAAGTTACAAAATATTGTTGTGAAGAGAAGGGAGAAAAGCAGCTCGGCTCGAAGGCAGGTTGTGGAAGGGAGTGTTGTTGAGGATGGTGATGAGGGGGGTGGGAAGCAGGTTTCTGGGATGATGACGGAGGGGGGAGAAAGTGCGGCTGGCTGGAGAGGGGGGCAAGGTGCAGGAGAAGCTGATGATGTTGGAGGTGAAGGGACAGAACACGGGGGAGGTGTTTGTGTGGTAAATAGGGGCAGTGAAAGTGAAGGAAGGATCAACGAGGGACGTGGGAGTACCTGGATTCGTCTGGGAAGGACCAAGGAGGGTGGTGGAAATGTGGATGCTAGCATTAGTCTGGGAAAACGAGACAGAGAGGAGAAAATTGATGACGGGATAGCTGTTGGAAAAAGATTGAAATTGAGCATGGGTGTAAGTTCACCTGAGGCGGAGGTTGAGGGCGCTCAACCCCGCCGGGCATCATGAGTCTTTTGAGCCTTAACTACCGGGGCTTGGGCAACCCTGAGGTAGTAGGCGGATTACGAAACCTTCTTAGGAAGGAAGCCCCTGCTATAGCTTTTTTGTGCGAAACGAAGCTTAGCAGTATGGAGTTTGGTAGAGTTCGGGCGTGCTTAAATAATTATGATGGGATGGAGGTGGATAGTGCCGGAAGGTCGGGGGGTCTTGCACTTATGTGGAGGAAGGAAATAGGGTGTACGCTGAGGTCTGCATCTTTGCATCATATAAATGTGGAGGTGACTTGGAATGATAAAGGTTGGAGATTTACTGGGTTTTACGGGTGGCCTGCTATAGGTGATAGGCATTTATCGTGGCAGTTGCTACGACTGTTGGGTGAAGATTATGATGGCCCTTGGATATGTATGGGGGATTTCAATGAAATCTTGTACGCTACAGAGATGAAGGGTGGAGTAAGGGCGCAGTGGCAGATGAACAACTTCAGGGAAGCCGTAGATGAATGTGGGCTGAGAGATGTGAGCTTTGATGGCTATGCTTTCACCTACGATAATGGGCAAGCGGATGAGGCGAATAGGCAATGTCGGTTGGATAGAGCTATTGGGAACGAGGCGTGGTTCGATTTGTTCCCTTATGCCAGGGTCGAACATTTTGTTAGAGAATGGTCTGACCATTCTCCAATAAAGCTACGGCTAGAGGGTATGAGGGGCCAGAGAGAAGGGAAGAAATTATTTCGTTTTGAGCAGTTGTGGATTGGAGAGGAGGGATGTGAGGATGCTATACGTTTGGCTTGGGGAGGTGGGCATGAGGATATCATGGGAAGACTGCAAAGATGTGGGGAGGAGTTGCTTGCATGGAAGGGAGTTAGTATAGGAAAGATTGTAAGGGATGTCCAAAAAAAGAGAAAGCGACTGAGTGTGATCAATGAGGGGGAGAGGACGGCTGCTTTGTTAGAAGAGCGAAAATGCTTGGTCCGGGATATCTCGAAGCTACTTAAGCAAGAGGAACTCTTTTGGCGACAACGGTCGAGGGCTATATGGCTGAAAGAAGGTGATAAAAACACAAAATACTTTCACCGGAAAGCAACCCAACGTAAACAAAAAAATACAATTAGGTCCCTAATTGATGATCTGGGAGTTTGCCGTACGGGGGATGTACACATTGAGCGAGTAGCTTGTGAGTATTTCGAGATGTTGTTCAAGACTGGCGAACCATGCAATTTTGAAGACGTGCTGGAAGGGGTGGCGGGAAGAGTCACGGATACTATGAACAATGTGTTTCGGGCTGAGTATACGGAGGAGGAAGTTATCCGTGCCCTGGAACAAATGCACCCAGCTAAGGCTCCGGGACCGGATGGTATGAACGGGATGTTTTATCAGACATATTGGAATATTGTGGGACCGGCGGTTTTGAAGACTGTTCTCGGGGTGTTACGAGGTGACCCAATGCCTAGAGGGATTAATAAAACATTTATAGTCCTTATCCCGAAGGTGAAGAGCCCGGAGAAGATGGGAGAGTTTAGACCCATTAGTCTTTGCAATGTGGTCTATAAACTTGTCTCAAAAGTCCTTGCGAATAGATTGAAAGAGGTGTTGGGAGATATAGTCTCGGAGAATCAGAGCGCATTTACCCCGGGTAGACTGATTACTGATAATATTCTCATAGCCTTTGAAGTCTTTCACCATATGAAGAATACGCGTAGGGGTGATGGGCATATGGCTCTCAAGCTCGATATGGCCAAAGCATATGATAGGGTGGAATGGACCTTCCTTGAAAAGGTTTTGGAGTGCATGGGGTTTGATGAGAAGTGGGTTAACCGGGTGATGTTATGTGTTCAGACGGTGTCTTTTGCTGTGCTTATTAACGGCAAACCATCGAGAGAATTTCGACCCAGCAGGGGCTTACGCCAGGGGGATCCTTTGTCCCCGTATCTCTTTATTTTATGTGCGGAAGTGCTCTCGAGTTTAATGCGAAAGGCGGTGGAGGAGAAGACGATACATGGGATTAAAATTGCTCATGAGGCGCCCATGATTTCTCACCTTTTGTTTGCAGATGATAGCTTGTTCTTTATGAAGGCTAATGTTGCGGAAGTGCGTGTGGTAAAAGGTATACTCACTGCCTATGAAAAAGCTTCGGGGCAGCTGGTAAACTTTGATAAAACAACAGTGTCCTTTAGCCGGGGTACCGCGGGTAATACAAAGGAGCTGGTTGTGCAGGAATTGGGGGTTCGGGTTGTCGATAATCCGGGTAAATACCTAGGCCTCCCAACTATTATTGGCCACTCTAAACAAGCTCTTACTGCTTTACTTCGAGACAAGTTAAGTAAGAAATTGCAAGGATGGCGAGGGATGTTGCTTTCGAAGGCCGGTAGAGAAGTGTTGATAAAGGCAGTTGCCCAATCAATCTCTACATATGCGATGAGTGTCTTCAAGCTCCCGAGCAATTTTTGTGAGGAATTGCGGTCCTTGGTCTCGAATTTCTGGTGGGGTACAAATAATGGGAAAAAGAAAATCCCCTGGATTGCGTGGCACAAGCTTTGTAGGTCGAAGATGATGGGTGGACTTGGATTCCGAGACTTCCACAAATTCAATATGGCTATGCTCGGGAAACAAGCATGGAGGTTAGTGACTGAGACGGACTCTCTTTTGGCTCGGCTTCTAAGGGCCAAATATCATATAGGCAAATCGTTCATGAAAGCGGAGTTGGGTCGTAATCCGAGCTATACCTGGAAGGGAATTTGGGAGGCGAAAGAGGTGGTGAAGAGAGGGGGTATTCGAAGGGTGGGAAATGGGCAGGGAACGAAGGTTTGGGGTGACCCTTGGATAAGAAGCTCAAATTCGGGTCAAGTGTTGTCTCCTAGAGTGGTAGGACAGGAAGACATGGTGGTAGCTGAGTTGTTTCGCGCTGATGGGTCGGGTTGGGATAGACACAAGGTACGATCTCTTTTCTTACCTTTTGAACAGGACACGATTTTGAGTATGCGTGTTAGCGGTGCGGGGATGGAGGATACATGGTGTTGGAGGATGGAGAAAGATGGGAACTACTCTGTTCGCTCTGCTTATCGGCTGCTCATGAATGGGGAAGGAGGGGAGCAGGGACCGTCTGACTACACTCGTGAAAAGTGGTTGTGGAAGGGGATTTGGAGTGCGGATGTTTTACCCCGTGTTAAGAGCTTCTTTTGGCAGCTATGCAACGATTCAATTCCCACAAAAAGCAATTTAGCAAGACGAGTCCAGAGTATTGATCCGGTTTGTCCGATTTGCAGGTGTGAAATCGAAACTTGCCTTCATCTTATTAAGGGATGTGGTTGGGTGGGTGGGTTTTGGGATGGGTTGGGTGTGGAGCCAAAGATGGAAGACGGGCATGAGCGGGTGAGGGAGTGGGTGGAAGATGTGTGGAGGGAGATGGGGGTAGAGGAGAGAGGGAAGCTCATGATGGGGTGTTGGGCTATTTGGGAAGCTCGGAACAATTGGGTGTTTGAGGAGCGTCGGGTGAATGCGTGGGTTGTGGTTCGGAGGGTGGAAGAACTGATGGCGGAAATGAAGGAGGTGACCACGAATAATGGGGGTCAGATGATAGGCGGAGGTGCTAGGGTAGGGGCTGGTATGGGGATGTCTAGCCGTGGCAGGGGAGCTGAAGGGAGGAGTAGGGGACGCCTTGGTGAGGGGTGTATGAGGATCATGTGTGACGCAGGGGTTAAGGAAGGATGGGGTATGGGGTTAGGGGTAGCGTGTTGGGACGGAGATGGCGAGGTGCAATGGGCTATGGCGGAAAGACGAAGAGAGATGGTGGAGGTGGAAGAAGCTGAGGCTGAAGCCGTGTTGGAAGGGATGAAGGAGGCCGCGAAGAGGGGAGTTCATAAGCTATGGGTTGAGAGCGATTGCAAAACCGTCATTGAATGCTTGCAAGATGGAAGATCGGGACGAAGCTACCTATTCTTGATCGTGGAGGAGATCAGAAGACTCAAGGGAAGATTTGATAGTGTTGTGTGGCGACATGTTAATCGTAATTGTAATCGAGTAGCACATGGCTTAGCTCATTTCTCTAATTCGGTCGATGGTAGGACAGTTTGGGAAGCTTGCCTTCCGTGTAATTTGCTTTCGTTGAATATGGAAATCTAATTCCCTTTGGGGACTTCAAAAAAAAAAAAAAAAAAAAAAATTGTTAGCAACAAGATTTAAACTCCAAACGTCAAGATAATATACCAATTAGATGACCATTGAACCACTCGTACTTAATGCTTATTATGTATTAGAATGTTATATATCCTATAAAAAGTAAATATAATGAAAGCTACTCCATTTTGGAGAAAAAATCAACCTAAAACATTATTTGTTAGAAAAAATATCGATCTAACCAATTTTTTGTCAATTGTTTTTTTTACTTTCTACAACATTAGTTTAGAAAAAAAAAATTCAAAATATTAAAATGTTCTTGAAGATAAAAATAGTGTATTGAATTTTTTTTTGGTGTTCCCCTTATACGAAATTCCTGCGGCCGCCCCTGTCTACATGTATTTATGCTTATATGAATTTACGCTACTTCAAATTCGAGTAATTTTAATATGATTTATTCGCTCTTAAATTTTTGTAATCTATTTTTATTTAATTGTATGTTAATTACATTTAAAAGGTATTTATCTTAACCAATCTGTTCCGGGTGTAATTCCAGAGCAGATATTTGTTACCACTCGTAGCTTGTAGAATGATGTCCTTGCTTGAATCCTCCTCTCGGTCTCCTGAAACGATGAACAAACTGAGGGCTCGGCTTTGGACCGAGCGAACTCACTCCGACGCTCAAGTCAGTAAACTTAAGAGATAAGTTGTTGTTACTTGGCTAAATGTGTATTGTAGAGAGATAAGGAAGATATTACCAGATGAATAGTGATTCTTAGGTTAGATTGTGGATCCTTTCCTCAATGAGGGTTGAGGAGTATTTATAGACTTTCACCTTTTGTCACGTAGTGGCCAAGTGGCCAAGTGGCTAGCAGGTGGAAAGACCGTTCTACCCTCGGCCGATGGACCTATGGCAGGCCGGCCGAGGGACCTTGGATATGAGTACGCGGGTATGTGCCCCGGCTGGCTAGTTGTCTGGCCGTGACCCAAGTGACAGGCCGATGGGCTGCATCGGCTAGGCTGTCTAAGTTGTTGACTTGCTGTGGATATCTTTGACCTTGCTCGATATGTTGACTTGGTCAGCGGTGCAGAATATGCCCCATCAATTTGCCCCCAGCGTAGTCTATGCCGTGGTATGGGCTCCGATGTATGTTGAGCGTATATTCTGCGCAAGTAATTTTGCAAAATTTTTCTGCATCGGCTTCTTCTACTGCTCCGGCTTCTTCTACCTCGCCCTGGTTCTGCCTAGGCCGTATCGGTTCTGCTTAGGCCGTACCATATCCCCCCTCCACATGGATGCGTAAAGGGCATCCGATGTGGAAAAGAAAGTGACGCTGGCCGAGACCAGGGTTGAGAGTGCCGGTTGTTTTTGATTGCCCCCGGCCGGTGCTACCTAGCTTGGTTGATTATGTGGCCGGCGGAGAACAGATGCTTGGGAATTCGTTGAGGAAGATGAATAGGCAAGGAGATATGAATGGGCGTGTTGAAGACGCTTGGTCACTGTTGCATTGATTGACGTTCAACTGTTACAACGATTGACATTCCGTGGTTGCATGTCCGACACGTGTCTGTTTGCTGATTGGCTGACGCTTCATGGGCTGTGCCCTGATTGGTCCTTCTTCGTGGGCTTTTCCCTATAAATAGGGCAGTTATTCCGTGAAATTGGCCACCAATTTCATTCTCCAAAATTTTCCTCTCTAAAATTTCAAGGACTTCTTTTTCTTCTAATCTTCAGAGTCGTTACGTCGGCTAGTACTTTTCTTCAAGGTAAACAAATAATTTTTCTCAACTTTTAATTTTGTGAAGTTTTGTTATAAGCATGTCTTCTGCTGATGCCGGACCTAGTAAACCGGCGCCGGGGGGTTCCCCGTCGCGTCTTGATGAAGAGGAGAAGCTAGACGTCATCCCGATAAGGTCTGGGGGCCCCAGGTCTCCTTCTCCTGAAGTTGATCCTCAAACTTTGGAGGAATGGGAGGATGACGATGATGTTGATGGTGACGGTGACGATTTCGGTGATGATGCTGAAAGGGCTCGTCCTAATGAGGGGAGGCAGTACGTTATGGATCACGGCGACGCCTGTAAGGTCCGCCTTGACCGTGCTTGGACCCATAAGTTCGCCAGTTGTTCCGGTGACACTCTTTTCGAGGGCCATTTCTTCTTTGGCAGGGGATACAAAATTGTTATCCCTGAGGAGGGTCAGGCCGTCTGTTGCCCTCCACCGGGTTGCACCGGCGTATACATGCGGCACTTGGAGTACGGGCTCCGGTTTCCGCTGAATGAATACGTTACGGCTATCATTAGAGCCATGAACGTTGTCGTTGCCCAACTGCACCCGTTGGCTATGAGGACCATAGTCGGCTTTGTCTGGTTTTGTCTCTTCAAGGGAGAAGCCCCAACGGTGAATCTATTCCGCCGGCTTCATCATCTCCGGCCATCAATCTCTGGTCGCGTCGGATGGTACAGTGTGCAAATGGAGCAGGGTTACGTCTCTGTTGACAAACTTACTTCTTGCAAGGACTGGAAAGATCGGTGGGTGTACGTTAAGGTGCCGGATGACTATCCGCTGCCCCGCTCCTTCCAGCACCAAGTTAATTTGCGGTGTGAGACTAAGGCGGAGCATGACAGATGGGTCACCCGGAAAAAGCTTAAGATGGATGCCAGCAAGGTCCCTCTTAAAGAGGATGAGAAGCTGGCGATGAGGCTTTTTTAGGCGGACAAGAGTGGGGTGCCGAAAAGATGGATTCCCCCAACGCAGATCATTCTTCAGGATGAGCCGCTCTGCCATGTCGGCCTCATACCGGCCCTAGCACAGGGTGAGTGGGGTCGGTGTGAGGCCCATCACCGCTCTCAATGTTCCTATTTCTCGAACTTCGATTTATTTCTTCTACTTAACTCTTGCTTTGTTTCCTTTGCAGACCACTTTGGACTGGACCTGTCTGAGGATATCCTCCGGAGAATGGGGCTGCACAAAGATAAGACCGTTGCTGACTTGCATCCCAAGGCTCTAGCCCATGACCGCAGGACGTCGCCGAATGATCTCATGGATCAGCAGCTGAAAGGCTTGAATGTGGTGGCGGCCCAGGCGAAGGTTGCTAGTAACGTGCCGCGCCATGCGCGGAAAACAAAGTCTTCGGCGGCGACGGCGTCGACATCAGTTCCACCTCCCATCCCCCCTGTTCAGAAGGAGACGGTGGAGATCGTTGATATCACCAATGGGGGGGACTCCGATGAGGAGGGATCTCCCCTTGTCCGTAAGAGAAAGGAGGCAGCCTCTACCGCTGCTGTTGCTTCTGCTGCTGTCAAGGAAATGCATCCTCCGGCCAAGAAGGCCAAGCATGGTACGGATCTATCCTGTGGCTCAGATTTAGCCGGTTCATAAGGCGCTCCTGATGACAGGCTCTCTGGTATGTCTATGCATGTTGACACTGATGCTTTCATTAAATTTTGTAGATCAGCCGCTATCGGCCGTCGCTCTTATTGAGCAGCAAGTGGAGGGGAACCCCGTGCAGGCTGGTGATCAAAACGTCACCATTGACTCTTCATCCCAGAAGGCTTCCCCCTCCCGACTGCAGGCTGGTGATCAAAACGTCACCACTGACTCTTCATCCCAGAAGGCTTCCCCCTCCCAGCTTGTAGCGGAAAGCGCGAGGTTGATCAAGAGGCTGGCGAGGTGGAACGAGCTGACCGGTGCTCATATTATAGAGCAGGAGAAAGCCGCGGCTCAATCCGTTCTTGAGCTTAATGCCGCTAAGAAGGTGGCCGTGAAGGTGAAGCTGGATCTCCTCAATGAGCAGAGGCTTAGGGGAGATGCTGAGAAGGCGCTCTTGGCTGAGAGAAAACTCAGGGAGGACGCTGAAAAGGAGGTCCTTGCTGAGAGAGCCAAGGCCGAGGCTGCGGCGGCCGAAGCTGCAAAGCTGCTGGAGAAGTGTGACCTTGTTCAGAGGCACGCCGACCTTTATTTCCAGCAGAGGAATGAATTCAGGGGCCAGTTTCAGATCCAGGGGAAGGTGATTCGGAGCAAGGAGGCCATCATCAGACAAAAGGAGGAGGACATTGAGATGCTCCAAACCGTCATGCTTCCTAACATGTGCGCCCAATACCGGGATCTGGCCGAAGAAGCTGCCAGGGAAGTGATTGGGGAGCTCTTCCCTCTTGATGGCTCCTTTCCGTGGGACAGATTTGACGAGCTGTTTGACGACAAGCTCGAAGCTAAGGAGAAAGCCGTGGAGGAAAAGGCCAAGGAGGAGGTGAGGGTGAAGATAGAGAAAGAGGTGGCCGCGGAGAAGGCAGCCCTTGCTGAGAGGGCTAAGGCGGCCAAGGAGGAAGCCGAGAGAATGAGGGCGGCTGAGGCTGCTGAGGCTAAGGCTGAGGCTGCTGAAACTGAGGCTGCTAGGAAAGCTGCTGGGTTGCCCATCAAAGAAGATGCTGCTACCGCTGCTGATGGCAAGCAGCAACAGGCATAGGGAGACGGGCGGTCGTCACCAGGCTCACCCGGCGTCTCGGATAGCTTCAGCTGTTCGGGAGCCAATTATTAAGCCCTTCCTCCCTGCCATCTTTTGGCGCTTCAAATGACATATTTGTAACTTTTTGCTTTTCTTTTCCCTGTATTTTGTACAACTTTGGTAGGTTGTGTTTTGGCTTATCCCTATGGGGACGGCCGTCGTCTGCATTCTCCTCACTTGTAACCTGTTATTATTTTTAATAAGAGTTCGTTTCTTCTGCCTCCGGCTTGACCGAGGTCTTTGCCTCATTTCTTTTTCTGAGTTGTCTTCTTACGCTAATAGTTGAGCATTTCAACTGTATTTAACGTTTTCACTTTGCCTCTGGCTTGGCCGAGGTCTTTTCTCGTCTTCGTCTGAGTTGTCCTCTTACGCTAATAGTTGAGCATCTCAACTGTATTTAACGTTTTCACTTTGCCTCTGGCTTGGCCGAGGTCTTTTCTCGTCTTCGTCTGAGTTGTCTTCTTACGTTATTAATTGAGCGTCTCTTTTGTTTCCGCCTCGGCCTGGCCGAGGCAGTCTAGAGTGCGTATCTCAACTGTGTAACGCTTCTAAGGCATTTTGATTGCTTTGACGTCTATCTCTCGATGGCGACTGCCGCTCTTGCCGGTGTGACAGTGTGAGCCGGCGTCTGTTTCTTGATAGAGACTGCCGTGGCGTCTACCACTTGGAGTGACTGCGACGGCGTCAAACCTCTTGGGGTGACTGCCGTGGCGTCTACTACTTGGGGTGACTGCGACGGCGCCTGTTTCTTGTTAGTGACTGCCGTGGCGTCTACCACTTGGAGTGACTGCGACGGCGTCAAACCTCTTGGGGTGACTGCCGTGGCGTCTACTACTTGGGGTGACTGCGACGGCGCCTGCTTCTTGTTAGTGACTGCCGTGGCGTCTACCACTTGGAGTGACTGCGACGGCGTCAAACCTCTTGGGGTGACTGCCGTGGCGTCTACTACTTGGGGTGACTGCGACGGCGCCTGCTTCTTGTTGGAGACTGCCGCTCTTGTCGGTGTGACAGTGTGAGCCGGTGTCTGCTTCTTGCTAGTGACTATGGGGGAAAATGGACACTTCGATGGAAGACTTGGACGATTTTTATTGAATATAAACATGCGTCGGGGTGCCCACAGCTGTCTTGGACACCTCCGCCGCTATACAAAGTTTTCCCGAGATTACCCGTGTCCTAATGGCTCATCAAAGGCACACCTTCCCAGTTAGCCGTCAGTCGCATCCATGAGGTCGCCTTCCTGCTGTAAGGATGGGCTTTTACCCTTCTCTGACTTCTTTGCCACTTTGAGGGATTGCATGTTGCATCCTCTGGCAGATATCTGGACGTTGACCACCTCGTCCTTCTCGTCCTTGGAGACGAGCTTATGCGCTTCCCCCCGGTCCGAGACATACAACAGTGTCAGGGCCCGGATGGACATCACCTGCGTCGGCCTCGCTCGAGTGACTCGACCTATGAGAACGTTGTAGGCGGACGAGCCGTCAATGACCACGAACTCGGCTAGGACATTCTTAGCCGCATTCCCTTCGCCGAACATCACCGGCGATCCCGATTGACCCGGGGGTACCAGGCCGGCCCCGGAGAAGGCGTACGGTGGATTGGTGCGGGGGCTCAAGTCCTTGACTTTCGAGACCGAGGTTGAGGAAGCACTCCCGAACATGATGTTCGTGTAGGCGCTGTGTCAATCAAGCACCTCTTGACCAGGTGGTTGGATATGTCCAAGTTGACTACAAGTGGGTCGCTGTGAGGGGCGATGACTCCCTCGTAGTCCTTCCTTCCAATAGTCATATCGGGGATGTTGGAAGCGGGGATCGCTGTGTTGGGCACAAAGTTGATGGCCTGATATAGCTCGTTCAGGTGCCGTTTGTGCCCATGAGCGGACCCTCCGTTCTCGTTGCCTCCAATGACAACATGGATCACTCCTATCCGTTCGAAGACGGATTTCTTATCCGAACTGCCGGCGTCAGTCTTTTGGCCTTTGGCAACATACTTGCCGAGGCTCCCCTTCCGGATCAGCTCTTCAATGACATTCTTCAGATGCCGGCAGTTGTCAGTAAGGTGACCGGTGTGGCCGTGGTACTTACAGTACTGGCTCGTGTCACCGTCTCCCTTTGGCTTGGGGGGCCTTTCCCACTTCTGGCCCTCGTTTTTGCTTAGGGCGAAGACCTCGGCGGCCGATACGACGAGAGGGGTTTTATCATTGTACCGCCTCTGGTAGTACGTTCCCGAACTCCCCCCGGCGCCCGCCGAGTCTTGTTTCATGGCAGATCTATCAGACCGTGACCTATTATTGTCACGGTGTCTTTCATCGGACCGTGACCCATTATTGCCATGGCGTCTTTCATCCGGGTTGTCCTCCCGGCGGCTCTTCTTTTCTGAGTGCTCGGCCTCGCTGGGGCCTACCCAGGTCTTGTGATAGTCCTCTACCTTGATGGCCTGGTCGGCCATCTTCCTAGCGGCATCTAAGCCCAGGCCTCCGTACTTGATGAGCTCGTTTTTCAAGTCTCCCCTTGGGAGGCCTTTCATCAGTGCGAAGGCCGCCAGCTCGGGATTAATCTCCCGAATCTGCTGAACCTTGCTGTCGAACCTCTTCACATAGCTCCGTAGAGACTCGCCCCCCTCCTGTTTGATAGTTAGGAGATCCGACGTCTCCACGGCCCTCCTCTTATTGCAAGAGTACTGGGCTAAAACGGCGTCCCTTAGGTCGGCGTAACAGTATACCGAGCCGTCGGGCAACCCCTTGTACCAACTTTGAGCCATCCCATGCAAGGTTGTTGGGAAGACTCGGCACCAGACTTTATCGGGTTGTTCCCACACCGACATGTACGACTCAAAGGCCTCGGCATGGTCGGTGGGGTCGCTATCCCCTTTGTATGTGAACGCCGGCAACTTCAGCTTAGTTGGCACGGCGGTTTCAAGGACATAGGCGCTGAGGGGCTGTCTGACCACGTGTCGAATGACACGCGGGGATCGGCTCCTCGCATTCCTTGTCCGGCTCCTCTCCTCGTAGCGGGAAGGACTCCTTCTCCGACTCGGGCTTCTTCTCCGACTCTGCTGAGTCGGACTTCTTTCACTCCTCTGAGGCAGGCCTCGTCGGTGCTGCGGCGACGCTGTCCTCCCGTGAGTACGGGGAGGGCTTAGGTCTACCACTGGCACTCTGGGCTCCTCTGGCGTCTTGGCAGGGTCGGCTTCTCCTAGTGCTCCGTTCAAATTTCTCGGAGTCACATTTTGGGCCCTGGTCTCCTGGACGGTTTCCGCCGCTCTTGTCGGTGTGACAGTGTGAGCAGGCGTACTACCAATTAGGTCCAGGAGCATCTTTAATTTCGCTGCATCAACCACATGTCCCATGATGGTGACCTGGTCGGCGGGCAGCGGTGTATCTTGTTCCTTTGGCATCCCGTTCGTCGTATCGGTGACACGGCCGGTGGGGGACTGCCCGATTTCAGTTTGTGGAAAGTGTCATCCTGGTAGAACTCATTGTCCACCAGCACCTTCTCTGGTTGTTTAGACATCCTCTTAGCTCTTTGGGTGGGTTTTTGTGTTGTTTTTTTTTTTTTGTTTGGGAATGAATGTGACTAGCTTCTAGTATCTCTCCCCACAGACGGCGCCAATTGTTCCGGGTGTAATTCCAGAGCAGATATTTGTTACCACTCGTAACTTGTAGAATGATGTCCTTGCTTGAATCCTCCTCTCGGTCTCCTGAAACGATGAACAAACTGAGGGCTCGGCTTTGGACCGAGCGAACTCACTCCGACGCTCAAGTCAGTAAACTTAAGAGATAAGTTGTTGTTACTTGGCTAAATGTGTATTGTAGAGAGATAAGGAAGATATTACCAGATGAATAGTGATTCTTAGGTTAGATTGTGGATCCTTTCCTCAATGAGGGTTGAGGAGTATTTATAGACTTTCACCTTTTGTCACGTAGTGGCCAAGTGGCCAAGTGGCTAGGAGGTGGAAAGACCGTTCTACCCTCGGCCGATGGACCTATGGCAGGCCGGCCGAGGGACCTTGGATATGAGTACGCGGGTATGTGCCCCGGCTGGCTAGTTGCCTGGCCGAGACCCAAGTGACAGGCCGATGGGCTGCATCGGCTAGGCTGTCTAAGTTGTTGACTTGCTGTGGATATCTTTGACCTTGCTCGATATGTTGACTTGGTCAGCGGTGCAGAATATGCCCCATCACAATCATTTGGGGGAAACAAGACTTTGTTTGGTTGGGTAAATAAGCAATTCATGAATCATACAACCACTTGTACACTTATACCAGCTGTACGGTATAGAATTCGAGTTTGTAATAAAATATTTGAGCTTTATATTAAAGAATATGAACTTTATTAGAAAATATCTGAACTCATCAATTTACACATTAATTAAAAATATGAACTTTTAGCTCAGAAAAAAAATACATATAAGCTCGGATTCTTATACTTTAGTTGTACAATGATGCAACTGGATGTATAATCCTATTTATGGTAAACAAGCTCACCTATTTTACCAAACTACTTTTAGCTAGTACTCGTAATATTTAATTGTAAGTGTTTTAATAAGTATTATATGGGTTAGCTAAAATGAATTTAAGGTAACCCAAAAGTATAGTAAACAACTGAGTAGAGTACATAACTATATAATCAATTTACATAATTTCACAATCAACATGACCAACCATAAATCCAAAATATAAAACAAGATTGATACTCCCTCCGTCTCAATCATTAAAAAGGCAAACCAATAATTGGAACAAAGAGGTAGTACGTACAACTTGAAAAGGGATTCGTTTTGTTACCTTGATGACATATAGAAAATAAGTAGAGTAACTATTCGATTTTCTTCTCGTCCTCTTTCACAATTTTGATCTCCAGCTTTCCCTTCAAAAGGCAATAAATATTTGATTTGTATTGTATTAAACACCGATTAAAATGTTGTATGTATAATGAAAAATAACACAAAAAATACCGTAGTAAATTATGAGGTTGTTAAAACGACTCTTGTTACATCTTCTTACCTCTTCTCCGACCATCTGCGTCTTATCTTTCTTTTCTCTGTATGCTGCAGGAATTAATTTGGCAATCACCTTATGCAAAACGAGGTTAAAACGACTCTTGTTACATCTTCTTGCCTCTTCTCCGTCAATCTGTGGTTTACGTTTCTTTTCTCTGGCTGCCGCAGGAACTAATTTGGCAATGACCTTATGCAAAAAGGTTCGATTTGCCGTGATTCCAACGATCGAACACATGACCAAGACAAGAATGGCTGCCCATAAGGAGCTGTGTGCTATTACGGTGTAAATGCCAGCTATAAATGTCAGCAAGGTGCCATACAAGGAATGCATTAGTAAGGTTACACTTCGATCGACCAATAACCGAGCCATATCGGTTTCTGAAACCATAGACCAGATCAAGGAGAACAAGACAAACATGGAAGTACACATTGCATAAACATCCGCCAATAAAAATACCAAGAAACCTGCTTTCTTTGCAAGAAGGGCTTCCCCACTGTCACTATTAAGGCCACCGGGAAGGGTGAATCCGGCGGCGAATGTAATCGTCGCTAAAAGAGCAGCAACAACCGAGAGGGTGCTTCTTATTTGATCTAGATTAGTCCCTGCTTGAATATATGATGTTTTCAGCTCTGGATTCACTTTGATTTCATTGCACATTTTGTCCTGCAAGTTATTTTATTTCAAACATAATCATTCCCCGGCCATCTAATAATGTCGAAAATGAGATGTCCGAAATTAAACAGTAAGTTACAGAATCACAGTACACCATAGACCATGCATAATGTTTATATACATACATAGATTTATAAATAATACGGAGTACTTGTTATATTTATCTTTGACAGTAAATAACATGATTGTTACTCAAATCCGATAGTAGGACATGGCGAGGTCTTAAAGTGGTTGGACAAATTCTAACTTTAAATTTCAATCCTTAAAACTTTCTAGGGCGGTTTTGTGCGAGTGAGTTTGGCATGTATGAACAACCAAATACTTGTGTCCTATACCTGGTTGGTTATATGGTTCATGATATAATCTCAAATGCAAGACTGTCGAAAACTTATATTCCGAACTTAAGAACCTGGGTCTCATAACATTAACCTTCTACCCTTCTGTGTAATGGGATCATCTTACTGAGTATAGTTTCCCTCAATAAATAATCATAGAAATCAGGTAATTTAAACGACATACATGTCAAAGATAATTATTCTATTAATCAATCAAGCAATCTCCTCCACTAACTTAGGAAACAAAGCCACTAACTTAGGAAACAAAGTATCCTATGTATGTTAGTCGTATACATCCCTCAATCAATGGGATTTGTCCTCCTCCACTAACTTAGAAAACAAGTATCCTATGTTTGTATGTTAGTCGTATCCTATGTTTGTATGTTAGTATATATATGCTTGTAAATCTCTCCTGTTAATACACAATTGTTACACATTTCATTATAACTCTTATATGGTATCAGGGTTCATATCGATCCTAATACTAACCCTTTTAATTCACGCTTCCGCCACCACCGAAACACCAATGGCGTCATCCAACAACCAGCTTATACCCAATCTCGACGAACCATCCAAACCTCTACTCTCACTTCACTTCCCGTCGTGCACCAAACTTACGGAACAAACCTACCGCACTGGAAATTCCAACCGACCCGCCTCTTAGAAGGCTACGGCCTAGTTGGTTTCATTGACGGAACCACCCCTCCACCACCCACCACCATCACACCACCGCCACGAAGCTAAACCCAACCCCGACCTCATCCCAAACCCAGCGTATAACACATGGTACCGTCAAGATAAACTCATCCTCGGTGCCCTCTCTGCCACCCTCGACGACTCTGTCGGTCCCCTCATACTCGATGCCAAAACCACCCATGAAGCTTGGCAAACTCTAGCCGCCCTTTACGCTAACCCATCTCGAGGTCATATCCTCCAAATTAAGGACCGACTCAAACACATCACCCTCGGAGAAAAATCCGTCACCGACTATCTCCTAGCCATTAAATCCTGCACCGACCAATTGGCACAACTAGGCAAGCCAATGGATCCAGAAGATATCACGTCCTACATCATTAACGGTCTTGACCAAAATTTATACAAGCCCGTTATTGATGCAGTCCGCGCGCGTGATGTCCCGATCACCTTTAATGCCCTACACGAAAAATTAATTCACCAAGAATTAACAAGAAAAACGCCAACCACCACCCCTTTGTTTTCAACCCGTCCGCCCACGCGCCCAACACCGACCCTATCGGACTCGCCAATACACCAACACCAACCAACGTCGTCAAAATTATAATCCACCCATCCCACCTACTGACAACCAGAACACCAACAACCCGCCTAACCAATTTCGTGGAAAGTGCCAATACTGTCGCACTACGGGTCACGTAATCTCCGCGTGTCCCGACTTTAAGCGCATGTATCCCACTGTTATTTTTCCTCCACCCCCCTCTAGGTACCAGCGACCCCACGCCCACACGGCAACAACCACCACTGCCCCGCATCACAACTATCTCATTGACAGTGGAGCATCACACCACATCACCAATGACCTGCACACACTTGCTCTTCACGCTCCTTATGAAGGTCCCGATGATCTAATCATTGGCGATGGCTCCTCGCTCCCTATCACTCACATTGGTTCATTTTCCATAAACTCCCTCTCCTTTACTAATGTCCTAGTTGTTCCTACTATTTCTCGTAACCTTCTTTCTGTTACTCAATTTTGCAAAGATAATTCTGCTTATGCTATTTTCTCACCCGACTCTTTCTGTTTTAAGGAAATTTCGACGGGGCGAGTACTTCTTCAGGGCCAGCACCATGACGGCACCTACCTTTGGCAGCCGACTCACCAGCCTCAAGCTTTCTCGGCTAGCACCTCAAAATTCAACCTTTGGCACCATCGACTAGGCCACCCCTCCACTGCCACACTTCAATATTTAAATCGTTCTTTGAATTTATGCATTTCGAATTTCAATCACTGTTCTGCTTGTCTCATTAATAAAAGTCACAAACTTCCTTTCTCTGTCTCAACTATTACGTCTACAGCTCCTTTTGATTTTATTTATTCCGATGTTTGGACCTCACCAATACTGTCCAATAACAACCTCAAATACTATGTTTTATTTGTTGACCACTTCACTCACTACTTTTGGTTATATCCAACTCGAAATAAATCCGATACCGCCGCCATTTTCACTCGATTCAAAGCAATTATAGAAAATTACTTCAACACAAAAATTAAATGTTTTTATTCGGATAATGGGGGAGAATACGTCAAGTTAAACTCGTCTCTCCTTGACTCCGGAATATCACACCTCACCTCACCTCCTCACACTCCCGAGCACAACGGGTTCGCGGAGCGACGACACCGCCACATTGTTGAGACGGGTCTTGCTCTACTAACCCAAGCTCAGCTACCCACGACATTTTGGCCACACGCCCTATCCACAGCGGCCTACCTTATTAATAGGCTTCCCACACCAACTCTCCAAAATCATTCTCCTTATGAAAAACTCTTCAACAAATCACCAAACTACCACAAACTCCGTCCCTTCGGATGTCTCTGTTTTCCTTGGTTAAAACCCTACACAACTCACAAACTTGACCCTAAATCAACCCCGTGTGTCTTCATTGGTTACTCCATGACCCAAAGTGCTTACCTTTGTTACGATCCGATCTCCACTAAAACCTATACCTCTCGACATGTCAGGTTTGTCGAGACCGATTTTCCTTATCTTGAACTCACCAAACTCACTACCACTCCTATCCCCTCCCCCGACAGTTGGTGCAGCCTCACCATTCCCCTCCTCCCACCGTCCATTCCCAACCTACCCATCACCACACCCTCACCCGAACCCACCGTACCTGATTCACCTACACCCACCCCTCCCAACCAGACCCCTCCTGCCAGTCCCGAGACTCCTATCTCGTCCCCTTCATCAACCCCACAACAATCACCCTCCACTTCCCCTCCTGCTCCCCCACCGCCACCACCTCCACGCCATGCCACTCGCCTTAGCAACAACATCATCAAACCCAATCCCAAATATGCCAAAACAGCCACCTTACCAACTCCTCATACCACCCCGACTACCACCAAACAAGCTCTTGTCGACCCACGTTGGCGCAACGCCATGCTCGATGAGTACCAAGCTCTTATTCGTAATAACACATGGTCACTTGTCCCTAAAACCCTAGCCCAAAACGTCGTTGGATGCAAATGGGTGTATCGCGTCAAATATAATCCAGACGGCAGCCTTAAGCAACACAAAGCTCGTTTAGTTGCTAAAGGATTCCACCAAAGACCCGGAATTGATTATTCCGAAACATTTAGTCCCGTCATAAAACCTACTACCATCCGTCTAATCCTCACCCTCGCTGTTACAAATCATTGGCATCTTCACCAACTCGATGTCAACAACGCATTCCTTCAAGGTCGCCTTGAAGAAAAGGTTTTCATGTGTCAACCTCCCGGCTTCGTGGACCCTGACAAACCTGACTATATTTGCCAACTTTCCAAAGCTATTTATGGTCTTAAGCAGGCACCACGAGCATGGTACACGGAACTAAAGAACTATCTCGTTACTAATGGGTTCAAAAACTCTCTTGGACCCGTCCCCGTTTATTTGCACGTCCACCTCCAAAACCTTATTTGTTTTAGTTTATGTCGATGACATCATTGTCACCGGACCAAACACGACCCACATCATCGCCTTTATTTCCCAAATTTCTACACAATTTTCTCTTAAAGATTTAGGACCACTCTCATATTTCCTTGGAGTTGAAGTCACTCCCACCAAAACCGGGTTACATCTTAATCAATCCAAATACCTATATGACCTCCTTTCTAAATTTAATATGCACACAACCAAACCTGCATCAACCCCCATGCTCCCTTATCCGCCTCTAGTTAAACAACCAGACTTACCCATTGAAAATGAAAGTGATTATCGTGCCTTAGTTGGTAGCCTACAATACCTCTCCTTAACCCGTCCTGATATAGCATTTCCTGTAAATCGCCTAGCCCAATTCCTTACCCATCCCACCACGACCCATTGGACAGCCTTAAAAGGTCGCTTCGCTATCTCTCGGGCACGCTACATCTAGGCATACAACTTATGACCAACTCACCTCTATGCTTACATGGCTTTTGTGATGCTTGATTGGGAGGTGACCTTGAAGATGGTGTCTCTACTACTGGTATTATTGTATATCTTGGGTCCAATCCTATTTCATGGTCGTCACGAAAACAATGGGCCGTCTCTTGTCCTCAACCGAAGCCGAGTTCGAGGTGTAGCCGATACCACGTCTGAAATTATGTGGCTACAATCGTTACTTCTTGAACTAGGTGTCACTGCTTGTCAAGCTCCCACTATCTATTGTGACAACCTTAGCACGACTCACTACTCTGCCAATCCGGTCTTTCACTCTCGCATGAAACATATAGCATTGGCGTTCCATTTTGTCAAAGAGCAAGTTCGAACAGGTGCAATTCGAATTCAACACATCAACGGTACTGATCAACTTGCGGACACGCTTACTAAGCCTCTCCATAAGCCTCGGTTCTATGAATTGTCATCCAAGATCGGACTCCGTCAAAGACCGTCCATCTTGAGCGGGAATGTCAAAGATAATTATTCTATTAATCAATCAAGCAATCTCCTCCACTAACTTAGGAAACAAAGCCACTAACTTAGGAAACAAAGTATCCTATGTATGTTAGTCGTATACATCCCTCAATCAATGGGATTTGTCCTCCTCCACTAACTTAGAAAACAAGTATCCTATGTTTGTATGTTAGTCGTATCCTATGTTTGTATGTTAGTATATATATGCTTGTAAATCTCTCCTGTTAATACACAATTGTTACACATTTCATTATAACTCTTATAATACATACCCAATCGTCATGTTTCTTACAAAGTTCGGCCAGTACATCCATGGCAGTTCTGTCATCATTGTCTTCGATGGTCTTCTTGACCTCATCATCAAGTAGAAGTGCCTTAGAAAAATACAAATCCTTTCTCTCCAGTGCACGGTGTAACGCAGTTTCGCCATCATGATCAACCATATTCTTCAGCTCAGTGATGAATGGATTTTTAAGGAATTTAAGGCAGTCTGTATAAGTGTTTAGTTTTATATGATGCAAGGGAGTGTCTTTTTTTAGGCGACAATCCCTTTGCAGATCTTCGCATGTTTCAATAAAGGCAAAAACAGCGGGGTTCTCGTCTCTTTTACAGGCTTCAATCCAATCAAATTCTTCTTTTTGTATCAGAGAAGGTTTACTCAATAAATTTACTAGCCATAGAGCATTTGCTTTCTTGGCATAGTCGAGCGCCGTCTTTCCTTGATCATCACGCATATTTATCATCCACCAGTATTTTTCGAGCAACATTATGCTGGTTTTCTCTGCATTCATGGTTAACTTATCTTATTTAAAAGAATTACGTAGTTTTACCTGCAAAGTATTTTCAACTTCCTTCTATATTAAAAGGGATAATTCACGTGGTGCCCCCGAGGTTTGGCTTAATTCACGTGGCACTTCGCGTTTAAGTTTTAAGTTTGTGTGTACCCCTCAACTTTCATTTTAGTGCACGAAGTACCCTTACTTTTCTTGCCGTTATAACGGCGTCATCTCCCTGAACACCTAACCTATTTTCCCCCCTTTTCCCATGAACCTAACTTCTTTTCCCCCCATTTCACTCATAAAAACAAAAAAAAAAAAAAAAGGACAACCTCTCCGACTTCCCCATACATTAGACGATTATCCTCCACAAACCTCAACAATCAATCACATCAACCCGAAAAACCCCAAATCAGCTCTTATTTTTCATCAATCTTCTTCATTTTGATCACACCCTTTATCATCTTCGTCGTTGCTATTGTATTCCAGGTAACCATCTTCATCTTAATTTTTTTTTTTTCGGGTTAAAATTTGTGTCTTTTAATTTTTTTCTCTTTGTTTTGTGATTAACTCATTCCTAAATGAGGATTTATGTAAACGATTTTGTTTGCATGTAGATAATTGTTGTTTTGTGAATCTTAATTAGGGTTTTTGATGTGGTTTTATGAATATTGTAATTCAATAATTAGGGTATTTGTTTGTTTTTCTGATTTTGTTATCCCTTTTGTTATCCCTTTCCATTTTGGAGTGATTTTGTCAATTATTAATTTGTTTTAAAATAATTAGGGTTAGTGTTTTACTAGATCGTATTTAAATAATGCTTGATATAATTGCTTGATCTTGGTAGGATGGAAGCTGCGTTTTGGTTGCAATGTGACTACAAAGGGCAAAAATTTGATTATGCTATATATGATGTGGATTTTATACAATTACTAGATGTAATTCTTGATCTTGGGTCATTCTTGCTGAGAAACAACAAGTTTTATTGCCCTCTGTCTATGCTATGTATTATAGGGGAAGGAATAATGCTAAGGTAAACATTAAGGATGATGGGGATTTACTGAAAATGTTTTGGGATTATGAAAGCTTTGAGACAATTGATGTGTGGATTGAGGACACAAATAAGCCAATTAAGGAGTTTAGGTTAGTGGCTGAAATAAAAAAGGCAAGAATGATGGAAGAACAGAGGAAGGAGATGCAGAAGAAAAAAGAAAAGGAGAGGATGGAGAAAAACAGAGTGGAGAGTGAAGGTTTGTTAGTTGAACCTTTAGAAGATGAATTGACTGCAAATCCTGGTATGCCAGTTCAGGGCATAACAGACTTGTTAATGGGTAAGTTTGGGATTACTGTGAAAAAGAGGACAATGTACAAGGTCAGAAGTGTAGTTGTTCAGAAGGTGTTTGGGGGACATGAGGAAAGTTATAATTTTCGCTCGCTTATCTTTGAGATGATCAAACAGACCAACCCTGGTTCATGGGCACTTATTACATGGCATTCCCCTTACACCGACAAAGTTGACCTATTTTAAGGGAATGTTTGTTAGCTTTTCTGCCTGGACAAAAGGATTCCTGAGAGGTTGTAGGCCAATAATAGGAGTTGATGGTGTCATCCGAAGGGGAGGTTTAAGGGAATGTTATTGTCGCATTATCTACGGATGGCAACAATAACTTGTTTATCATTGCATATGCTATTGTTGGTAAGGAGACAACTGAGTCATGGAGTTATTTTTTCAGAAATTTGAAGATGGCATTTCAGAGGGAAGGTTGTACTAAGTGGGACTGGACTTTCATTAGTGATAGAATGAAAGGTGTTGAAAAGGCTTTATCAAATGTGTTCCCAACTGCCACAAGAAGAATTTGTGCTCAGCATTTGTACACAAATTTCAAGGAGAAATGGGCAGGGCCTGGCTATCATGATCTGTTTTGGAAGGCTGCCAATACAACATCACCATTTGTCTTCAACAAAGCAATGGCAGGTATAGCTAGACTTTCTAGAGAAGCTTTTGCTTACTTGTCCAATGTTCCCCAACAATGGTCCAAACATCAATTTGATCCACTAACAGCTTGTGATCATAATACCTCAAACTTTGTTGAGTCTTTTAATGCTGTGATTAATGACATGAGGGCCAAACCAATTCTTGTCTTGATGGAAGAGATAAGACAATATCAGATGAACAAGATAGCAGAAAGAATTGATATAGCTGAGGCTATGCAACCATATGATCCTACTCCATATGCAAAGGGTATTATTGAGTCTAATTGTTCAGACTCAAGGCATTGTAGAGTGATAAAAGCTGGAGGTGGAGAATTTGAGGTGGTTGAAGGTACCACAACTGCCTTTCCTGTAAATTTGAAGAATGAAACATGTTTGTGTGGGGCATGGCAGGTGACTGGGATACCATGTAAGCATGCATGTAGGGTCATCTATCACAACAAAGAAGAACCAATGCAATATTTGAATGGCTACTTCTCTGGGATGTGCTATAAGTTAACTTATAGCAATATCATGCACCCTATGCCGATAAGGATCGGTGGCTGAATTTGGTTTCCTATGATCCAACCACCACTACAAGAAAGATCGCAGGAAGGCCACTAGACAAAGAAAGAGGAAGCCTGATGAGAAAAAGAAAAAGAGAGGCAGCAGGTCCACCATCATCAGATGTTCTATTTGCAAGACAATAGGCCACAATGCAAGATCATGCCAAGGTGGTCCAACATCAAAGAAGAGAAGGACTGATGGTGCTTCAACTTCAACAAATCAACCTCCAATCTGATTTAGAAGTTAATGTGGTAACATTTTATTTTAGTTGCTGAAAACATTGGATTTAACTTGACTTTTTGTAGGAGTTGTAATTGACATTATAACTGTGTTTGTAATGTCAATTCCAACTTCTAACTACTCATTTTTTGGGTTAGATAAATGGTAACTCTTGGATAAGAATTGGCAAGTCTGTTTAGATAAGTTGGTTGTTAGTAAGTTGGTTGTTAGTTGTTGAACTAGATGAATCATGTAAGTTTTTGGGTTAAACTTTTGGATGCTTGGATGCCAATGAGGTAATATAATGCATGGAATTTGTTTTAGGTTTCTGAAATCTTTTTTTTTTTTATATCACAATGCTAGAACACTTATTTCATTATAATATAGACTAAAAACATATACATTATTATCCCTATTTTCAAACTCAATTGAAACTTTTTAGATAAATCTACAATTTCTCTTTTTAAGTCACAAATGATAGTTGTTTGTTCCTTGATTTCTTCTTAAACTCTTGTATAGCATTAGCATCATGAACTTGTGCAGCTTCCTCACCAACCAACTCATTCATGTCTTCATTTTTGGGTTTGCACCATTGAAAGCATTCACATTCATCACATTTGTAGTACAATCTTGATGGATTTGCTGCCAAAGGTCCAGATGACCTTATGTTGAATCTCTTCTTACATTTAGGGCAATTTTTGTTATCAATTTGCACCCCTTTTGAATTAGATCTTGAATTAGATGATGATTGCATTATTATAGTAGGAATGTGTTTGTAGTAGTGTGTAAGAGTCATTGCTCCAAATATTAACATCAACTCTCTTTATATGCAATAACTAGAGTCCAACGGCTACTTTTCTAGCCGTTAGAGGTCTTTCTGGTAACAGGGGCATTTCGTGCACAATTCTCAAACCTCAAGGGTATTTGGTGCACAAATCTTAAACTTCAAGGGTATTTGATGAAAGTCATATTAGTTAGTTGTAGTTAGTTACAAATTTTAGTTAGTTGGATATTCAAAAGGTTGTTGGGTTTCAACAAACTTTCCCCCCAAAATAGGTCAACAAGTCAATAACCCTCGCTAGTTTAATATTTGACAGCGTTAATGAAAAAGGGTAGATCGTGCACTAAAATGAAAGTTGAGGGGTACCATGTGCACAAACTTAAACGCAGGGGTACCACGTGAATTAAGCCAAACCTCAGGGGCACCACGTGAATTATCCCATATTAAAAACATACCTGGGCAGGAGGTTAAATTATGAAGCACAGTAGTTCCGTCATTGCGACGAAGCATGTCAAAACGAGGCTCCTCAATTCTCATAATCTCATCCACAACTTGTCCGTAGCCAAACATAACAGCGAGAAAAAAGGGACTTTCACCCCTATTGTTGAGAATCTTACACGTGGTAGGATAGGTGGACAAAGTCTCCAACACGAGTTCTTGTCTTGACTTTAAAAGCAAGGCGCGATGCAATGGTGTATTTCCATCGTTGTCTACTGAACCACTTTTTGCCAACAACAACTTCACTACATTCACTGTTTTTACAAATTAAACATTAGAGACTGGCAATCTAGTGAATCCAACATTTGCCAACTATCCAAATCGTATCAAACTAGTAACGGAAAATCAATACTATATATTAATTCCAGAAACCAAGGGACTTCAATGTAATTAAAGAAAGTTATACAAATTAATGATACTATATAGTTTTAAATCACTAGCAACATGAGATGGACCCGATTAAGGGATCTCAATGCAAATATTATATAGTTTGGGTTAAAATTAAATTATATAGAAGCTTGATAATTTTCCTAATCATTTATAAGAGACTAAAACATGGTCAATTTCCTTAAAATAAAATAATTAATTAAGATGGCGGTCAATTTCCTTAAAATAAAATAATTAATAAAGATTGTCAATTTCAAGGACACTAAAAGAAAGAAGATGCTTGATAATCTTTCTAAATATTTATAGAAGGCTAGAAGATGGTCAATTTCCTTAAAATAAAATAATTAATAGTATAAACATGCACACCTATGGTATTAATTATTATCATCATAAAATTATATATTAAATTTAAAATCTATGCAATTTTATTAAAATTTATAGTTTATTAGATGTATAGAGATGTTAATTATTTAACATCCAAAAATATAATATAAGTAGGTTATAAATAATTCAAAATAGATTCCATAATATATAATATTGCATAATTCTTTCGATTTGATTTAATGCATATGTGTAATATATTTTTATAAATATATAATTCTCTTAAAATTGCACGCCTAAGTAGTAAAAGTAATTTCGTCAGTAAAGAAAAGAATTGTAGTAACATTGAATATAGTTATATGATAGTAATCACTCATTTGAATAGTAAAAGTAACAATATTATCATCGAGATTAGTGAAAGTGGTAGAAACAACAACGGGAGTAACGAAATAATCAATATTAATGCGGCAATAGTGAAAGTAAGAATAATTACGGCGGGAGTAGTGAGATTATCAATATTAATGCCGCAGTAGTGACAATAACAATAACTATGGCGGGAGTAGTGAAAGTAACAATGATTACGGGCAAATAGTGAAATGTCATTACTATTATTTCATTAATAAGAGTAAAATATTAATAAGGGGAGTAGTGAATTTGTTTCAAAATTTATTTCATCGTAATTTTATGATATGTCATAAAAAAAATATAATAATGATAAATTTATGGGTTATGCAACTTTAAGTAATTTTATTTTATGAAAAAAAAATTTAATGGTATGTAGAGGTAGCCCGGGCGAAGCCGGGCACCAATACTAGTATTATTAAAAGCAAAAACTTATGTATTTTTTTATTTAGCAAATACTCCCTCCTATTCTTAATAATCCTCCCCTTTTATGGAGGGCACGGTATTTAAGGGAGGAGAGTATTATATGGTAAAGTATTGTAGTGGGGTAGGAGATTGGTGAGAGGGAAGGTATTGTGTGATTAAAAAAAGTATTGTTGTGGGGTAAGGTGATTAAAATAAGATAAAGTATGAGTATTGTGGGGTATTGTTGTGGGGTGGGGTGGGGTGATTATGAGTATTGTGGGGGTATTGTTGTGGGGTGGGGTGATTAAAATAAGTATAAAAATTTGTCAAATAAGAAAATAGGGAGAGTATTGTGAATAGACGAAAAAAATAAATAGGGAGAGTTATTTAGAATGGGAGGGAGTAACTAATTTTTAGAAAATTTTGCTTTGCCTACTCATACGGCCATACACTTTTGATAGTTTATATTGCTTAATTTTATTCGAAATACTCTGCTTATTTTTGTCGACTGTTTAACTTATGACTTATTTATGAGAGGTGATATCTGAAATGTAAATATAAAATTATTATAGATATTATAATTTGTTTATTTACCCAATATACTTAATTTTACTCATTGTTGTATATTTTTCTTTTATCATATTACCCCTCTTCTTCGTTCCCCTCTCAATTATCTACCTTCTCTCTCATTTTTTTTCCCACTCACCATTACCTGGACGTCTGAAAGCAGTGTCGCCATCACTATCCGATTACCTCGAGATTCACTAGTAGACCCTTCACTGTAGTGGTGATCGTGCCAAACACCTCAGACCACGACGTCCCTCTCAACCCCTATCTCAACAATCCACACAACAAATTAAACAACTCCCTCTATCCAATGCATACTCAACGTCCTTCAACTATCCTACCCCATCTTGCCTCCACCACCCCCTACGTCCCGCACCTACAACATAACCACCATACTAACCCCGCCCCACGCGTGACCCTTAACCTTGTCATAACCTTATGCGACTCCACACCCCATTACCCACCCATTGCGACCTTCCCCTATCACAACCTCCCACCACCATCACTCATTCATTCGCCTTTCAAGCCGCCAAATACTAATATTTTGTATTTCATTTTTTTTCTTCGGTTTATTGAGCCATGTTAACACTTGTTTCTTAATATTGTAAATCATTTTGACATGCAACACAATTAATTTGAGATAATTTAAAATGAGAGATTGAACAATAAAATTAAAAAGCATAAAGCATTTTTTTCCTAACACCTTATTTACTCATTACCTTTCAATGTCATAATGTTATACATTAGTTGTTAGGTGGGATTCCTAATACCCAGCAGATGCTGACTAGCTGTGTTGTTTGTGGACGTTTCAAGGTTGCAAAAATGTATGAATTGATACGTCCTAAGTATACCACTGTTGGTTGTGATAGATCTTTATGGAATTCAAATGTCGTGCCTAAACATAGCTTTGTTAGTGCCCTTGCTGCTCAGCACAAGCTTCCCACTATAGACTGCTTCTCTTCTCGTGGCCTCTACTTAGTGAACTGGTGCATCTAATGCAAGAAAGCTAGTGAATCTCATTGTCACTTGTTCTTTAAATGTGATTTCTCAGCTAGCATTTGGTGTGGCTTAATGGCCTGGTTGCGTATCAGAGGGCGCACTTGTGATGTTCAGAAAGAGCTGACATGGGGCGCCAGGAAGAAGCACAGGAAACATTGGAAGATGGGACTGTTTCAGTATTGTCTAGCTGGTACAATCTACAGCATTTGGCTTGAATGCAATGCTAGAATCTTTCGAGGCATGGAAACGGATATAGCTACGCTAATCAAACAAATCCAATTTGTTGCTAGTGTGAGAGTTTTACATAAGCATGTTAACCATAGTGAGGAGATACTTGATCTATTAAATTAATAGTGGACATTCCTTTTTGTAAGATCCGATTCCTTCTTTGTTCCCCTTGGGGATGAATAAAAGATTGATATACCCTTCTTGCAAAAAAAAAAAAAAAAAAAAAAAAAAAACAATTCATCATCTAGTAATAGGAGCAATAAAAGATTTAGCAATTTATAGCTTTATATAAATTTTTTATTTTAATTAAAATAATATAATTTAGAGTTTAGTGAAAATAATATAATTTGATGAAAAAATTAATTTTAATGAAAATATAATAGAATATGCTTTTGGTGGGAAAATAATAGAGTTCACCTATTCATTTAGTAGATAGGGGATTGGAAATTTGGTTGATTAAAGACCTTTATCCACCAATGGAAGTTGGTTAGGTCCAAAATTGATCACCCACTTATCTTTCTTGTCAATTTGGGTTGATTCCAGGAGGGAGAACCTAAAGAGGGTGTTTTGGGAACGGGTTTGACCCTCACCTTTGGGAAAAGGGTTGGAAAGACCGAAAATTTATCGTAAACTTAATGACCTCGACCAATATTTGAGTACTTGGGAAATATCGCGTGTTCTCGGGTATTAATTAAAGTGTTGAGTCGGGGAGTCCGTGCCATGAACCCAAGAGGGAGGTGAGTCGGGAATACTAGTGTCCTATTATGAGCCCGAGAGGGAGTTAATAGGCGATTTAGAAGCATTTTTCCCTAGCAAAATTATCCCTAGATGACTAATTGATGGAACTAAGAAGATGATTATGAATGTTGGTAGCTTAATCGTGCTCTAGGCTTTTCTTTATTATGCATAAACCATTGTTTCTATTACTTGTTTGCTTAATTAGTAGGCTTAGTTAGTTAATTAGTTTAATATCAACCATTTTTTGATTCGCGTAGCTAACTTATAATTTAAGATGAGCTAGTAGTCAATCTTTTATCTCCTTGTGGTTTGACCTCAACTACCTACTACATTAGTTTAGTTGAGAATAATTTGTTTGATTGGGGGAGGGCGACAAACCCCACTATCACTCTCATCCAAACCAAAGGTAACAGTTATTTTATCTTGAAACCTAAATATTATTAGTTACACATTATTAAAAATTATAAAAATTTGATATTCTTATAGCAAATTCATGACGATAAATCAAACAAGATTTCACGTGACTATATTTTATCTTAAAAATTAAGAATAATACCAAAGATTCCCTAGGACTAGAAATATTGACATAAAGCAAGTGTTACCTTTTGTTTGGAGGAAGGGAATAATAAAAATTAGTGAAAAGTTATGCAGCGGAGTATTAAGACTAGGAAAGTCTTAGAAATAATCCGATCCTACCCTAACGTAAATCTAGATTGGTAGTAAATAGGTGAATCGAGGATAGAGAAAGGTAGAGTAGTCACCTGAGCAATTGGCAGCAAGACTAGCAAGGTTCAAGTAATCTCTGGAGGTGGCAGGAGAAGTGGAAACGAGGGAAGATATCAAGATGTTCTCAGCAACAAGATTGAAACCCCTCTCGATGGCATGATAGAGTGGGATGTTGCCATTATTGTCAGCAATGGTGCAGCTCACAAACTCGGGATCCATTAACAATATCTCCATCGCACATTTCTCATCCACCTCATAATGTCCCAAGGCGAGGTTCAACGGCGTCTTACCGCCCCAAGTCAATGCCAACCACGGCTTCACATGATCCTCGTCATCGTCCCACGACAATGATGCGTACATTTGTCTAATAACCTTGACGACGTTGATGTCCCTGCTCACAGCCGCTACGTGGATCACGGCATACTTGGAAACGTCTGTGGTTTGGAGGAGTTGTTTTAGGATATTTGTTGGCAGAATTTTCATAGCTTCCTGCAAAAACTCGACTTTGCCGTCCCTTGCGGCCCGGTGGAAGATGTTTCCCACCTCCATGAAATGACTGAGGAAGTATTCCGAAGGTTGTACGGCGACTGCTTCTCTAAGAAACTTCACATCTCCCTCCCCAGCTGCTTTCCACAACGCTAGATCCATCCTCTATTTTCTTTTTCTTGTTTCTCAAACTGGTGATATTTTGTGAAAATGTCAACTCTTTGTTTCTTTCCCCAACAATCCTTGCACTATATAATATGTATGCCAGCTGGGCCACTACCCACTAGTACTACCTCCTCAATCATGCTACTCTCGGTCTTAAATTTAAACAAGTCAAACATATATCTATATAGGACAAATATATTATTTTTATATGCACAAGTGCCTGACTCATCTTAAACTAGCACGAATAATGGTGTAGGAGAGATTTACTGGATTTTTAATAACGGTTAATTGATTATTACGTTTTTATACAACTAGGTTTAAACCCGTGAAAATTCACGGGCCTACCTTAAAATATTTAATATAAAAAATTGCATTTCATTATTAATATTCATAAAAACTAATATTTTGAGACAACGTGTATGTGACCCTCACAATATGTCAAGCTTCAAATATTTTTTTATTTTTTAAAATTTTTAATGTACTCGATCGCCTTATACACATTTACTAGTTTTATACCCGTGCACAAAATGCACGGGTTACTTTTTCTAATATATTTGTTTGCTGATCCTTTTATACTTAGGTGTAATATTAATTTTTAGTATTTGAACGATACGTCGTATAACTATGCAACATATAATTTTCAAGTTTTCAAATTGTACATATAGACATGTATAATTGTTCAATTGCTATACTAAGTAATTAGGTATTCAATTCTTCCAAAAAAAAAAGTAAATAGGTATTCAAGAGTTTTGTTACAATGAATATATATTGAACAAATACTCGTGATTTCTTTGTAATAAGATTTCTTTGTTGCTTATTCAATAATGAATTTAATTTATAAATATATACATAGTATAATATCACGTTATTGTTGTATGGTTAACCTTTCTATAATTATGTTTATAAAGATTAAATTAACTAAAGTAAGGAGTCGTTTGGTTGATCAAGGAACTTAATTTTCCTAGGAACATCAATTTCATGGGAATTAAGTTCCTGCATCCAATTCGGGTGAATTTGACAAAAGTGTTTGGTTGCTCATGTAGGAATTAAATTCCATGGGAACTTCCAATGACCAAGGGGGGAGTAGGTAAGCCAATTCCTACATCATGTAGGCATTGAAAGTTCCTGAGAACTTCTAATTTCCCCATTTTTCAAAAAATATGGCAACCAAACAACCCCATGTTTTTGCAATTCATGTGATTTTTCAATTCCTGTGTTTTTCAAGTGTCAACCAAACAACCCCTAAAGGTTCAATTAAATATCGCATAAACGGTCTAACACGTAACTAAATTAGTCCAAATAGCAATGTTGCATTATCTAGACCTGTCAAACGGGTTGGGCGGGTCGGGTCGAATACGGGTAGGTCAGACAGGTCATGGGTCGGGTTAGAGTCAGAATACGGGTCAAGAAATAATTTCTAACGCCCTTTTTAACGATTTTTTTGTTCAAAAAAATATTTTTTTTAAAAAATGTAAAACATATTTAAAATCAATATTTAATCATATTCTATGTTTACATTAATTATAATGAGTCATTAACATAATTATTAAAATAAAGCTTTTAATAAATTGATAACTTATACATAATATAATACACTTTTTCAAATATTATACCTAAGATAATTTTTTTTCAAAGCTTATACCAAAAAAATTCATTTCTTTCATACTCTATACTGAATCACATAAATTGACCATTTTACCCTTACTAATTACCCATTACCACTCTTTTATCCACCACATTAACCTTTTCCCTCCACATTAGCCAATCAATCCCCACATTGTGGACAGCGGGCCGCCCACGGGGGCGCTTGGTGAGAAACGGAAACAAGCGTTTGCATTTTGTATGGAGTCGCCACCAATTTTTATGGGAAATTGGAACAGTTCGAATACCTCGTGTCATGTCAAGACACAAAGTCAAGACATGAACACCAAGAACTCGTTACCCTTAGCGTTCTATGTCTAGAATGACTCTCGTGGATGCCAATGAACACGGGTGCTCACGGAGATCTGGAGTAAGGGGTGAGGGTACGTATTAGGAAGCTCTTTTGATCGAACACCTAATCCCGCCCGCCTCGATAGCGGCCTCTACTAATGATTAGGGAAGTTATTCGTACTCGATATATCGTCGATTGTAATGCATGCAATGCAACATCCAAGTTTTAATCCTAGCATGTGAGAATTAAATACTAAGTCGGTTGACACGTAATTAGCAAACAATTGGGTCGAAGTTGGGTTTAATGCTCAATTACATGTGAAGCATACAAACAATAAAAGAAATACAATAATTATAAATTACAATAATGAAAATTACAGTGGATTAGGCGATTTATGTCGAAAATACCTTTAAAACGGATAATTTGAGAAAAAGGAATAAAGAATAAATTAACAAACAGAATTAGCGATATTACGGATATTAGTTAGTTAAACGTAGACTAATTAAACTAGGTCAAGGCGTAAACGGAGTTCGGGGACGAAATCATCTGGAACAAAGCAGATCGCGCCCTCTGGAAGAGGCGCAGCAGACGCTGCGTCTGTTCCAAGGGTGAGTTCTGGCTGTGAAGCCGGAACTGCAAATCGTTAATTTTAATTTGATGAATTTAATGGATCGATTAATATATTTACTCGGATGGAAGTGATTAATGGATTATTTATCATATGAATGAGTCATAAAAGCAATAAAACATGAATGAGACGGATGCAAACGGATTATTTACATGAAATTATGATGGAAATATTAATGAGTCCTCTGTTGAAATAAGTCAACTAGGCTAAACATGACGGATATACAACGAATATGCGAATAAGCAGATGAAAATTATATCAACGACGAATTCCAGAAACTCAATATGAACAAATCGAATCTCTAAAACCCGGGTTTGAATTTAATGACGAAAACCCGCAAATATGAGTTACTTGGGATTTAAGTCGGATTTAATGAATTAAACATGTGAATGATGATGATTATAATATACATGTGAATTATATACTATGATGATGAAGAATCAACAGACGAACAAAAGAAAACAAACAAACACGAATTACAGAGGACGAGGAAGAAGGAAAGAAGCAGGAACTGCGGCAGCCTCACGAAGAGGCACAGCAGGAACTGCGCTCCTTCGAAGAGGCGCAGCGGTTGCTGCGTCTTTTCTCGACGTCTGTCTACTGGAAATCCGCAAAAACAGAGTTTTAAAGATGGTTTTAGAAATCGGTTTTAATGGTGTATTCGACATAAATCTTACAATGGTGATACGATAAATAAAATACAATAAATAAAAGAGGAATTATACACCCTCAGACTTACATGTTGACGAAACGAGATGAACTAAGAATATCGATTAGTGAATGCTCGACGCGAATGCAAAGAGAGTGCCCTCGTAAGAGGAAAACGATTGATTAATTAAGTTGATTGATGTGTAGTTGGTCAAATTGGTCGGTCATGCAACGGAGAGGCTGGTACCCGGAAAGATCCGAGCTTACGTGGTCGAAAGTTCAAGCACGTAGGCGCCAATTAGTAAGAACAAAGTCTAGAATGCAAAGGGAGAAGAGAAGGGCGGACACTCGCGTGAGAAATATGAGGAGCGAAGGCTCCTATTTATACTAATCACGTGACGGAATAGGGTTTCGGAGACTCTTTGGAAGTGAATCTCGAAAAGATATGAAAAAGATACGTGGAACATGCAAAGAAGGGCCTGGGAAGAGGCGCAGCAGCCACTGCGTCTCTTGGAAGAGGCGCAAAGACTGCGTTGCGTCTATTCCCAGGAGGTTTCCTCCTGATGAAGAAAGATTTCCGCGTTTGAGTTATGGTAGGACGGAAATAATTCGATTATCTTATGAATATTACGGGATATTATTTGCCAAAAGATAAAATTTATGAAATATAGAATAGAAATATCCGGAACATTCCAGAACATTCCGACTCGGGATTTAACAGTTATCAGAAAATGGAGACGGTTTTTGACCCGGACTCCGAATGTACTCTAATTACTGTCAAAACGACCGTATCGGGACGTAGATAACAACTATGAGGTCGACATTAATATTTGAGCAATCACTTGACGATAATCTTACGAATTGTCACAAATCGTTTCGCGAATCAAACATGCGGCCCAATCATCACCGGGTGGTTTGCGGGAGGTGCAGAAACGAGGTATCTACAGAGCCCCCACTTTGACTGAGGCTTGGACAAGGCGAAAGTCAAAGTATAGCCATCAGGTCAATCGAAGATTACAACCTGACGACTATGGCGACGCGAGGCGGCTCAAGGGGTCTGAGCCAAGGACCTGTCGTCGGGAACATTTTAGAGTCTGTCGACTATCGGGGAGGGTCGTTTAAAGTCCATTAGACTACGTAAGGAAGCTCGCCCAGCCAAAAAAAAGAAACCATACCTGAGATACCCCTGGGTGAAGCGGGACTGAAGACGCTTCGGCAAAACTCTTTGGTCTGAAGATAACTTGGTGTCTGAAGGCATTAGGGGTCACAGGGAACTGAAGAAACTTCGCGGGGAAACAAGAAATATTGAAAGCAGCAGGACGTCGGTAGAAACTGCTGGGGAATCCGCTTGCGTTAGTCTCAAGCGAACTCTGGCAAAACTTGAGGTTGAATCTGCTTGCGTCGGTCTCAAGCGAACTCTTGCTGGGGAATGTGTTGACGACTAGGAACATCTTGATCGTCGTGGGAGAAATCTCGAATGAGCAGTACTGCAAAATACTACTGCGCTGGATAAAAGGATTTTGAGCAATACTGCAAAATACTGCTGCGCTGGATGATAGGATACGAGCAATACTGCAAAATAATGCTGCGCTGTATAATAATACGCAACGGTCCGCTGCTGGCTGACGAAATGCGGGCCGGGACGAAGAAAATCATCGAAACGGACCAAAAGAATATAATAGCGTTGAAGAAGAGGCGCACCAAAGATGGGCCCACAAATAACGAACCCATAACGAATTTTTGAAAATTCGTATGGAGGGAACACAAGGAAGAGGCGCAGCAAGAACTGCGTCTCTTGGAAGAGGCGCAGCGCCTGCTGCGTCTTTTCCCCAAATTGGCTATTTCTGCGTAAAAACGCGAACTCAGAAGGATTGTATTCATTATTTCGAAACATAAATTCTTGCAATTTCTCTCTCAAATCTTCACCATTTCCGTCGAGGTTTGATCCAAAAGCTTGCATTAAACATGACTAATCGAGGTATGTGTTCCAATCTTGCATTAATCTTCTGCATTTGTTGAATTTCGAGCCGCGAGATTTAGGGTTTTCGACCCTTTTGATCGAAAATTTGGGGCTTTTCCCCCAAATGGATTTGTCATGCTAAATTGATGTTAGAAACGGATAGTAGGCAATGTTAGGAACATAACCATGTGTTTGTTTCGAATTTTCGTCGAGTTTTGAGCCTTTGAGTGAAATTTGAGACGGTTTTACAGCTGAACCGTAAATTGCCTCGAAAATAGCCTTAGGAATGCCCATTTGCGATGAAACTTGACATTTGGAATCCTTGGATGATGGGTAAACTTTCTACCATCTCGGAATTTTGGTTTGTGACAACTTTTTCAGGACACCTTTCTAGGGCATAATCGCCGTTATAGCGAAATGCTGCCGAAATTTCGACTCGAACCTGGAACTAGGCTTTGACTTGGACTTGACTTGACCCAATTTATCACATGAGTGATTGGGTTGGTGGGAATATGGCCAAAGATGGCATGGAAAGGGGTGTTTTCAGGGCTTTGAAGGCTCGAAAACTTCCTAACCAAGGCTTGTCGTCATGTGACGCGGCCTGAATTTACTTTAACGTTGCAGGTGATGAGGCTTCTACTTCTGGGAGGGCTCCCATGGAGATAGACGCCAGTACTGTTGAGGAGGCTTTAGAGCAGGCCTTCACCGCTGCGGTGATGGCTGCAGAGTTTCACGAGGAGGAGGCTGTCGAGGAGGAGGAGATTCCGAGACGAGCCAACGTCGGGCGAGGAGGTCGTCAGCTGAGGGGAGCTCCTGCGTGGGCTGAGACCTGGGAGAGTAGGCACCTCGTGTGGGCTGCAGAGGGTCACCTGTCCTACAGGACGGTGAAGAGCTTGGTAAATAGGAATTCACTACTCACTACCTATCCTTTTTTATTCTTTTAGTTCAAACTTCCTTCAAATTTCAGCCAAAACTAAAGATAGCTTTGTTTCAAATCATTATAGGAGGCCGGGAACATCAGGTCGTTCTCGGGTTATACGACAGCGATGGAGCACTACGAGCGGCTGTCGGCGGAGGAGAGGGCCATGATCGAGCGTGGAGCGTTCGGTCCTCTGGTTCAGGTCTGGAAGGATATCATGAAGAGGAAGTTGCGGGCTAACCTTAGCCTGGTCCGCGCTTTCTTGGACCGATTCTGGGATACGACTTCCACGTTTCACCTGCCTTTCGGTGAGGTGGGAGTTACTCTGGAGGATTACGGCATGATTTCGGGTCCGTGTGTGGGACCGAGGAGATGGTGTGGCCGGAGACTGCTATGAGGGCGGACTCGGCCGAGGCGAGGAGGTTGATCGGCTGGAACTTGTCGCCGAAGGCTGTTGCAGTGCCGGGTTTGGTACCCAGTACCTACGTTCGAGACTACTTTGCGGGGAAGACCCCGGCGCTGGTGACGATCGATGGGAGGGAGACAGCTCCTCCTCCTTGTACAGCTGAGCAGAGGGTTCGTCTATGGCTTTGGTGGTTCCTGTCTTCGATTTACCTCGGAGACAAGGGCGAGAGGCTATCGACGAAGCTCCTTCCCTTTCTTTCTGACCTGAGTTCCCTAGGGCGCGGGACTGGGTCACTGCTGGTTTTGCGGTCCTCATCCGCTTCATGAGGGCCATGGTTCGTCCAGAGCCGATGGAGAAGGGGACTTCTCCAGTATTTGTCGGACTGGACTATCTTGTTGGAGGTATGAACTTTCCTTTAGACCAAAGTAAATTCCTTTCTTTACCAAATCACGAAAGATCGTCATTGATTATTCTGTTTTACAGGCGTGGGTGTACTCTTACTTCCCGAGTCTCGCGCCCAAGAGGACGGAGCCGTTGGAGAGGGCCTATCCTGTGGTGAGGGATTGGGTGATGTGCCGGACGAAGAGCAAGCGCTCTTCGCACAATGTCTACCGGCGGGACGTGAACGCCCTTCAGCTGAGCAGCGTGAGTATCCCATTTGTATTCATTTATATTTCTTATACTTTGTTTTTACTTGATCATAGGAATGATCTTTGCCTTATCTTGTCGCAGTGGGTGCTCAGACCTTGGGCGGAGTACGCAGGAGCGCCTCCTTTTGTCGCTGAGGTCCTTCGACCTAGGAGCCCGAGTCGGCTGCTGTTGAGGACGTCGATGGGTTCTGTGTGGTATCTGGGCGAGCGTTTGGCTCGTCAGTGCTCTCGGGACGCGTTGACGGTTCCCGTTGATCCTCCCAGGACAATGTTTAGGGAGCCTTCTGATGCTGAGAGGGAGGCGGACCTGGCTAGTGCCAGTGGCGACGACCTTCTTCTCCCTGGCGAGGATTACTCGGCGTTCCTTTACGGGAGGTTGGCGTACTGGCCAGTAGTGGTGAGTATCTTTTACTTTTCCTTGATTTGATTTTGAGAATTACGATGAAAGATCGTCGATTAATGAGAGCTATTTGTCCTTGCAGGAGGTCGAGGCGGCGGGCATCGAGCCCCCAGTGTACCCCGAGACTCTTGAGTACACCGATGCGACCGGGAGGACGACGATCTCCGAGCTGCGTGACTTTGACGTAGCGGTGACGGATGCTGGCCTAGACGACTGGCAGCACCTGATTCGGAGGGTGAGCCTCCAGCTTATATACCTTTCGTGTAAGAACACATTTGATTGAACTTGTTCAATTTGCTGAGAATTTTCTTTGAAATGCAGGTCGCGCCATCTCGGTTCGTGGCACTATGGAGGGTGGCCAACCGGCTACGAGCTACCGCCATCGAGGCACTCGTCGGTGGTCGAGGTCGTCAGGTATGAACTTCATTTGATTTCTTTTGATTTTTGATTTTCAGTTTTGTTTGAATTGATTGACATGAGCCAATTTAGTTCTGTTTATAGGCTGGCCGTGAGCTGGAGCGAGAGTTGACCCAGTCTCGGGAGGAGACGGCTCGCTTGTTGAGGGAGCTCGAGTTTCGGGATGCCGAGATTGCTGCTCTTACGGCGAGGGTTGCTGAGTTGGAGGGTGCCCAGCAGTAGTTTTGTGTAGTTTTGTAGATTTGTACATTTGGACATCTGATTTTGAACATTTTTGGACTTTGTTTGGGGCGCAAGCCCCCAGTTTGCTTGGACTTTTGGACTTTGTTTGGTGTATATATGGTGGCCTGAGTGCCTTTGCTGCTGGGTTGTGTTGCTTGTATCTGCAGGTTAGTTCTTGAACAGGTTTGGTAGATAACGGTTTACGCCGTCAAGCTGCCGAAATTTACATAGAAATCACGCAAAACATACATTTTATGCATATGGCCTTAATTAGCGCAAAAAAAGACTCAAAAGAATGCAAAAAATGCAAAAATGCAAAAATTTTGCCGGAAATGACCGGACGGTAGGGAGGGTTACCCCCTAAAAAAAAAAGAAAAAAGAGAAATCTGTAAGTTAGAAAATGAAATGTTGAAATGAAAACAAAAGGAAATTGTTTCCCAAAAGAAAATGAAATTTACTTCCTAAAAAAATAAAATAAAAAAATGAAATTTATTTCCTAAGAATAAAAAGATTGAGTGTCATGAAATGGCGAAGGTGTCGATGTCGCCTCGAAATGCGTGCCCGTGAAAATAGGAAACTTGAAACATGGTAAACTGCTCGTGTTTACCAAAATAAAATCCCGTAGGAATAGGAAATTATTCGTTATAGAATTAGGAAAGATCCAAACGCGGAAATCACAGAAAGTGAGCCTGGGGAAGAGGCGCAGCATGAGCTGCGTCCCTTTGAAGAGGCGCAGCAGGCGCTGCGCCTGTTCCCAAGCTTGTCCGTTCTGGCGGATTTTTGGAAACAGCAATTAGTATAAATAGAAGCGTCGACGGGGCGTTAATTCACACAAATCTTCCGTCTTTTCTTCGTCTATTCACATAAAATTCCCAAAATAAATCTTCAAGAGAAAATTGTCATCATGAATACTTTGGAGATCCGCTTGAAGGAATGGACCAATGAATTTTCGAATATGGAGAAGCATGACATGGGTGCTTATAACCTTGCGTCTTTGTTGAGTTTGAAACTCATCAAGATTGTAAAACCATTCTTGGATGCTTGCCTTGACTATTGGGACCCGAATTATCATGTTTTCGCGTTCCCAGGAGGTGACATTTGCCCGTTTCCTGAAGAAATTGCTGCTATTGGTGGGTGGGACCCCGAACATTTACCTGCCATTCCTTCTACTTCACAAGGGTATAAGAGCAAATTTAGAGACTTGCTTGGACTGACCAGACTTGAGGTGGATCGTCTAGTTACCCCGAAAGGCGTGAGAATGTTGGATTTTATTGATCGATTCATCAACAGGGCTGACCCTACTGTCTCTCATGTTGCTAGGAGGAGAGCATTTGGCTTTTGTTTGCTGCACGTGTATGTCTTCCAAGGGCATGTTGATGAAGACTTGAGAGGTGATCCTCGTCTTTTGTGCCTTATCGAGCAAATGGAGCTGCGCAGGAGCCCAGCTTGCTTATGCTTAGGAGAGATTATTTTGGGCTTGGATAATAGGAAATCCAACCGTGACCTACCGTTTTTGGGGAGTCCCGTCATTTTACAGGTAAAAGACACCTTCTTTTTTTCTCTTTTTTTCTTTTCTTTCTCGTTTTTTTTTTTTTTTTTTTTGTTTTTTTTTTTTTTTTTTTTTTTTTTTTGGTGTCTAATACTTGCTTTTGGTAGGTTTGGCTTATGGAACGGCTCCGATTGCTCGAGCCCCCAGTTCATGCACTTTCATATCATTCCCGTATGATTGCGATGAGGACGCGGTTGTACATGGTGGACTTCACCCGGGTCTGCGATTATTGGAAGAACAAGCTGAAGAATGATGATGGCCCGTTGATTAGGTGGGTTGTACCGTGGTGGCACCTCAAGTCCGTCACTGGAGTGTCTTCTTTGGATCCCACTAGGTCCGTGCGCATTCCGGTATTGGAGTTCATGGTATGCATCTTTCCGGAAAGATTGATGAGGCAAGTTGGGCTGAAGCAGACGATCCCGAGGCTCGACACCGTCCCGCAGACTGCTATGGCGCTTACTACCGAGAGCCGAAGAGAGTGGGCTATCAAATAGGCCCAAAGAAACATGTGGTTCTTGAACTTCTCTGCTAATGCTTTATGGGTGTCGGATTCCTATCTGAGGTGGAGAAAGGCTGCGACTTCGGAAGAGCGCGAGAAACTAAGGAAACGCGAACCTGTCGACTACAAGGTGCGCGAGGGAGAGAAAGAGAAAGAGAAGCATCTGACAGAGGGAGAAGAAGAAGCCGGGTTTCAGGTCATTCCCCCTTCAAAGAAATCAAAGACTACTCCTGTTGCGGAAATGGTGGTTAGCAAGAATGGAAGAGCCAGGCCTCGAGAAAGACCGCTGGTGATTAGGTCTGAAGTGGTGCATGAGCGCCCAGCTCGAGGTCGTGACAAGAAGTATGAAAAGAATGACAAGGGCAAGGGGAAGATCGAAGAGTAGCCCGAGTCCTTATTTATTATTTGATTATTATTATTATTGTTGTAATAAAAAGGAGGGATTTTTAGAATCCTAGCCTACTTTATTTTTATTATGTAGCGTACTACTATTATTAGAAAGCGAATGGAATAAAAAAGGTTGAATGGTTATGAAACCGTTGTGATTTTCTTTTATTATTCTTGTCGAATTTCAAATGCAATGCAAATGTCCTTCTATTTACATTTTAGATATAATGGGTTGAATCCTGTGAAGGATTGCCTACGTATTCACTTTTAAAAAAGCGAAATCAAACCCTTGCGCGTAGTTCGAGTAAATGTAAAAGAATAATTGTTCTAAGCAAGAGCTTGTAATGGACATAGAAAATGAGCATGAGCTTTTGCTTGTTCTTAAGGTGCGAATTTAGTTTATTTGATGATATGAGGACGACAAATTTGTCAAAATGCAAGAGCACAGTGACACTTAGCTTATTTCGGCTTGGCCGGGGGCCGTTTATTTAGTGTCACAAGAGCGGCACATGGGTTTACGCGAGGCGCGTGTGTGGTCCTATTCTAGGCATAGTATCGTTTCAGTTGGTCGAGGTTTGTGGGGTTTGAAAACTCATTCCCATCTAGGTCTGTGATTCTAACCGCACCCCCTGGGAGTATGGATTTGACTAGATATGGTCCGGTCCAATTAGGTTTGAATTTTCCCCTTGGGTCGACAGGTAAAAGAGCTCTAACCAATTTGAGTACTAAGTATCCTTCTTTGATGTTTCTTGGCCTAACCCTTTTGTTGAAAGCTCATTTGATACGTGCTTGATATGTCTGGACATTATGTAAGGCGCGTAGCCTACGCTCATCCAGGAGGATGAGTTCTTCATATCTATCCTTCTTCCAATCGGCTTCAGGGATTTGGCTTTCTAGTAGAATACGCAAGGATGGTATTTCTAGTTCGACTGGTTGTACGGCTTCCATGCCGTAGGTCAAATAGAAAGGAGTAGCCCCAATGGGCGTCCTAACTGATGTAAGATACCCCCATAAAGCAAAGGGTATCTTGCTAGGCCAATCTCTATAGTTGTCAGTCATTTTCTTGAGAATTGTGACAACATTTTTGTTTGCCGCCTCTACCGCGCCGTTAGTCTGTGGTCTATAGGGCGAAGAGTGGTGATGCTTAATCTTATATTTGGCTAGCAATTGCTCGGTTTCAGCTTGGAAGTGTGACCCATTATCACTAATGATCTCATGTGGGCAACCATATCGACAGATGATGTTGTTTTGTATGAACTTTGCCACATTCTTAGCCGTAAGACCAGTGTAGGAAGCCGCTTCTACCCATTTGGTGAAGTAGTCAATTGCTACTAGAATGAAACAGTGACCTCCTGTTCCGGCTGGGGTTATCTTTCCGATTATGTCAATTCCCCATGCAGAAAATGGCCAAGGAGATGTCATCGTATAGAGCAATGAAGGAGGGACATGCTGTACATTCCTGAAGATCTGACAATTGTGGCAATGTCTCACGTATTTGATGCAATCAGATTCCATTGTGGTGCAGTAATATCCCAAACGTGTGATTTTCTTTGCCATCATAGGCCCACTCATGTGGGGACCGTATTCTCCATCATGGACTTCTTCCATCACCTTTCGTGCCTGTGAATGATCAAGGCAACGTAGGACTACACCAAGAGGTGTTCTTTTATATAACTCTCCTTGCATCAGGATGTATTGGGAAGCTAATAGGCGTATAGCACGTTATTGTCCCCTCTTGTCCATATCGGGTGGATAGGTACCATTGAGCTTAAAATTCAAGATTGCTTGGAACCAGGGTTCCTGCGCGATTTCCTCTTCATCGGTGATTTGGTGGACATAAGCCGGTTCTGACCGTCGTTCGATGCACAAAGGCATGTCTATCATGTGATCTGGCATATTTATCAAAGATGCAAGTTTCGCAAGAGCGTCTGCAAATTGATTTTCCTCTCGAGGTAGGTGTAAGTAGGTTACGTGATCAAAGAATTGAGCCACTTGGTCTATCCTAGCCTGATAGGGTGCGAGGCTTTCACTTCGGATTTTCCAAGATCCTGTAACTTGGTTGATGATCAGCGATGAATCCCCATGTACTCGGAGGTTTTTGATTCCTAAGCTTACTGCCGCCTGTAGTCCGATGAGACAGGCTTCATACTCTGCAGCGTTGTTTGTCACCTCGAAGTCGAGTTTGACAGCAATCGGTGTATGCTCACCTTCAGGAGAAATGAGCAACACTCATATTCCGAATCCTCTTAAGTTTGATGCTCCATCAAAGTATAGATCCCAGGAGTCTACATCTGTTTGAAGTATATCCTCGTCGGGAAATGACCAAGTATCTATGGTTTGTGCGTCGTTGATAGGATTTTCTGCGAAGAATTCGGCGACGGCGCGACCTTTTATGACTTTCAGTGGCACATATTTGAGGTCGAATTCTGAGAGCATCAGAGTCCATCTTGCCAGACGTCCGTTGAGGACGGGTTTCTCGAAGAGGTATTTGACTGGATCCATTTTGGAATATATTTTGACGGAGTAGCTAAGCATGTAGTGACGTAGCTTCTTCGTTGCCCACACAAGAGCGAGGCATGTCTTTTCGAGTTGTGAGTATTTGCACTCATATTCCAAGAACTTCTTACTTAGATAGTAAATTGCTCTTTCTTCACTTCCTACAGTTTGAGCCAGCATAGCACCCATGGCAGTTTCAGTTACTATGAGATATAAACCAAGAGGTTGATCTCGTTGTGGCGGCATGAGCACTGGTGGTTTAGCCAATATCTCTGATACCCGTCGTTGTGAGTACCAAAGATAAAATTTATAATTCCTATTAAGACTAACCTAGGCTAGTGGTAACAGGGTCGATCCGCAAGGAGGCAGTTGTAAACTTTAGTTGATTAATGTTGATCGAGGTAACTAATATGGGGTTGATTTGAATTGTTCTATAGCTAAAAACAATAAAAGGAAAATAAACTAAAGATATGATTTAAACAGATAAAAGAAGGGTACTAGGATGGTCGGGTCATTACAACTTCGGCGGCAGCAAACTAAGTCGGTCTGAATTAAACACAGGTAAGGCGGGAAATAAGAGGTCCTCTCGGTCCACTCCTAACAAATAGCATCTCTCGATCTCGCTATAGGTCCCTAATGTCACTAATACTAACTTTCGTCCTGAAAAGTGACTAATGGTCTAAACTATACCTATCTTTCGATCTTAGCACAGTTTAGTCGAATTAATTGACGGTCAAACAACCTACCCTACCTTTCGGTCTAATGGGTCGGTCGCAAAATAGGTATCTAACTGGTCGCATGCATTCGATTTGTTAAATACAAGTTTAAATTCAATTAAAACGAAGGATAACCTTACAAGGTCAGTCGATCGACCAACAATGTCGATCGATCGATCGACACGCTGGTTCGATCCGTGTTTAATCTAATGCCGCCTAGCCATAAATCGCCTACATCCTAGCACTAACTATTTAGCTACTCATGGTGAAGGTAAAAACAACAATAAAGCTCATGACAATCACGGAATTCATGCTTAAAATAAATAACAATGATGATGAAACGATAATTGGCTTGGGAACACTAACTATCAATTCTAATCTATTAGCAAAATACGTAAACTGAAAGTAAACAGGAGAAATACCGAATTGCAGGGGTAAGATTTGATTAATAAGAACCGAATTTCGATGCTCACGATAATTCCAAACCCTAATTATTCGATAAAGAACTTTGAATGAAAACTTAATTCTAAAACTTGATGTAAAATTATCCCTAAAAGACTTGATGCTAAAACTGAAAGTTGTGTTACGTTATATAGCAAATAAGCGCAACAACTATTTCCTAAACCTAAACTTCACGGGCCTTGAGTTTCTCAATCTTTTAATTCCCGTCTGGAATCGAAATCTGGTCGATCGACTACTCAGGCGGTCGATCGATCGCTCCTCACAAGAAAAAAGAGCTTCGGATCCCGAGCATTGGTCGATCGACTGATGGGACTAGTCGATCGACTGCTTGAGCTGCTACTTGACTTCTTTATTCTCGTGGACTTGTCTTTTTGGGCCTTGGATCGCGCACCAAGCTCGTTCCTTAAGCAATTCCTTCACGTCATTCGCAATGCAGATTACTCGGGGACAGATTTGATTTGGCTTGATTTCCGTCGAATTCTTCACATTTCTACAATAAAGTACAAAATACGGAAGTAGACGGAAATAGGGAGAAATGTAGCATAAACTAAACAAATGAGCTCTGAAATGCGTGTAAAAAGAGATGTAAAACATCATATAAATGACACGCATCAAATCTCCCCAAACCAAACCTTGCTTGTCCCCAAGCAAGAACTAGACTCGATCTAATGACCTAATGGAACGAGTTCAAACTCAGAGCGAATTGCAAACTGTAGGGCCTAAACCAATTTAATGCACAACCAACAATCAATTAGTAATGTGAATCATGCAAACGAATTATAAAACCGTTAAAAGGCTGCTTTGAACCGTTGATGTAAAGACTTATCAAATCTGGACTCTCACGGGTCACTCAAATCACTCAATAAGCGCATGTGATATACATGTAAGATAGAAAGAAGTAAATTTGTAGTGACTCTCACCTAACTGCGACCTATGAAGACATGCCAGCAATAAATTATGAAGAAGACCTCTATGACCGTACATATGCATTCCAACCAAACAGATAACCATTGACACATGCCGAGGTATAATTATGGAAGTGTGAGGTATGGGTAAGAAGAGGCAAAACATTTTATGGTAAAGTGGAGGTACAGGTGATCAAGCTAGTACCAAAACGGAACCAAATGGCAACATCCAACTTCTTGCTCATAATCAAACGAAACGGTGCTATAGCAAGCACAAGACTCACAAATCTCCAAAATACTAAATCAATAAACTCCCCATAGGATATAAATGAAACATGGGAGCAAAAATCGCCAAAGGATAAGGATTAAATCATGCGAATTGACCTTTTTTTTTTCTTTTCACGAACTTCAGTCGATCGACCTAAAGGAGAAGTCGATCGACTGCTTTGAACAGTACAGAAACTTTTCTCTCTTTTTTTTTCTTTTTCGAATCATTTTCATTTATTTTTTTTTCTTTTTCTTTTGTTTCTTTCTTTCCTTCTTTCATTTTCCAATCATCATCTCAACGGAGCAAATGCCACCAAAAACGAGTAACAATCCCAAGAAAACAGACTACTAGCTTGACAAAGGACAGGCTAAATGTAGGATGTAGTAAATAGGACAAAAAGGATATTTTTGGCAGATGTGGAGCTTATGGGTAAAATGAGAAAAGGAAACCTCTACCACATGTGTCAACTAACCACAAACCGAATGCATACAGGTATTAAGTAGATCAAATTCATAATTATGCAAATTAAGGACACATGTCTCATAAGGAGTACTACTCACATTCCTAGATGAACTGGTCATGAATGTCACCAGTTATGGGCTCTAAATCTCAGAAATATGATGTAGGTTGCCAATTATTAAAGTCAAGTCACAAGTTCAGCAAGAATGTAACGAAAACTCGTAGATATGCATTTACGATTCTACTAATAACATGTTAATCAAGCAAGGCTCAGGCAAGACAGGTGCAAATGCTAAATCATCATAGAAATACTACCGTTCCGACTCGACCTATATGCTAAAATAAACGTGCATTTTATGGAATTTTTGAAATTTTTCAAAATTTCAATTTTTTTTTTTTTTTTGAATTTTGTATTTATGAGAGAAATGAAATAAAACAATGCAAAACAGAATTAAACGTGAATGCAAGCAAATGATATGCGACGCAAAACCCTTCCCCAAACCAAATCGCACAATGTCCCCATTGTGCAAAATCATGTAATGAAAGCGAAGAGAAACGGGAATTTGCGAGAAAAGGGAAATAAAAACATAATGACATAAAGGAAAGACTTGGGAACTCACAAGACTTTAAGCGCAGCAAAGGAAACCTCCCTAAACCAGCGTGAGCTAGGAGGTTTCAAGAGTAGCAGATGCTACCAATAAGGACACGAAAAGACAATTAAAAGCCACGCATAAGACTGAAGAAAGCAATTTTGAAACGTAAAAATTGTGCATAATTGAAACAAAAGAAGAAATAGATGATTCGACGGAAAATAAAGTGGAGTAGAAAACTCCCTTGAATCCGCATATCGACCAAACACAGCAGGGGAGAGGTCGTGAACGCATATAGCAGCAGAAGTGGTCGATCGACCACTAAGGACAGTCGATCGACCAAGTGGGCGTGAAAAGAGCTCTGTAAACCGCAATTGATCGATCGACCAATGGTGCCGATCGATCGATCGCAATCATTTTGCGGCGTCTTATTTCTTCGTAATTGCTCAATGATTTGAGCTAATAAGCTCTAAATACCTGCAAATGCACAATAGTACGCGCCCAAAATTGCGCAAAACCAGAACGAAGTCTAAAGCATTTAAAATCCTAAGCAAACGAAATAAAGGCGAAGTTTTCGCGCACGCAAAAGCAATAAAAAAAAATAGTTCGGAAGCAATAAAGTGAAGTTTATAACGAATTTGATCAACTAATAGTTGATCAAAAAGGACCACGGGATGGCCCACAAGTCGGCCTCGGCTACTAGAGGTAGCCTCAATGGTGCTCATCTTATCGGTTGCACCCTTCTTAGCTTCGACAGACGGAGAACTCGGTGATCGCCTTCGTCATCTCCCAATCAAGGACTTCCTTGGAATCGTTGGACTCCAAATCTGCCCATCTCACCTTAACCGGCTCATCTTCCACCTCCTCGTCAGTCCCATAACTTAGGCATCCAAGACCGCCTCTTGAAAACGATCCGCTCTCTCGTCTCACTGGAGCATCCAACGGCTCTTCCTTCCCCAAACCAGCTCATGCGATGTCTAAAACAACAAGTTTTTCCTCCTTCTTGCTCCCGGTTCGGGGCGGAGGGGTTAATACAAAGAGTAGTAATAGGGACAGCAATTCGGGAAGCACAAAATACGATTTCTTTTGAAACCGTGTTACGTGTGACAGCCACATGGGATCCTTTTTCTTAGCCTACTGGGCAAAAACAATGGAGTGCTTTCCCACTTTGAAAGTCAAGGTACCTAGACCGACATCGATGATCGCACCAAAGCGGTGTGCGAGAAATGGCCTACCCAAAATGATGGGAATATGGTCATCCTCAGGCATATCAAGGACAACAAAGTCGACAGGAAAGAAAAACTTCCCTATCTGGACGGGTATGTCCTCTAGGACTCCTATGGGCTCGACCGCAGATCGGTCAACCATCTGGACTGTCATCTCCGTAATATGAAACCTGGTCAGTTTAAGCTTCCTAGCTAGACTCAAGGGCATGACACTTATGCTAGCTCCTAAATCACATAAAGCCTTTTCGATAGAAAAGGTACCTATGCTACAAGGGACGGAAAAACTGCCCGGGTTTTCTAACTTATGGGGCGCAGTGTGAGACAAGTAAGAGCAAGACTCTTTAGTTAACGCAACAGTATGAACATGTTCAAGTGATTTTTTCTTTGACAACAACTGTTTCATAAACATAGTATACGCTGGCACTTGGTTAACTAACTCAAGGAAGGGTACCTGAACATTTAAGCTACGAATAACTTTCTCAAATTTACTAAAAGATACCTGTTCTTTGGTTGGCACAAGTCTCTCCGGATATGGGGGCGTAAGGAGCACCTTAGCCCTCTCCTCTAATTCGCGCGCGCCGGCGTCCTTGGACTTTGGTTGGAAGTCCGTCACCTTTTCTTTGTTGAAGCTAGACCCCTCCTCGGACCGTCTCAAATGAGACCCATTAACCGTCATTGGATCGAACTTGGAGCGGGATCGACCCATCAAGACTCGGGTTACGCCCCCAAAACTTTCGGGATCGTGGTACCCGAAACAAGTGGTCTCGTAGATTAGTTGGCATTAAAGGACGAAACTCTTCAACATCAGCATGGATATTGGTCGATCGACCACCCTCCTCGATCGATCGATCGGGTTGCTGATTCGAAGCTCCTGTAACCCGTGTTTGATCGATCGACTAGGTACTTGATCGATCGATGAAACACCTGGCAGATGACTGCTTTTTTTGATTTATTAAATTCTGACTTTGTTTGAACTCGGATCGCCTCATTCTTCTCAATGACTTTCTCGACCATGGCGGGACCATCAAGGGTGGACCCGCTCCTCAAGGTGATGGCATGTAGGGTCTCCTTTTGTTCGGGTTGAGTGGGTAGGTGTCCGGGAGCTCGAGTGTTGCTTTTGCTAGCCAACTAAGCTATTTGGCTCTCTAGTAACTTCATCCCGGCCTCTCTTGCTTGGGACTCCTTCAAAGAACAAATTCTTCAAACTCGGAAAATTCAGAATTTTGCGTTTGTTCTTCTTTGCGCACATAAGGAGGCTTTTGATATTCTTTGTTGCTTTTGATGTGGAGGTACATATGGGCTGCTTCTTTGTGGCGGAGGTTGAGTTGGGTTTTGGACATTCGGCTCCTCCAACTCAAGTTCGGATGCGGTGGCTCGTAGTAGGTGTTGTTCTGCCTATAGTGTTGAAAGGCAACACAAGATTCAAAGGGACTAGGGCAGTTCTTCGAGACATGGCCCTCAACTCCACACCTTTCACAAAGGAAGGGACCGTCGACACAAAGACATTGACTTGGTATATCCCACCCTTAGAGGCTCCTCCTAGCTCATACTTGTCAAATCTCGCGGTGAGAGCCTCAAGTGCAAAGAACAGAGGAAGATTCAGCAGCTCTCCTCCGGTTCCCTCTCGAATTCCCATACTCGGCCTTGTGGGTAGCTAGATCGTCAATGATCTTCCACCCCTTGGTTGCTCCCAAATTTTCAACAAATCTCCCATTGGTGCAAAGCATCCAAAATGGCCCTCGATCGTCGTACAACCCATTGTAGAAATGATTGCACAAACTCCACTTTTCGAACCCATGGTGCGGTATGGTTCGCACTAACTTCTTGAATCGGACCCATGCCTCGTGGAAATTCTCATCCGGCCCTTGTTTAAAGCCCGTGATTTGAGCTCTAATAGCGATCGTCCCTCGGCGAGAAAAGTACTTCTTGTAGAACGCCAAGGCCAATGTATTCCAATCGGTGATCTCTGAGCGGCTCGGTCCGGATCTCTATACCACTCCTTGTAGCATCACGAAGGGAGAAGATGAACATGGTCTCTTTGATTTGATCCGGGTCACGCCCGGTGGTGGGGGAATGGGGCGGCGAGAGTCAATAAAGGTCTCCATATGTCCTGGCCGCATCTTCATTTGCAGCTCCCCAAACTGATTTCTCTCGACCATGGTGATATAAGCGAGGCTTTGGTTCGAATTTCCTGGCATCTCCGTAACTCGAACCCCTTGTATAAATTGTCGGCTGTCGGCTCGGAAAAACTAGCTATACTCGCTTCCTCGGCCATGACTGGAATTTCCGGAGAAGAATCTGTCTCGGTGTTTGAAGAAGTGGAAACGGGTGAAGATGTGGGTCTTCTTGAACATTCGTTCTCGTGATAGCTTGAGAGTACTCGGCTCTTCCTCTCGTCGGTAATACTCTTCGTGTTCGCCTCAACTCGCGCAAGGATCTCTCAATCTCAGGGTTCAATGGTACTAATTCTCCACCCCGTGACTGCGCATAAGAGGAAACTACAACAAAATATAAGAACAGTTTAAGGAACGGATGTTCCTTAAACTAAGAAAACGAAAAATTAAAACAACTAAAATTAGGACTATTGCCTCCCAAGAACGGGCGCCAAAATTTGATACCCGTCGTTGTGAGTACCAAAGATAAAATTTATAATTCCTATTAAGACTAACCTAGGCTAGTGGTAACAGTGGTCGATCCGCAAGGAGGCGGTTGTAAACTTTAGTTGATTAATGTTGATCCGAGGTAACTAATATGGGGGTTGATTTGAATTGTTCTATAGCTAAAAACAATAAAAGGAAAATAAACTAAAGATATGATTTAAACAGATAAAAGAAGGGTACTAGGATGGTCGGGTCATTACAACTTCGGCGGCAGCAAACTAAGTCGGTCTGAATTAAACACAGGTAAGGCGGGAAATAAGAGGTCCTCTCGGTCCACTCCTAACAAATAGCATCTCTCGATCTCGCTATAGGTCCCTAATGTCACTAATACTAACTTTCGTCCTGAAAAGTGACTAATGGTCTAAACTATACCTATCTTTCGATCTTAGCACAGTTTAGTCGAATTAATTGACGGTCAAACAACCTACCCTACCTTTCGGTCTAATGGGTCGGTCGCAAAATAGGTATCTAACTGGTCGCATGCATTCGATTTGTTAAATACAAGTTTAAATTCAATTAAAACGAAGGATAACCTTACAAGGTCAGTCGATCGACCAACAATGTCAGTCGATCGACTGACACGCGGGTTCAGTCCGTGTTTAATCTAATGCCGCCTAGCCATAAATCGCCTACATCCTAGCACTAACTATTTAGCTACTCATGGTGAAGGTAAAAACAACAATAAAGCTCATGACAATCACGGAATTCATGCTTAAAATAAATAACAATGATGATGAAACGATAATTGGCTTGGGAACACTAACTATCAATTCTAATCTATTAGCAAAATACGTAAACTGAAAGTAAACAGGAGAAATACCGAATTGCAGGGGTAAGATTTGATTAATAAGAACCGAATTTCGATGCTCACGATAATTCCAAACCCTAATTATTCATTAAAGAACTTTGAATGAAAACTTAATTCTAAAACTTGATGTAAAATTATCCCTAAAAGACTTGATGCTAAAACTGAAAGTTGTGTTACGTTATATAGCAAATAAGCGCAACAACTATTTCCTAAACCTAAACTTCACGGGCCTTGAGTTTCTCAATCTTTTAATTCCCGTCTGGAATCGAAATCTGGTCGATCGACTACTCGGGCGGTCGATCGATCGCTCCTCAAAGAATGTAGCTTCTGGATCCCGAGCATTGGTCGATCGACTGATGGGACTAGTCGATCGACTGCTTGAGCTGCTACTTGACTTCTTTATTCTCGTGGACTTGTCTTTTTGGGCCTTGGATCGCGCACCAAGCTCGTTCCTTAAGCAATTCCTTCACGTCATTCGCAATGCAGATTACTCGGGGACAGATTTGGCTTGATTTCCCGTCGAATTCTTCACATTTCTACAATAAAGTACAAAATACGGAAGTAGACGGAAATAGGGAGAAATGTAGCATAAACTAAACAAATGAGCTCTGAAATGCGTGTAAAAAGAGATGTAAAACATCATATAAATGACACGCATCAATCTCCTTGATTCGGTCAAACGCCTTTTGACAATCATCATCCCACATGGTGTGGTCTGTTTTCTTGAGTTTCTTGAAGATAGGCTCACAAATCATCGTAAGTTTCGATATGAATCGACTTATATATTGTACCTTTCCTAGGAATCCTCTGACTTCTTTTTCTGTTTGAGGTTGTGGCATTTCGATCAGAGCTTTGATTTTAGAAGGATCTATTTCTATTCCTCTCTGACTAACCACGTATCCCAGGAGTTTGCCAGATGTTACCTCAAACGTGCATTTCTGAGGATTGAGCCTCATGTTGTACTTTCGTAGCCTTGCGAAGAATTTGCGAAGGTTTGCAATATGTCCCTCTCTCTCCTTGGATTTGACAATCATGTCATCTACGTATACCTCAACTTCTTTGTGCATCATGTCATGTAGGAGTGTGGTTGCGGTGCGTTGGTATGTAGCTCCGGCGTTGATCAATCCGAATGGCATTACTGTATAGCAATATGTTCCCCATTGGGTGACGAATACGGTCTTGTGCATATCTTCCATGGCCATCTTGATTTGGTTATAACCCGCATATCCATCCATAAAGGATAGTAATGCGTGGTCTGCAGTATTGTCCACTAATATATCGATGTGAGGTAGAGGAAAGTCATCTTTTGGACTCGCTTTGTTTAAGTCCCTAAAGTCAACACAAACACGGATTCTTCCATCCTTTTTGGGTACGGGTACTATGTTAGCTACCCAGTCAGAATACTCGGAAACTTTGATGAAACCGGCTTTGAATTGTTTATCAACTTCTTCCTTAATCTTTAGAGCCCATTCTGTTCTCATTCGTCGAAGCTTCTGTTTCACAGGTTTGAACCCTGGCTTAATCGGAATCCTATGTTCGGCAATATCCCTGTCGATCCCTGGCATGTCTTTGTAGGACCAAGCGAAAACGTCTTTGAATTCATTTAGGAGGTCTATGAAATCGGCCCTTTCGGTAGAGCTCAAGGTAGTCCCTATCCTAAGTTCTTGGGGTTCTAGTTCGGTTCCTACGTTGATGGGTTCGGTGTCTTCTATTACTGGTCCCCCTTCCCCTTCCTGTAATATTTCTTTGGCTACGTAGGGAGGTATTTCGGTCAAGTCTGGGTCTTGGTCATCCTCAGTATCATCATAAACAGAATTGCACTCGAAAGAACACAGAGAGTAAGCAGAACCTGATTTATTCATATTAAGATTTGAGTAAAGTTGAAACAAAGAAGCCAACTGATCCATGGTCAGTGGCGGCAAAGGAACAGTAATTGGGGCATTTCCCGAACTACTGTGACTACTCGAGGCTAAGCAAGGAGAGATAAAGGGAGTGGGGATGACAACAGGAGTAGACTCTTTAATGACTTCTCTAGACTCCGACTCTGACTCCAACTCCGACTCCGACTCGAACTCGTTGTCTTCTGGTTCTTCTTTGAACATCTCTCCTTCTCCAGTAGTGAGCTTGAAGAGTCTTCCTTGGTTGTTGGTCCACTTGATAGATTTTCTCCATCCTTTCTGCTGTCTTACGCCAGTTCCCAGTGTGGTAATGACCTCATTTATGATGCTTTCAGCGCTTTTGATTAAGGGAAGATCTTGGAGATAGACGTCCTCCTCACTATCTGTCCATATCCCATTAATGACCTCTTCTTTCGGGGAGATAAGATGTGAGCAATCTAAGGTAGATTCGTCACTTGTAATCACTAGAACTCCAAGAGGATTCTGAGTGTTGTTGGGTTTACCTCCTGGTGGTATTGGGAGTCGACCATCTTCGATCATATCTTGAAGCACGTGTTTCAACTTGTAGCATTTTTCTGTGTCGTGCCCTTTGCCCCTATGGTATTCACATTAGGAATTTTCGTCCCAGAATTTGGACTTCCTTTCGGGTTCGGGAGTAGGTCCAATGGGTTGGAGTTTACCTTGCTTTATTAGCCTCTTTAGAGCGTTGGAGTAAGTATCCCCAAGGTTTGTGAACTTCCTTGGTGGAGTAGTTTTCTTGGATGGCTCGAGAAGGTTAACTTCGTCGGTCTTGCTAGTAGAGCCGTATGAACGACTTGTGGACCCTTGGTATCCTCGACCTACCGTTTTGGACAAGAGTCCTTTGCGGATGTCATCTTTAATTCGTGTCCCTAATACGGTTAAGTCCTTGAAAGTCTTGATGTTTTGATATCTCAAATGGTTGGCATATATGGGCTTGAGATTATCCACAAACTTTTCCACAAGAGTAGCCTCATCCGGGCGTTCAACTAGTTGAGTACTAGTCTTCCTCCACCTACTTAGGAAGTCGGTGAATCCTTCTTTGTCATTTTGGGTAAGAACCTCTAGAGTACGCATGTTGACTTGGATCTCGGCATTATCTGCATATTGTTTCGAGAATTCGATTGCGGCGTCCTCCCAAGTAGCGACCTTTTTATGATCTAAAGTGTAGAACCATTGCTTCGGGATGGTGTCAAGAGATGAAGGAAAGATCCTTAAGAACATCTCGGGTTTGATGCCTTTGATAGACATGTAATCCTTGAAGGCACGGATGTGGTTTAAAGGGTTCTCATGTCCTTTAAACTTAGGGATATCCGTCATGCTAAAGTTAGTTGGCAATTTGGAATTGACGACTTTATATTTGCGATTGTTTTCCCTATAAATGTCATCCCCCTTAAGGTACATCAATTGCTCCTCTAGGTATTGGAGTCTTTTCTCGGCTGCAGTTGTCCCTATGATAGGATTCTCATCTTTAGACTCGTCATCGGAAAAACGTAGTACTTCATCTTTAGGGGGAGGCAACCTTCCTTCTACATCAAAGATACGGCCTTCGATAAGTTCAAGGCGGTCATAGGTTTGTTCTTGAGTGATTTGCATTTGGGCTAGCGCGGCTAGGATTCGATCACTACTTTCTTGAATTTGCTGGAGGTTTGTTTCATCACTTGATCCGGGCATCTTGGAAACTGGATAAGAGATCGGCGACGAATCAAAACACGATCGACCATTCTATCACACTTGCTAAAAGAAGAAAAGTCTTGACTCGTGAAGTGGGTGTGTGCCACTTGTGTTGAGTGAGTTTTGAAGAAAGACAAGGTCTTTGAAAATGTGTGTCCTAGTCAACTGTAGTGTAGTTGTAGGAGTGGACTCGAAGTGAGGTTTTGGAATGGGCTTGTGGCCCAAATTTTGACGCGACAAACGGACGGAGTTTTGACCGGATTTTGCGCTAATTAAAGGCCTATTTCGAAATTTTTGTTTGAAAAAAAGGATTTTGATTTTTTGAAAATTCGTCATGGTTTTGTTTAGAAGTGGTGATCACGTAGGGTTTACACATTTATACAAGCATTATAACGGGATGCTGAGTGCATTTAGAAGGGTTTTGGTTTAAAGGGTAGGTTGCCATACCGAACCATCAAACCCGAAGTCTGTGGAGAGGCTCGTGCCAAACAAGAGTAAAGCCGATTCCTAGTCCATTTCCTCAAGTAGTGAAGGCCCTTGATACAAACAAGAGTAAGCATCATGGTACGGATGACGTCAATCGCTATCCATCCTTAGGCCCAAATAAGAATTAGGACCGTTTAGACGGGACGATTGGTCGAATGGGTTGGGTTGGGCCTAGGAAGGCCGAATTAAACGGTCTAGGAAGACCGAGTTATGAAAACCGACAATTGTCTTGTACAAACTTATTCCCTAACCTTGTTCAAGTTTCACCCTTGGCTACACGTAAGTGTATTATCCCCCGTGAGTCGCCAAAGCGTGGATGAGCGGGCCGCCCACGGGGGCGCTTGGTGAGAAACGGAAACAAGCGTTTGCATTTTGTATGGAGTCGCCACCAATTTTTATGGGAAATTGGAACAGTTCGAATACCTCGTGTCATGTCAAGACACAAAGTCAAGACATGAACACCAAGAACTCGTTACCCTTAGCGTTCTATGTCTAGAATGACTCTCGTGGATGCCAATGAACACGGGTGCTCACGGAGATCTGGAGTAACGGGTGAGGGTACGTATTAGGAAGCTCTTTTGATCGAACACCTAATCCCGCCCGCCTCGATAGCGGCCTCTACTAATGATTAGGGAAGTTATTCGTACTCGATATATCGTCGATTGTAATGCATGCAATGCAACATCCAAGTTTTAATCCTAGCATGTGAGAATTAAATACTAAGTCGGTTGACACGTAATTATCAAACAATTGGGTCGAAGTTGGGTTTAATGCTCAATTACATGTGAAGCATACAAACAATAAAAGAAATACAATAATTATAAATTACAATAATGAAAATTACAGTGGATTAGGCGATTTATGTCGAAAATACCTTTAAAACGGATAATTTGAGAAGAAGGAATAAAAGAATAAATTAACAAACAGGAATTAGCGATATTACGGATATTAGTTAGTTAAACGTAGACTAATTAAACTAGGTCAAGGCAGAAACGGAGTTCAGGGACAGAAATCATCCTGGAACAGGCGCAGCAGGACTGCGCCCTCTGGAAGAGGCGCAGCAGACGCTGCGTCTGTTCCAAGGGTGAGTTCTGGCTGTGAAGCCGGAACTGCAAATCGTTAATTTTAATTTGATGAATTTAATGGATCGATTAATATATTTACTCGGATGGAAGTGATTAATGGATTATTTATCATATGAATGAGTCATAAAAGCAATAAAACATGAATGAGACGGATGCAAACGGATTATTTACATGAAATTATGATGGAAATATTAATGAGTCCTCTGTTGAAATAAGTCAACTAGGCTAAACATGACGGATATACAACGAATATGCGAATAAGCAGATGAAAATTATATCAATGACGAATTCCAGAAACTCAATATGAACAAATCGAATCTCTAAAACCCGGGTTTGAATTTAATGACGAAAACCCGCAAATATGAGTTACTTGGGATTTAAGTCGGATTTAATGAATTAAACATGTGAATGATGATGATTATAATATACATGTGAATTATATACTATGATGATGAAGAATCAACAGACGAACAAAAGAAAACAAACAAACATGAATTACAGAGGACGAGGAAGAAGGAAAGAAGCAGGAACTGCGGCAGCCTCACGAAGAGGCGCAGCAGGAACTGCGCTCCTTCGAAGAGGCGCAGCGGTTGCTGCGTCTTTTCTCGACGTCTGTCTACTGGAAATCCGCAAAAACAGAGTTTTAAAGATGGTTTTAGAAATCGGTTTTAATGGTGTATTCGACATAAATCTTACAATGGTGATACGATAAATAAAATACAATAAATAAAAGAGGAATTATACACCCTCAGACTTACATGTTGACGAAACGAGATGAACTAAGAATATCGATTAGTGAATGCTCGACGCGAATGCAAAGAGAGTGCCCTCGTAAGAGGAAAACGATTGATTAATTAAGTTGATTGATGTGTAGTTGGTCAAATTGGTCGGTCATGCAACGGAGAGGCTGGTACCCGGAAAGATCCGAGCTTACGTGGTCGAAAGTTCAAGCACGTAGGCGCCAATTAGTAAGAACAAAGTCTAGAATGCAAAGGGAGAAGAGAAGGGCGGACACTCGCGTGAGAAATATGAGGAGCGAAGGCTCCTATTTATACTAATCACGTGACGGAATAGGGTTTCGGAGACTCTTTGGAAGTGAATCTCGAAAAGATATGAAAAAGATACGTGGAACATGCAAAGAAGGGCCTGGGAAGAGGCGCAGCAGCCACTGCGTCTCTTGGAAGAGGCGCAGCACCTGCTGCGTCTATTCCCAGGAGGTTTCCTCCTGATGAAGAAAGATTTCCGCGTTTGAGTTATGGTAGGACGGAAATAATTCGATTATCTTATGAATATTACGGGATATTATTTGCCAAAAGATAAAATTTATGAAATATAGAATAGAAATATCCGGAACATTCCAGAACATTCCGACTCGGGATTTAACAGTTATCAGAAAATGGAGACGGTTTTTGACCCGGACTCCGAATGTACTCTAATTACTGTCAAAACGACCGTATCGGGACGTAGATGACAACTATGAGGTCGACATTAATATTTGAGCAATCACTTGACGATAATCTTATGAATTGTCACAAATCGTTCCGCGAATCAAACATGCGGCCCAATCATCACCGGGTGGTTTGCGGGAGGTGCAGAAACGAGGTATCTACACACATACACCTCGTCCCCATCATCACCACTTACCTCCTCCTCCCACCAGCATCACCGTTGTTGTCAGGGCTGCCACCGCAACCTCCCACGGACGTCGCTCTCCCACATAACCTTTCGATAACGCCTCTACCAGCATCACCCCTTCGAATCCCCAAACCCGAACCACGGCTCCCTATCTACTCAAGAAAACTCTTATCGGCATTAAGAAACATCGGATTTAACGTTTTTGAGTGTGGGGAGGAGGTTTTGATGGTGGGGCACTGTTTTTTTAGGGTGGGTGGTGGTGCTAAGAGTTTTGGTGGTGAGTTGGGTTTGTGGGATACGTGGGTGTAGTGGGTTAGGGAGGTTGTGGGTGTTTAATGGGGTGGTAGTATTGGGTGGGGGGGAGGGGTTTCGGCAGGAGGGCATTTACGGTGGAGCCTAACGCCGACGGTGGTGCTGGCAAGGGGAGGCGGGGGATCGTGGTGATGGGTGGTGGGGTGTGTGGTCGATGAGAGAGGTTAAGAATTGATATTGTGGGAAAATTGTGGTGTTGAGTTAATTAGTAAGGGTAAAACCGCCTGTTTAGGTCTTCTTTTGAGATTTGGTATTAAGTTTGGAAGAAATGAATTTGTTTGGTATAAGGTTTAAAAGAAAATTATCTTAGGTATAAAATTTGAAAGAGTAGATTATATTAGGTATAAGTTATCAATTTACTCTTATTTTATTATTAAATATTATAAAAGTTATATAAAATTGACTTTTTAATTATGTTTGTATTTTTAAGTAATAAATAAATAATTTTTTTAACTATATTTTCAAATATAATATATAAATATTTATATTTTAATAAAATTCTTGATTTACCTTTGATCCAACGGGTCGATCCGTTCGGATCGGATCTCAACCTTAAAATAACGGGTCATTTCGAATTCGGGTCAAACGGGTCATCGGGTCGAAATTTTTGGGTCTTAACCCTGACAAAACGGGTCGCGTCGGATTTACGGATAAGGTCAAAATTTGACGTCTAACATCATCCCAAATACCAACCAAATCCAACAAAAATATCACAAATCAGCCCGAGCCTAGTAAAACACGTGATGCTTATACTTATTAAGAAAACCCATATATCACTTGGGTCGGTTCAATCATTTATGAGTTATATTATATACTCCCAATCATCCTATTGGACCTAATACATCATTTGAGCCTCTCAACTAATCTTCCGCCGCTTCCCTTTCTCTCCCTCATCTAATCTACTCCTCCCTCATCAAATCTACTCCTCCCTCGTCTCAATAATTCTATTAAAATTTTCAAAATCCAACTCAGTTTTTTTATAGTAGATTGTTTTACGGTAACATCGTGTCACTAATAAATTTCACGGTCTTAGTTTTTTAATTTTTACCATGAATAAAAATTTAATATTCATTCCTTTTTTTTAATCAAATGATATTTTCGTTTTTTTTTGTTTGCATAGTACTTTTACTCTCATCGATTTTAGTTTTAATTGATGATATGATCATTATTTTCCCGCACAAATAGTTTTTAAATTTTTTTTCACATCGCTTTTCTGTTTCTGTTTACTTTTATTTTTTTGGTATTTAGGCTATAGTTTAAAATCATTTTTAATGTTTTGTTTACGGTAAAAGTTTAGAAAGAGGAGTTCATGTATTTTAAGAATTTAAATTTAGAAATGTGATAATTTGTTCATTTTTGTAATTTATAAATTTATAATATTTGTAATTATTTTAAGAGTTCCTGCTTTTGAATTGTGTAAATTAGGAGTCAGAATATTAGGAATCAAAAAAATTGGCTGAAATCAAAGAGAGTAATTAAATCAGATAGTGGACGTGGGGGTACATCAGCAAACAAAAACAAAATAGATCCCTAAAAATAAGGAGCCAATAGCATTTCTTTAAATGCTTCAGCTTTTATAGAAAGGGGATTATGATTTTTTAGTTGTTCTTATTGACATATAAAAAAACCTATCTGGTATAGGTGAAGTGATCATGGCATCAAGAAAGTTTGTCACATGTATATTCTCGATTTTTTACTCACAAAATTTTTTATGTGTATAAGTCTACTATGTTTTTGTACGCCCTAAACAATGAGACCGCTCATTTATTAAGACAATGGATGTTAATGTTTATAATTATAATATTCTTATTGGTTTAAGACTTTAAGTGTATGATAACGTCATATCTTCGGTACACCTAAGAATTTTCCTTTTATTGTGAATGCTAAATTGCTAACCAAATTCACCAATTAATCTTTTTTTTATCCAACTTACCGATTGTTCACTTTATTTATTTATAAATATTCTATTTTTTTTAACTTTATCTGTCTCAAATATATAAGAACCCATTAAGGTATTTATGTTTTTTTTTTAATATAAAGTGTTTCGTCACATGTAATTTATATGTGTTACAATTTTTCTTTTACCTGTGTCCAATAATATACTTTGAGTAATGGTATAGGCCTATAGGGATCTTAAAATAATTATATCTTATACTGTAACATTTTAATGTAGTTGAAATCTTTTCAAAACAGGCTACGGCTAGATAAAATTTCGTCTATTTTAAAAAAAAAAAATTACTTAGTATTTTTCAAAATAATTTTGGCTAATTTTCGGAAAAGAAAATAATAATTTCGTAAAAGATATTTTGAAAATCACATGTTAATCCTCTTTTAATTATAATTGTAGTCGTAATTTATAAGTATTATAAATTCAGCTAAAATGTTTTCAAAATAGATTTAATATATCATAAAATGAGACATTTATAACGCATTAAAGATCATTAAATATAAGGATTGAATATAATATTTAGTAATAATTTTTTATTAAAGGCAGGTTTCAATTAGTCTTTATTTTTTCCTTATTTAGTTGTGCTTTATTTAAGCGACACATCAACTCTAGATGAAAAACTATGATGCCACCTCAGCACATTTGGCTATTGCATTAAAGAAATATATGATGATTCACTTTTTGAAATTTCCTTCCTTGTATAACTTTTTTTAAAATTTACTCGCATCACAATTAGCTCTGTCAAATATTGCTTCTATTTAATAATTCCGACAAAAAAAAATATATAACAAATTTGCCTGTGTGTTATGTTTACATACAATAGACTTTCATAACACAATTAAAAACACAATTTACCCCTTTTTTTACTAAATTAAAATTCATTAACTAAGATAAAAGTTCAAGCTACTATATTATACTTCATCTGTCCCGGTCAATTATTATCCTTTGGTTATGACACAAAGACTAAAGAAAGAGAAATGAGTCAATTACTAAATGACAAGTGGAACAAATCAAGGGTGAATGATCAAATTACTTATCAAGTTCATTCTTAAAACAGAAAGGACAACAAATGATTGAGACACCGACTCCAATATGAAAAAGGACAACGAATGACCGGGACTAAGGGAGTAAACCTTTAATCAAAATCACGTCTTTCTATCTTTTAACTCTCTTTAAATTTTTCACCCAAAAGTCATCTCAATCATTATAAAAAAATACCCAGAAATCCCAAAGTTCAAATCTTTTTTTTTTTTTTTTTTTTTTTTTTTTTTTTTTTTTTGTGACGAGGAACCCGCTGCCGCTATCTTTGGTACATACTAGGTAAACTCTCGGGTATATATGATAGCCTGAATATCTCGTGTACCAGGTAATACACTCGAAGGGGACAAGTTCGCAGTCTATAAGGAATGGACTCTAGCAGGCTAAATCGCACACCTATCAAAGATAAACCAACTGCCTTAAACTAATGTAGTAGAGGAAGTCGGGATCGTATCCACAGGGAGACAAACGTATTCTATATGCTAATTATAAGTCCGTCTAAGTAACAAAACTGGAGTTTGATTTGTTTGAATACTAAACTAAAGTGGCGAAAAGTAAAGAAATAAAGTTTAGATATCGAGTCTAAAAGTATAAGGGAAGACAGCTAGGATTGTCGGTTCACCATGATCTATAACGGTTAAAGGTAGAGTCAAAGACTAGTCTAATTATGGTTTGAAGGGTAGTAGTGATAAGGTCCTTTCGGTTCACTAATCACCCTAGAAACTTTCTAATATGCTCTCACTCTATTTAAAGTATTCTATTGTTCGTAGCATGAAGAGTCACGGGCAAGAACACCTAAGAGGGAGAGGGGGTGAATTAGGTGTCTATTTAAAAATTTAAGCTTAATGAAAGCTTCTTTAAAACTCTTAAACACTTTAAACAATGCTTAGATGAAAGGAGAAGTCGATACTTAGAACTAGAGAGTTAGAAGTATTCAACAACGATTCAGCAAGCAGAAGTTACAGTGTACTCAACAGTTGATTTTGTAGATAAAAACGTGAGTAGAGTGTGCAGCGGAAATAAAACGAAATAGACACGACAAACAATGTTTTTAAAAACTGGTTCGGTCACTACTCCGCGACCTACGTCCAACGCTATTTTATTAAACGTCTCAGAAGTAAACTCATACAAACTAAGACCACCCCGAATAATAAAACAACTCCCCAACCTACTCCGGTTGATAATGCTTAAAAGCTACTCCGCTTCCAAGACTTTTGCTTTGGGCTACTCCGCCGAAAGACTCCTTTCTTAAAGCTACTTTGCAATAAGACTTTTGCTTTGGGCTACTCCGCCAAAAGACTTCATGCTCAAAAGCTACTCCGGTTCGAAGACTTCATGCTTAAGGATAACTCTATCCTAAAACTTTTTGGTTCTGCCCGGTTGTTACAAGACTCCACTTATCTCAATGTTGTTCACTCAATTGAACGAAGGAGATAAAGTTTAAGTACAAAACACGGGATCCTTGAACACGATTAAAACGACTAGGTGCAACAACAAACTCAAGTAAAAGACTCAAAAAGATAAATAAACAAACTTGCAAAAGATTCAAAGATTTTGAAACGATAAACGGTTTTGCAAAGTTAATTTACTCGTTTGAAAGTTTAAGTCTTTTTCAGTTTAAAACTCGTTTGTTGCACACTTGTAAAAATGAATTAAGCAAGTTATTTATAATGTTCAAGTAGTATACTTTACATTAAAATATCTTACACTCATAAGTACAAGTGATTAAAATAATGTAAGTAGTTTGCTTGGGCAACATGCACAAGCCATCCGAATCTCTCTCCAAGAAACCGAGTATTCTTTCTCAAGAAATCGGTGCCTAAGATTGCAAGAAATCAGATTGTGCATATACACAAATATGGGTTGGGTTTTTCAACAAGAAACAAGCATAAATGGTGTTTATGGGAACCATAAACATTTCCATAAATGTAAAAGTAAACAACCCTTTTATGGTAAGTGTCTTATTGTGCAAGCAAACTCCTTAGCAAGTCATTGAAAGCTTAATTTTTTTTAAAAGAGTTCAAAACATTTCCAGAAATCATTTGTGATACTTGAAAGCATTTTAACAAAGATTCAAATAATTTCGAAATATTTCTTTCAAAGACAAGCCTTAATTAACTGTTGACTCAACTGTTGTTTTTGCACCTAAACGTAAATTCGTGTTAAACGATCACCTTACAACACATGACATTAGCACTGATGATAATCTTCATCTTTGATCTTCATGATTACATTCTTGATAACCTTGAATTGACAATTGGAGGTTCATGCTAAATGGTTAAACTTAAGAGGCACACAATTAAATAACAAATGAGATTAATTTGTTTTTAGGCATCATCAACACTAGCTTAATCAAATTGAGTTTCTTCAATTTCCCCCTTTGATGATGACAAGACAAATAAAATTCAGTGTGCAATTCCCCCTTAATCCATGGTCAAGGTTAACAAGTCAAAACATGATCAAAATAAGATGCATAAATACATGGTCATTGAAAATTAGTCAAATTTTTCGTTAGCCTAGGTAGAACATATTATCGCCAAGTAAACATAGATACGGTGTACGCAAACCTAAGAGTCATTGAATCACCACCTGCAATTTTAAACAACTTCCCCCTCTTGACATCATCAAGTAGGAAGAACACAAGTCTAAATAAGGATTATAGTCATACAAAATAAATTGTTCAACAACTAACAACATAACCAATCATTAGCAAAATATATCACAAACACAAAGCCAAGGTAAAAAGGGATTAGAAAGGCTTTTATTTTGATTAGGCATTAGGCATGGTTATGGCAAAAGGCTTGGTACGACATACGGCATAGGCTAGGCACGGCATAGAGCAAGAGATCAATCATCAACTTCATCGGTATCCTCTTCTCCAACCAACCCGTGAACCATCTCCAAGAGTTCTTCATTTTGACCCTTAACCTCCTTGAGTTCCTTACGCAAACCCGACACTTCCAAACGAAGACCCACAATCTCACTCATTTGAGCATGTTGGAGATCCAACAAGGCTTTAACATCCTTAGTGAGACGTGTCATAGAAGACTATTGCATAGAGGAGGAGGAGACATCCGTAGCCTTCATACCCGACCAAATACGAGCAAGTTTATCACCATCAATTTTCAAGTACATTTGTGATAAAACTCCCGAGGTCATAGTGTCACACATGTGATCCACACCGAAGCTAGTCGAGTCCACAATATCCATTTTCTCGAAAATGACCGATAACCACATCCCATATGCTAACACGGTGGAACTATCAACCTTACGCTTTTCAACAATCTTAGCAAGATGATCAATGTGAAAGAACATCAAAGCGGGTAGGTTAATTTGAAGATGCTTAGCAAGATAATAAATCAACCACATGTCTAGCACACCACACACACCACGGCTCTCATTACATGGGATCAAGGTTGTAAAAATGAAATTGAAAAAGAATCGGTGGTTAATTTTGATTTCTCTCGGTTTTAGTGTGATAGGGGACTTAGCTTTGGGACTTAGAAACTTTGTGACGGTCAAGGAACTTATACCATCAATAGTCGGCCAACCACCCTTAGGAAATGAGGACAACCCGGTTATAGGAATACCGAGTAATTTCCCAACAATTTCGACATTGAGACACAAGGGTTTGTTATTGATAACGGCGGTAAGACTACCCGATTGGACATCGACTTTGACCGTAGTATAAAATTGAACAATATCCGCTAAATAAACTCGGTTATAGAGATTAAAAATACTCTCCCATTTTTGTGCATGAATTGCATCTTTAAAGAATGTAAAAGCGGGGGACGAATCATACCATTCGAGTTCATAGCGATGGCCCGATTTAAAGTTCCCTTGGATGACATGCTTGCAACAATCGAAAATCGCCTTAGGAAAACGATAACCATGAAGAATCTCGAGTGCCTTGGACTTGTTCTCATCAAGAGGTTGCTCAATAGCAATCATAGCACTATTCGATTCATCGTCAACTTTCTTTGCCTTTGCCTCCACTTTTCTTTTCCTTGAGATAACCCGAGTGGACACTCTCTTTGCTTTGCCTTTCGGTTTGGGAACAGTTTCCTCTTTGAACAACTCGTCATCATTGAAGACGGCATTCAATTTCTCCTTATCAATTTCCGTTTCCACAACCGTTGTTTCACTCACGGTTTTGCCTCTCTTTTTTGGCCTTTTATTACCAACCATATCTTTCAACAATTCATCACTAACAACACTTCCCTTCGATTTCGATTTTGATTTCGATTTCGATTTCCCATTGCTCTTCTCAACCGATTCCTCCACAACTTTCTCAACACTCTTTTCTTTTTCCTCACTTTTTTCAATTGATTTTTCCACTCTCTTTTCTTTTTCATTCTCATTGTTTTCTTCATTCTCCTCTTTACTTTCAACATCTTTCTTTTCCTCACTGTTTTTCTCTCCTTCCTTCTCGGCATCCTCATCAACAATCTCCTCATGTTTTTCACTTTCCTTACCAACACCAACATCAACTTCCTCAACTTCTTGAATGATTGGATTTCTATCATCATCAACATCACCAACAACCCGTGTGCTTCCTTCTTCACCCTCGGTTTCGGTTGCATGCGGCATATTCAAATCGAATTTTTGATTGAACACCCGACTTGAGAATATCCTAGCCTCGGCAATTATTTTAGGACGATTAGCAACTGATTTCTTCCTTGTCATTGGGGTATGTGGCACAAAAACTCTAGGTTTCTTTGGTGGTTTTTGATTTTAGGCAGTTTTTGATCCAAGACTTTCGATTTGTGGTTTAACCGAGGTAGTTTTCGGCTTGTAGGAATCTCGGATTTCCTTCAAAGTTTTCGGTTTAGTTGATTTTGGAGGCATGATTCTTATAGTGAAAGTAAAAGTGACAGTTGGTAGAGGGATGTGTAGGACGGTTTTGGAGAATATTTGGGGAAGATGTAATTTTTTGAAATATTTGAAAGTGAGTAAGGGTAGTAAATGAGGTGGGTGAATAGCGTTTTAGGCTTTTTAATTTGATTGGTTGAGAGGAAGGGTGATAGCCGGCTAGGTGGGTAGTAGGCGGCTAAGGCATGGGTAATGGGGAAAGTGAGATTTGATGGTTAGATGATGGTTTAGTGGTCCATGTGAATAATTACTTTACCCATTGGATTTACATGCAAATTAATCATTTAATTCATTGAGTAAAAATAACACATGCATAATCACTTATAAAACCAAATGTAACATCTACTCTAGTCAATCATCGAGGGCAAGTCGTCATAAAATTTTACGCGGAATCCAACAAACCAATTTCCAACCGAAGTTTTACGAATTGTTCTCTTTCGAGCGGTTTTGTAAAAATGTCGGTTATTTGATTGATCTTCCGTTCTACAAAATTTAAGACGAATTTGACATTTTTCCACATGATCACGTAAAAAATGATGTCTTATGTCAATATGCTTAGTCCTTGAGTGTTGTATAGGGTTCTTTGAAATGTTAATGGCACTAGTATTATGACGATAAATAGGAGTTGAATCAAAGATAATACCATAGTCCCTTAGTTCTTGTCGAACCCAAAGAACTTGCGCGCAACACAATGCGGCACTTACGTACTCGCTTTCAGCGGTGGAAAGAGCAACGGTGTTTTGTTTCTTAGACGCCCATGAGATCAAACACGGACCTAAGAAAGTAGCCATCCCGGATGTACTCTTTCGATCAACAACGCTTCCGGCATAATCTGCATCCGAGTATCCTAAAAGCTCAAAAGGACAATGTGAGGGATACCAAAGATACAAATTAGACGTTCCAACTAAATACCTAAGAATACGTTTTACGGCAATGAAATGCGATTCTCCAGGACTAGCTTGGAAACAAGCACATAGACAAACACTATATAAAATATCCGGTCGACTAGCTGTCAAATAAAGTAATGAAACGATCATACCTCGATACATCGTTTCATCAACTTTCTTACCATTCTCATCTTTGTCAAGCTTTGTGGATGAAACCATGGGTGTAGAGAAAGGTTTAGAATTAGTCATACCAAACTTACATAGCATCTCCTTTATGTACTTTTGTTGATGAATCATCACACCATCTTGAGTTTGCTTGATTTGAAGCCCAAGGAAGAAACCTAGTTCTCCCATCATACTTATCTCAAACTCAGATTTCATTAGTTTCGAAAAGTACAAGTAAAGGAGTTTATTCGTTGCACCAAATATTATGTCATCGACATAAATCTATACAATCAACAGTTCACCACACTGTGACTTTATGAACAATGTCTTATCAATCGATCCACGCACAAAACCATTTTCCAAAAGAAATTTTGACAAGCGATCATACCAAGCTCTTGGAGCCTGTTTTAAACCATAAAGCGCCTTGTCCAATTTAAAAACATGGTTTGGAAAATCATTGTTCATAAAACCCGGTGGTTGCTCCACAAAGACCTCTTCTTCTAAATAACCATTTAGAAAAGCCGTTTTGACATCCATTTGAAACAGTTTGATGCCTTTGTGAGCTGCAAAAGCTATGAGCATACGTATGGCTTCAAGCCTAGCTACTGGTGCGAAGGTTTCATTATAATCAATGCCTTCTTGTTGTTTAAATCCTTGCACCACTAGTCTAGCTTTATTCCTTACGATATTGTTCGAATAATCTAGCTTATTGCAAAAGACCCATTTGGTACCAATCACGGTACAACCAATAGGTCTAGGGACAAGATGCCATACCTCATTCCTTTTGAATTGATTAAGTTCCTCTTGCATTTCCATCACCCAACTCGGATCTTCAAGTTCCATGGTGATGTTCGTCGGTTCAATTTGTGAGAGGAACGCATGAGATGCAAAGAAATCATTGAAGGATGATCTTGTTTTCCTTCCCGAATTCAAGTCACTGGTCAAGTTAGAAAGAGGGTGAGAGTTTTGGTGTTTCCACTTATTTGGTACGATTAAGGATTGTGAGGCTTCTTGGGGTTCTGACTCAACATTCGCTCAACTGTTGGTTCTGGTTCATTTTGTGTTTGAGGGTTTATTTCTGTTTAATCGTTTTGTTCAACTGTACCCTCATTCCCCCTGGATGTCGTAGCCTCATTTTGTGATTCAAGTGGTTCTGTTCCCTCTGTCTCTTGGCCAGTTCCTTCAATCAACAGTTGATCCGACTATTAATTCAGCCCCTCTTGTTCATTCTCCTCGTGTACATCATCCATGTCATGTCGGATCATTCCAAGCTCATAGTCCTCATCATCTTCATCATCCTCTTCCTGTGTATTAGAATGAAAAATACTAGACTCATCAAATTTGACATGCACACTTTCTTCCATTTTCATAGTTCGTTTATTATACACTTTATAAGCCTTGCTACGATCCGAATAACCGACAAATACGGCCTCATCACTACGAGCATCGAATTTACCCAAATTATCCTTTCCATTGTTGTGAACAAAACATTTGCTTCCAAAGCACCTCAAATAGGATAAATTAGGCTTTCTTCCTTTAAGCAACTCGTAGGGTGTTTTGTTAAGCATTCTTCGGATCATAACATGGTTATAAATGTGACATGATGTGTTGACGGCTTCGGCCCAAAAATTCTTTGGCAACTTACTACTAATGAGCATAGTCCTAGCCATGTTTTCAAGTGTACGGTTCATACACTCTACAACCCCGTTTTGTTGAGGTGCAGCACGCGCGGAAAAGTTATGGCGAATACCGTGCTCATCACAATAAGTAATAAATGAGGAATTTTCCAATTCGGTTCCATGGTCGGATCTCAAAGATATGAGCTTTTTATCAAACTTGTTTTGGACCTTTTTCAACCAAATTAAAAATTCATCAAATACTTCATCTTTAGAACTCAAATAAAGAAGCCAAACAAATCGTGAAAAATCGTCAACAATCACACATAAGAAACGACTACCTCCTTTACTTCTAACACGCATTGGACCACATAGATCAATATGAAGTAACTCAAGAGGTTTAGATGTACTAACGAACTTTTTGGATTTAAAGGAGCTTCTTACTTGCTTTCCCTTAGCACAATCATCACACAAGCTATTAAAGTCAATTTTCATATTAGGAATGCCGTCGACTAAGTCAAGTCGCTTAAGGGTGTTCAATGTTCTAGCATTTACGTGACCTAATCTCTTATGCCAAAGCCATGGGTCGTTCTTTTTCAAAGCACTCATACAAGACATGGTACGACTAGACGATGCAAATAGAAGAGTCACGGGCAAGAACACCTAAGAGGGGGAGAGGGTGAATTAGGTGTCTATTTAAAAATTTAAGCTTAATGAAAACTTCTTTTAAAACTCTTAAACACTTTAAAAAATGCTTAGATGAAAGGAGAAGTCGATACTTAGAACTAGAGAGTTAGAAGTATTCAACAAAGATTCAGCAAGCAGAAGTTACAGTGTACTCAACAGTTGATTCTGTAAATAAAAACGTGAGTAGAGTGTGCAACGAAAATAAAACGAAATAGACACGACAAACGATGTTTTTAAAAACTGGTTCGGTCACTACTCCGCGACCTACGTCCAGCGCTATTTTATTAAACGTCTCAGAAGTAAACTCATACAAACTAAGACCACCCCGAATAATAAAACAACTCCCCAACCTACTCCGGTTGCTAATGCTTAAAAGCTACTCCGCTTCCAAGACTTTTGCTTTAGGCTACTCCGCCGAAAGACCTCTTGCTTAAAGCTACTCTGCAATAAGACTTTTGCTTTGGGCTACTCCGCCGAAAGACTTCATGCTCAAAAGCTACTCCGGTTCGAAAACTTCATGCTTAAGGATAACTCTATCCTAGGACTTTTTGGTTCTACCCGGTTGTTACAAGACTCTACTTATCTCAATGTTGTTCACTCAATTGAACGGAGGAGATAAAGTTTAAGTACAAAACACGGGATCCTTGAACACGATTAAAACGACTAGGTGCAACAACAAACTCAAGTAAAAGACTCAAAAAGATAAATAAACAAACATGCAAAAGATTCAAAGATTTTGAAATGATAAACGGTTTTGCAAAGTTAATTTACTCGATTGAAAGCTTAAGTCTTTTTCAGTTTAAAACTCGTTTGTTGCACACTTGTAAAAATGAATTAAACAAGCTATTTATAATGTTCAAGTAGTATACTTTACATTAAAATATCTTACACTCATAAACACAAGTGATTAAAATAATGTAAGTAGTTTGCTTGGGCAACATGCACAAGCCATCCGAATTTCTCTCCAAGAAACCGAGTATTCTTCCTCAAGAAATCGGTGCCTAAGATTGCAAGAAATCAGATTGTGCATATACACAAATATGGATTGGGTTTTTCAACAAGAAACAAGCATAAATGGTTTTGTTTATGGGAACCATAAACATTTCCATAAATGTAAAAGCAAACAACCTTTTTATGGTAAGTGTCTTATTGTGGAAGCAAACTCGTTAGCAAGTCATTGAAAGCTTAATTTTCTTTAAAAGAGTTCCAAAACATTTCCAGAAATCATTTGTGATACTTGAAAGCATTTTAACAAAGATTCAAATAATTTCGAAATATTTCTTTCAAAGACAAGCCTTAATTAACTGTTGACTCAACTGTTGTTTTTGCACCTAAACGTAAATTCGTGTTAAACGATCACCTTACAACACATGACATTAGCACTAATGACAATATTCATCTTTGATCTTCATGATGACATTCTTGATAACCTTGAATTGATAATTGGAGCTTCATGCTACATGGTTAAACTTAAGAGGCACACAATTAAATAACAAATGAAATTAATTTGTCTTAAGGCATCATCAACACTAGCTTAATCAAATTGGGTTTCTTCATAGCAGATCTCACTCTTTCCAATCTCTCGATCTAGGTTGGAGTTTACCAGATTAAATAACTAGCCGCATGCATTCAACTAATTAAATAAGAATTAGTTGCTACGATTAACAATTCAGACATACAATTATTCCAGATTTAATATCCTAATTAAATACCGTCATGCAACCATGGATCCCCTAAATCCTAGCACGAAGAAATTAGCTACTCCTGATCGAATTAATGAAATTAACAACAATAATTATAACTAAATTAAACATAATAATAAGATGGAAACAATAATCAAGCATACGATAAAAGCAAGACAAGAAAGAGTGAAACGAATAAGAGAAAATAATAATTGAAGAACGAAAGGTTAATTAAATTACCGAATGAAAGAGCAAATGATTACAAGTTTTCAGATCCGAATCGCAAAGCAAAGTAACGTGTAAAAGTATTTTAACAGTATATGAAAGATGACCTAATAAAATTCTCAGCTTTTCTTTATATAGAAATAGCTGAGAATTATTAATTAAACGACTAATGGGCCGAATTAACAAGTTAATCAAACACGGCTTGGCATGAAAATGGTCGATCGAATAATATTCTAAGCAAAGCCAGTCGATCGACTATATGCAGCAGTCGATCGACTTTTTCCAGTAAGCAACAACGTTCAGCACCTCCTCATATACCCTCATCCACCCTCATCCAGCCTCACGCATTCCAAGACGACCGTTTCCGGGCTCTAGCTTCACTAGTATCCAAAATGCAACTCCGGGGACAGGTTTTGGCTCATTCTTCACCTCTTGGGCCAACAACCTACATGAAACATAATACGACTCAAAGTACCCGAAACAAGGGAGAATAGTAGCTTACGCTACTCAAAATGGCATAGAAATGCGTGCAAAATGTCAAGATAAAATATATAAATGAAGCACGCATCAAACTCAGGCCAAGACCACAAGATTGTCTTAGAGAGGTTTAAACCTGGGTTTCTGTAATTTCACCCAAATTTTAACCACTAGACTTTATTCTTACGAGCAAATAAAAGAAAAAGCTCAAATCTTTATCATACATACTATTTGCAAGTTTTTGGATTGTAAGTCATTAAAAAATTGTAGAAAAATTAATTAATTAATCTGGGTTTTATTTGTTCTTATATAATCAATGTTAATCCCCCTAATACTAAGAGAATAAAAATTCTTAGTTTTCCTTCCAAAAGGCATCTAGCTAAATAAGGTAACAAATAATTTTTTTTTCATTACATTATTATTTTTTCAATTAATATATTCTTATAATGAAACTCTAATCTTTTAATTAAAATTCATATTTATGACCTTTTCATTAAAATCCATAATTTATTATGCAATCATTTCCATTTCCATAGATACTATTTTTCATCAGTTACACTCTAAAATTACGTAAACTTCTTCTTATGCAGTCTTTAACATAATTATTGTCATCACTTATACACTAAAATTACGTAAATCTGTTTCTTATATTATCCTTCATCAATATGATGTATATTTTAAAGGACGTTTTATGTATTTTTTTAATTAAAAAAAATATTAGTCTAATTATTCGTAAATCGTCTTTTTAAGTGCGTGGTATACTGTTTTTATCTTTTTTTGTAATAAGGTTTATACGCTTTTTAATTAATTTTACATTTTTACACCACTTAATTGTTCATGCAATGATATATCATTATAGAGTTAATTTTTATAGTAAAGTAAAAATGATTTAAGGCAAAAATAACTTAACTTAAAGTATCTTTGATTGTAATAAACTTTCATTTTCTACCTCTTACTAAGATTATATTAGTACATTATAACATTAAATGTACAGTTAATTTATGCAATTAATTTAATGAGAATGTCTCTTTATAAAACAAAACAAAAAAATATCGTGATGTAGCACGAGATCTACACTAGTTAGCAATTATGTTGGGATTGGTGTAATGCATTCATATGTTTTTTCTTTGAGCCAATTCACTTCTTAAGTCAAGATTTCCGTGCAAAAATCAACCAATTACAAATCCTAACTCTAATATATAAAAAATATAAGTTTTAAAAAGGATTTTAAATAAATTAATTGAACAAATTTAGTTTATTAGAAAAGACATATAATGAAAACAAAAGTAAAGAAGAAGATACTTTCCAATTGAACCGTTGTTGATGATCAAGATGAAAACACGAGAGAGCAAAAGTGGAGTCAGGCAAATTGAAGAAAGAAAAAAAAAATTAACAAATCTGGATAGGCAAATTGATGTAAGAATGGTTATTTGAATAATACCAGATTAGGTGATGAAAATATGAAGAAGCAGTTATGATTTATGAATATGAATTATGAATGTATGTAGAATTATAGAACTACGGAGTACTAGTTTAGAATTTGCACGGGATTATATAGATATCATACATAAATATGCTTTAAATTTTAGTGTTATAGTATTGTATTAGTTTTAATGTAAAATCATCTTATGAAAAGGGTGCATACAGTGGCGTATCCAGGATTTGAGGTCGGGGGGCACACTAAAAAAAAATTGCGGACAACATTTATACATTAAAATGAGACCGAGAAATTAAAGGGGGTAAAATCGGATATTCCGATTCCGATTAGGCTATGGGAAACTTGGCACATAAATCACATAATCTCCCTTATGACGGAGGGCATCCGTCGCAAACTTGCGACGGATACCATATCGTCTCACAAAAAACCCATAAGGATGAGAGACAAAGCACATGGGGTGGGTGCCCACCTTGTCCCCTCTACCCATTTCCACTCACATATTACCCGTCGCAATATCCGACCCGTCGCAAGGGAGACCTACTGCACATAAATTGCCTTGCTGTGCAACATCAAACAATTGCCCTACTGCTACAAGCCACTAGCAGCAAAAAAATAGTGTACACAGAAATTGACCATAATAAAAATTGACCTCCCAGAACCAGTAGCACCAACTGTACATATGAGAGCACGCGTACACAGAAATTTACACACACGCACGCACACAAACAGACAGCTCCAATATCAAACATAGCAGCCTTGTTCGGTATTTTGTCAAAGAAAGTTTACATCAAACAAATAGTAAACATGCCACAAACAGACAGCTCACAATAACGACATCAGTAAGATTGGTGCCGAAGATTAGGCTAGAGTATCTCCCATTCGTGTAAGTGAGAGATTTAGGCCTTTAGGTTTGAGAAAAATGAGATAATTAACCAAATAATCAATCTACACTAATCCAAGCCAATAATTACACAAATAGATGAATAAATTTACAAACTAATAAGAACAAATTTGGGATCTAGGTTTTGGGGAACAAATTAATCAAACTAACAAGAACAAATTAATTGAATTTGGGGAACAAATTAATCAAACTAACAAGAACAAATTAACTGAATTTGGGGAACAAATTAATCGTATTAATCAAACTAATAACTAATAAGAACAAATTAATCGAATTAATCAAAACAAGCAACAACAAATTAATAGAATTAATAAGATTATAAGAACACATACCAACTAGTCGACTACCGCGAGTGATGGAGTGAGTCGTGAGGCAGAAGGAGTCCAGGCAGACGGTGATTAATTCGATTAATTTGTGGTAACTGGTAAGTCGATTATTGTCTTATTGTTTTGTTGTGTTTGTGTTTATCAATGCTTGGTTGTGTTTATCGCACTCTCTCTCTCTCTCGTTTTTCCAGTTTTTTTTTTTCCTCACGTGAGGGCACGTGCCCTCACTCCCCCAGATCCGCCCCTGGGTGCATACTACATGGAAAATATGTAATCGAAAAATAACATAAATGAATGAATGCACATCTATTTAACGTTTCAAAATGTGAGTGTTCCGGGTGTAATTTCGGAGCAGTATTGTGACCACGTAAGCTTGTAGAATGATGTCGTTGCTTGTCTCTTCCTTTCACTCTTTCCTGTTTAAGATGAACAAACTGAGGGCTCGGCTTGGGGCCGAACGTACTCACTCCGACGCTCAAGTCAGTAAACTTAAAGAGATAAGTTGTATGTTAACTTGGCAAAGATATATTGTAGAGAGATAAGGGAGTTTATACCAATTTATTCAGTTGGTTTGGGATCGTTTTCTCAATGAGAATTGATGAGTATTTATAGACTTTCACCTTTTGTCACGTAGTGGCCAAGTGGCCAAGTGGCATAGCAGGTGGAAAGACTGTCTTACCCTCGGCCGAGGGACCCATGGCAGGCCGGCAGGCCTGGTTGACTCCATGCCGAGGGGACTGGACGTGAGTACGCGGATATGCTTCTCGGCCGGCTAGTTGCCTAGCCGAGACCCAGTGACAGCCGACAGTCGCGCTTGTTAGGTCGTTAATATGTTGACTTGCTGTCTTTTAGCTTTGACCTTGCTCAATATGTTGACTCGGTCAGCGGGTGCAAAATATGCCCCATCAATTTGCCCCCAGCGTAGTCTATGCCGTGGTATGGATCTTCGATGAGTGTTGAGCGTATTCTGCGCATGTCGAACTTCTTCCTCGGCTTGGTTCTGTTCAGGCCGTACCATATCCCCCCTCCACATTGTTGTGTCCACCGCCTCATATTCGGATTCGTTATTTGAGGCCGAGAAGGTAAACTTCATGGCGTACTCAAACTCGTCCCCGTTAGGGCTGATGATAAGGATGCCGGCTCCTGAGCTGTTCGCCGTGGAGGACCCGTCGGTATATACTTCCCACACGCCGGGATGTGATTCTTCTTGATAAGTGCACTCGGCCAGGAAGTCTGCAAGCGCTTGCCCTTTTATCGAAGGCTTCGGTTTGTACTGAATGCTGAAGCCGGAGAGCTCCACTGCCCATTTGATAAGCCTGCCGGATTTTTCGAATTTTTCTAATGCTTTCTCCAATGGCTGGTCGGTTAAGACCGTCACGGGATGTGCGTCGAAGTAAGGTTTCAGCTTCCTTGCGGCAACGACGACGGCGAGGGCTGCCTTTTCGATTAGTGAGTAATTTCTTTCGGCGTCCAGCAGTGTATGGCTGATAAAGTAAATTGGGCATTACTGCTTATTTTCTTCCCTGACGATTACGGCACTGACCGTGGCCAAGGTAACTGCTAAGTATAGATATAGCGTCTCCCCCAGCGTCGGCCTGGACAGGGTCGGTAGTGTCAGAAGGTGAGCTTTCAGTTGCCTAAAAGCTGTGCTCTGTTCCTCCCCCCAGCTGAAGTTTTTATTCCCTTTCAGCACTTTAAAGAATGGAGTGCTCTTGTCGGCCGACCGAGAGATGAAGCGGGCAAGAGCCGCCATTCTCCCGGTCAGCGTCATAACCTCTTTTCGATTTCTCGGCTCCGGTAGGTCCAGTATTGCTTGGACTTTCTCCGGATTGGCATCAATTCCCCTGGCGCTGACAAGCACGCCGAGGAACTTGCCGGCCCGGACACCGAAGTTGCATTTCTTTGGGTTGAGCTTCATTCTATATTTCCTTAGTGAACAAAATGTCTCGCTTAAATTGGCCAAGTGCTCGCTGTCAGACTTGCTTTTTACAATAGCGTCGTCAACGTAAGCCTCGATGTTTCGCCCTTTTTGATTTTGGAACACTTTGTCCACCAGCCTAGTGTAGGTTGCGCCAGCGTTCTTCAAACCGAACGGCATCATTTTATACATGTATGTGCCGTGTATGGTGATGAATGCGCATTTAGGCATGTCTTCCTCGGCCATGAATACCTGATGATACCCTGAGAAGGCATCTAGCAGGCTCAGCATAGTGTTGTGACACCCTTAAAATTAACGATAAATAAAGGCGTAAATTCTACGGAAAAACTGGTAGGATATGTTTGTAATTGGTTCAACTAGATAAAACCTGTAATTTCAAAAAATTTCCTAAACCATTCACAAACATTTCCAGAAGGAGAGTGCCATAACCTGCAATTTCTAACAAACTAATTTACATACATAACTAACGACGCGGGAATATAGTAATACAAGCCAAAATTGAAGAGGGAGACATATGTCCCTTCAAAAAAAAAAATATACATAACCAAAAGTTAAAAGGTTTACTATACAAATAGCCAAACTAGGTCCAAGGTTCCTTATGCTCACTAGCTCGTCTGTGACCCCAACTAAATCTTCAACCTGTCAATCGCATTTTATACAAACACGAAAGCCACAATTCAGTGGGGAGTAACTTCGAGTCCTCCCAGCCACGAAACGTCATATTTAATGTAACATGTAATAAAACATGTAAACAACATGATAAACAATTTAATTATCAAGTATTCTAACCTATGACCCCCCCTAACTGACCAAAATAAACTATCATGTGAAACATATAACAAATAGTAATCCAAACTTTATCAATTGTAACCGGCTTACATCTCACCTATTACAATTCATAAAATCACCATACAAGAAAGGGCAATATATCAAAGACAGTCATAAGTTCTTAGTACCGTCAATAGTCACTCTGTAACTCGAGTCTATACCACGAGGTAGGGAAGGTAATCGAACCGGTATCTTGGCTCATCGGTTAATATTAATAAAACATGGCCAAGACACAACACAACCCTAGCCTAAAATCTGCGCAGACCTAGACATGCGGATACACACCACCGCACCCAAGACCCACAATTTTTCTAAAACAAAGTGAGTACCCTAAGGAGTCCACCAAAGGGTTGGCTAGTACTTAAGCTGACCACTTACTATCAAAATAAGTAACGAGGTCATGCCCCAACTTGGATATAAATCCACTAGTCAGGAACACAGAGGCTATTAAGAAGTGAACATATACTCGTCAGAGACTATAAAGACCTATCTATAATAAACGCAACAACCTGCAAAAAGTATTTAATCCCAATTTCCAATTCTAGCAATATTAACAATATTAAAGGCTTCAGGGAATCTAGGGCCGTTTCTACAATATAAGAACTATTAAATTCAACCAATTATACATGTGAACTAAAACTTGATAAATGGCCTAAAACAAGAAAAAGGCCGATTATCCAATTCATATAAAATTTCATCCAACCGAATTTTTACCCGCAACCCCAGCCCTGCGACAGGTACGGGTTAAATTGCGGCTGACCAATCACTCAATTAACTGACATCGAATCAGTCAAAGGGACTAAGGCTCAGTTTTCGGCACAATCATCAAAACATTACAATTATAGCTATATAATTCATTTTGAGCCTATTAATTACAATTTAATTTTGTAAACTATCCTAACATGTGATAACTATCAATATAACATAATTTTTTTTTACCATTAACATAATTTGTAACTACTATTATGATTCATTTCCTAAGTTTAACCATATGTTACTTAGTCTAATTATATCATTATTGAACCTAAAATGACGAACAAAGCATGGAAAACCGCGAAACAAAGTAACGATCCGGGCCGATCCGGCTGCCGCCTCGCCGCCGCCACCCTTACTCCTCTTTTTTTTCCATTTTTGTTCATTATAACATCGTCTGAACACTAATTAATCGTTCCCAATACAACTATGTTAACTTAAACTAACAAAAGCATAAATTAAGCATGCATGCATCAAATTTTATCATGTGAAAATTACTACTCAAACAAAAATCACAAAACATACAAAAATAACAAAGATTGTGACGATTATTCGTCGAGTAACTCGAAATATGTTACCTTAAGCTAGAAAATGAGCAATTAGCACCTTAAAACCCAAACCCTAACAAGCACTAGCCGCTATCCACGACAATATACGAGTCCCCAAACTCGTCTTCCAATTCTTCACCTAATTAAACAATAAAAACACAAAAATAAGTATATAAAACCGAAATTACCCAAAATTCGTCTTAAAACAACTTCAAGAAAACTGAAATTAAAACATACTAGGTTGTAGATCTCGACGAGGGGATTCCGGCAATGTAAATTTCGTGAAAATCCGATAAGAAACGAGAAAGATGTGATGATTTTTAGCTTGAAATGTATAAAAATGGTGTTTTTTTAATCTTTTGGAAGGTTTTAGAAGATGAACACAAGAAAATTCAGAAAAAGAAAGGAAAGGGGGAGGGGAGCCGCGGGATAGGAGAGGAAGAAAGGAAGGAGCGGGTTTGAGTCGGGATTTTTACGAGTCGGTTTTGGCTCGTTTCGATAATAATTAAAACCGTTGGTCAAATGCAAATTCCGACAAGACCAAATTTCTTAAACACGAGATTACAATAAAATTGAGTATTCATACGACCCATTTCCAAAATCGTTTGCCCAATTTTCAATAGAATTGTCATTTTTCCCCGAAAAGCCCTTATTTCGAAATAAAAAGTTTTTACACGGTTTAAACTATTTTTAAACATTTCGAAACTATCAAAATAAATACTTTCCTTCAAAATATAATAAAATTATATTTCTTTGAATTATTTTTACTTTAAATACATTAATATCAAATTTTACTTGATTAACTAATTATTTTCGAAATATATTAACGGTCCGAAATTACGGGGCGTTACAATCACCCCTCCTTTTAAAAAGTTTCGTCCTCGAAACTCAGAAGGAGAAATCATAGTATACAACATCTTAATAATATAGTTATAAGAAAATACAAGTATCTTTTCAATGAAACGGTGATACTCTCGTTGATCAGACAAGAACATCCACATTCATATCAAGATATAAAAATATTTCTACACCAATAAATGAGAAAACCCATTATTGGGACGTCTCCAACAACGAGATTTAACACTCATTAATGTTAAAACCATTAAAAATCATAAAAGCATTTTCAAAATTTTAGTTTAAAGTTCTATAATAAGAATAATAATCAAAAGAGCTGTATGAATTTCATGAGGTAAGAATTGAAGTCGAACCTAAATGGGTGTCAAAGATGGAGTTTCATAGGTTACCAACATCAAACTTATGAGAGGAGTATGATGAAGTAAGGAAAAGAGGTATGAGCATTAACGCTCATGATCAAGGAAGAAGGAAAATCAGACAACAAGGAAATGCCAGACACTTTTATCACAAACTACAATAACACCCAAAACGGTTCCAAAAACTTCCTAACAACAAAACTCATAACCACATCACTCCCAAGGGTTTCCTCAATTGCTTATGTTACCTCATCCTAATCTATTCCCTGAAACAAGGTATTCCACTATAAGCGTGATCTCATCGTTCCAAATCCTCAAACATCCAGAAACAACTTCCACAAGCCTAAGGTCAAAGCTTCCAACAAAGCTATATTCGTATCCAACTAGTGTCAACTATGGTTTCCTCAAAAAGTAAACCTTCAATCAAGAATCCCAATACCAAGCTATAAACTCCAAGAGAAAGTTTCTCAAATATTCCACAAGATTCTCATTTCAAAACAAGGTAGTAACATACCAACCCCAAACTCTGAAAAATCAATAGGATCTCAAGTTTTCTATCCTTTTGCTTATTAAGGATTGCCAAAAGCGGATCTACACTCAGCTACAACATCATCCCATCATCTCAAGTACTCAATGCGACCTCAAGGTCTATAAATCTATAGGGTTAACAAATTCTTCTCAACACTAAGTCTCTCTCAACTCAAGAACTCTCAAGAGTCAAATAAAATACCAAATCACATCACCAAACCATTATGGTCATCAACATCTCAAGGAATATTCTTTCAAATTGACATCCTAAAACTTACTTACCATCAAATTCCCAAGGAACAAGGTCTTAATTGTAACAACACTTTATTACCTCAAAGTTCCTAAAACCATAAGTGAAACTATGTTCTTTAACCTAACAATTGGTGTCAACCAAACCATTACCCTTTCTAGTTACCAAAACAAGTGCTAAGACTTCCCAACAATGTAGCTTACTCTCACTCTCATAACATACTTCAAGTAGTAATCAATATCACTCACTAAAACCAACAAATAATCCCACATTTAACATTTCCCACACGATAACATATACATAATCAAACCCTCATATCCAAAATGATTATGGAAGCCAAACCCAAACTCGGCTACTTAGTCAATCCTATATCCTAAAATCACATCTCACTAACTCTATAAACATGGTCAACAGGGTACCAACTATACTAAGGAGATAAGGAGTGATAACGGGATAGAGAAACGGTAAAATATTTTCAAAGGGTGCATGAACCTGACAAGTTAGGAAACTAAGGAGTCAGACCGTAAAGATAACGGTTGACAAAAATAAGAGGTATTCGAGTTAAGAAGATATCTAGGGCAAGAAGAAGATACGTAAACTTTGGCATAAAAACAGGGTTCAACAAACGTTAAAGAGAAGGGAAGGAGAACAGAAGCGGCATAATGAAAGGATTACCGCTTACCAAACACTCATCAAAGCTTATGATCGATATGATAAGGTTACATCACTAAGGTGCTCAACAAAGCCTCAAAAGTCTACCAAATCATAGGACTAACAAGGACTCCACAATGGTAGGTATTCCTAACTCAATTGGTTCTAAGAGCCAAAATCAATTCACCACACAAATTCATTTGTTACCATCCATGTCCCAAAGTATCTCCTTTACCAATCTCATCATCGAACTTCACTTACTATGTCATCCCCAAGTACCATGGCTTGTTTACTCCCTCATCTCACGACTTAATACTTCTAGTCTCCGATACCATAAATTAGAATCATATCTTTGAACTCACAAACTACATTGAACAACATTCCACCAAAATTCCCAAATTCAGATATGATTAAAAAGGTCAACCACGTGTTCTCAAATTTCGAAAGGTCAACAAAGGCTACTCTATACTAGATTTGGTCAACTCAAAAGGTTTAACAAACTAACTAATTCCAAAGTACGATACCAATCCATTAAGCAACGTCAATGTCCTATTGTATTCCTTTCAAGGCCTACAAGGATTAGGGCTAACTATCATTCCTTAAATTTTCCACAAGAAACATCAAGACTCTCAAATGAAGTAGCTCAGGTTCATTCCATCTTATGTACTAAGGTAGTACCCATGCTCAATCATCTATAACAAACAAGCTCTCAATAGTCATAAATCCCAAGGTGTTTCTCAACTCACTAGGCTCCCATATCAAGCACAACTAACAAGACTAACCAAAGGATCCCAAGTTATATTCTCCTATACAACTCAAACCTTAAACAATCAATTTCTCAACTCGTTCACGCCCTCCAAAGTTACATTCTCTCAAAACCGGGTTCTCTTGAACAAGGGGACTATCCTGCGGAATAAAAGGAAGGTGTCCACATGGACTTTTGTTATAAGGAGAAAACGAACCAAGGATGAATCAGGAGAAAGAATTGAAGAGTAGTTACCAAGGCGAGATAAGAGGAATTTGAAAGACGAATGAACAACGAAATTGGAAGATTAAGGTAAGATACACTGAATACGGAAAGAAATATCAAGAAAGTGGAAGCATTCTTCATTTGGCATAACCAATCTTTAACGGCACCAAAATTAATAACTAACAATCAACAAACCTAACAATTAGAAATCACAAACAGACTACCACATAAAATCCTAACTCTACCCATCCTACCCATCTCTCAAGTTTATTATTTAAAGGTCAAGTGATTTTAGGTGGGGTGCACAAACGTGCGTCGGGAGCAAATAAGCTCTGATACCAACTGTGACACCCTTAAAATTAACGATAAATAAAGGCGTAAATTCTACGGAAAAACTGGTAGGATATGTTTGTAATTGGTTCAACTAGATAAAACCTGTAATTTCAAAAAATTTCCTAAACCATTCACAAACATTTCCAGAAGGAGAGTGTCATAACCTGCAATTTCTAACAAACTAATTTACATACATAACTAACGACGCGGGAATATAGTAATACAAGCCAAAATTGAAGAGGGAGACATATGTCCCTTCAAAAAAAAAATATACATAACCAAAAGTTAAAAGGTTTACTATACAAATAGCCAAACTAGGTCCAAGGTTCCTTATGCTCACTAGCTCGTCTGTGACCCCAACTAAATCTTCAACCTGTCAATCGCATTTTATACAAACACGAAAGCCACAATTCAGTGGGGAGTAACTTCGAGTCCTCCCAGCCACGAAACGTCATATTTAATATAACATGTAATAAAACATGTAAACAACATGATAAACAATTTAATTATCAAGTATTCTAACCTATGACCCCCCCTAACTGATCAAAATAAAATATCATGTGAAACATATAAAAAATAGTAATCCAAACTTTATCAATTGTAACCGGCTTACATCTCACCTATTACAATTCATAAAATCACCATACAAGAAAGGGCAATATATCAAAGACAGGCATAAGTTCTTAGTACCGTCAATAGTCACTCAGAATCGAGTCTATACCACGAGGTAGGGAAGGTAATCGAACCGGTATCTTGGCTCTGCGGTTAATATTAATAAAACATGGCCAAGACACAACACAACCCTAGCCTAAAATCTGCTTGAGACCTAGACATGCGGATACACACCACCGCACCCAAGACCCACAATTTTTCTAAAACAAAGTGAGTACCCTAAGGAGTCCACCAAAGGGTTGGCTAGTACTTAAGCTGACCACTTACTATCAAAATAAGTAACGAGGTCATGCCCCAACTTGGATATAAATCCACTAGTCAGAACACAGAGGCTATTAAGCGGTGAACATATACTCGTCGAGACTATAAAGACCTATCTATGACAAACACAACAACCTGCAAAAAGTATTTAATCCCAATTTCCAATTCTAGCAATATTAACAATATTAAAGGCTTCAGGGAATCTAGGGCCGTTTCTACAATATAAGAACTATTAAATTCAACCAATTATACATGTGAACTAAAACTTGATAAATGGCCTAAAACAAGAAAAAGGCCGATTATCCAATTCATATAAAATTTCATCCAACCGAATTTTTACCCGCAACTTGACCTCGCGACAGTACGGGTTAAATTGCGGTCGACCAATCACTCAATTAATCGACATCGAATCATCAAAGGGACTAAGGCTCGGTTTTCGGCACAATCATCAAAACATTACAATTATAGCTATATAATTCATTTTGAGCCTATTAATTACAATTTCATTTTGTAAACTATCCTAACATGTGATAACTATCAATATAACATAATTTTTTTTTACCATTAACATAATTTTTAACTACTATTATGATTCATTTCCTAAGTTTAACCATATGTTACTTAGTCTAATTATATCATTATTGAACCTAAAATGACGAACAAAGCATGGAAAACCGCGAAACAAGTAACGGGCCGACCCGGCCAGCCGTGGCCAGCCGTGGGCTCGCCATGGGCTCGCTCGCCGCCGCCGCCACCCTTACTCCTCTTTTTTTTCCATTTTTGTTCATTATAACATCGTCTGAACACTAATTAATCGTTCCCAATACAACTATGTTAACTTAAACTAACAAAAGACATAAATTAAGCATGCATGCATCAAATTTTATCATGTGAAAATTACTACTCAAACAAAAATCACAAAACATACAAAAACAACAAAGATTGTGACGATTATTCGTCGAGTAACTCGAAATATGTTACCTTAAGCTAGAAAATGAGCAATTAGCACCTTAAAACCCAAACCCTAACAAGCACTAGCCGCTATCCTCGACAATATACGAGTCCCCAAACTCGTCTTCCAATTCTTCACCTAATTAAACAATAAAAACACAAAAATAAGTATATAAAACCGAAATTACCCAAAATTCGTCTTAAAACAACTTCAAGAAAACTGAAATTAAAACATACTAGGTTGTAGATCTCGACGAGGAGATTCCGGAAATGTAAATTTCGTGAAAATCCGATAAGAAACGAGAAAGATGTGATGATTTTTAGCTTGAAATGTATAAAAATGGTGTTTTTTTAATCTTTTGGAAGGTTTTAGAAGATGAACACAAGAAAATTCAGAAAAATAAAGGAAAGGGGGAGGGGAGCCGCGGGATAGGAGAGGAAGAAAGGAAGGAGCGGGTTTGAGTCGGGATTTTTACGAGTCGGTTTTGGCTCGTTTCGATAATAATTAAAACCGTTGGTCAAATGCAAATTCCGACAAGACCAAAGTTCTTAAACACGAGATTACAAGAAAATTGAGTATTCATACGACCCATTTCCAAAATCGTTTGCCCAATTTTCAATAGAATTGTCATTTTTCCCCGAAAAGCCCTTATTTCGAAATAAAAAGTTTTTACACGGTTTAAACTATTTTTAAACATTTCGAAACTATCAAAATAAATACTTTCCTTCAAAATATAATAAAATTATATTTCTTTGAATTATTTTTACTTTAAATACATTAATATCAAATTTTACTTGATTAACTAATTATTTTCGAAATATATTAACGGTCCGAAATTACGGGGCGTTACAAGTGTAGCCTGCCGTGACGTCAATTAAACTATCTATTCGAGGCAAAGGATAGCAATCTTTAGGGCACGCTTTATTAAGATTGGTAAAATCAACACACATCCTCCACGCCCCTGATGACTTCATCACCATTACAACATTTGCTAGCCACTCAGGGTAAGTACAAGGCATGATAAAGCCCGCCGCTAATAGTTTATCTACTTCAGCTTTGATGGCCTCATCCTTCTCGGCCGAGGAGTTCCTCATCTTCTGCTTGACAGGGCGAGCGGTGGAGAGTACGTTCAGCTTGTGAACGATCACCTCCCGGCTCACGCCTGGCATTTCGGCTGCTGAGTATGCGAAGACATCTTTGTTCTTCCTCGGCAGGTCTAGGAGATCGCTACGAATTTTGGCTCGTGTCGGCACCGATAGTTACGGTGCGCTCTGGGTCAATTTCCACTTCCTCGGTCTCGGCTCCTTCGACCATGCCGACGTTAGTATCCATCCGTTCGCCCTCCTGCTGTAAGGATGGGCTCTTTCCTTTCTCCGATTTCTTTGCCACTTTGAGGGATTGCATGTTGCACCCTCTGGCAGATACTTGGATATTGACAATTTCATCTCTTTCGTCCTTTGAGACGAGTTTTTGTGCTTCCCCCCAGTCCGAGACATACATTAATGTCAGGGCCCGGATGGACATTACTGCATCGGCCTCGCTCAAAGTGACCCGGCCTATGAGAACATTGTAGGCAGACGAACCGTCAATAACCACGAACTCAGATAGAACATTTTTAGCCGCGTCCGCTTGGCCGAACATCACCGGCAGTCTGATTGACCCCAGGGGTACCATGCCGGCCCCGGAGAAGCTGTACAACGGGTTAGTGCAAGGGCTCAGGTCTTCAATCTTCAGACCGAGATTAAGAAAGCACTCCCTGAACATGATGTTCGTGTAGGCGCCTGTGTCAATCAGGCACCTTTTGACCAGGTGGTTGGCTATGTCAAAGTGGACTACAAGCGGGTCGCTGTGCGGGGCAACGACTCCTTCGTAGTCCTTCTTTCCGATGATTATATCGGGGATGGTGGAAGTGGGGATCGCTGTGGTGGGCACAAAGTTGATGGCTTGGTAAAGCTCATTTAGGTGCCGTTTGTGCCCATTAGCTGACCCACCGTTCTCGTTTCCCCCGATGACAACCTGGATCACTCCCATCCTTTGGAATACTGATTTTCTATTCGCCCCGTCGGAGCTTGTTTCTGGGCCTCCAGCTACATACTTGCTGAGGGACCCCTTTCGGATTAGCTCCTCGATGGCGTTCCTTAGATGCCGACAGTTGTCGGTCTTATGGCCGGTTTGGCCGTGGTACTCGCAAAACTGGCTAAGGTCGCCGTCCCCTCTCGCCTTGGGGGGCCTTGCCCATTTCTGCCCTTCTTTCTTGCTTAGGGCAAAGACCTTGGCCGGTGATTTGACCAGGGGGGTGAGACTACTGTACCGCTTCTGGGTGTATGGTCTCGAACTCCCCCCGGCGCCCGCCGAGTTCTGTTTCCTATTAAATCTCTCAGGCCGTGACCGATTCCCGTCACGGCGTCCTTCATCTACGTTGTCCCGGCGACTCCTCCTCTCTGGGTGCCCAGCTTCACTGTGGCCTACCCAGGTTTTGTGATAGTCCTCCACCTTTACGGCTCGGTCGACCATCTTTCTGGCGGAGTCTAGGTTGAGGTCCTCGCACTTGATCAGCTCGTTTTTGAACTCGCCTTTCGGGAGGCCTTTCATCAGTGCGAAGGCCGCCAGTTCGGTGTTCAGCTCACGAATCTGCTGAACCTTAGCGTCGAACCTCTTCACATAGCTTCGGAGGGACTCGTCCTCCCCCTGTCGGATAGTCAGGAGATCCAAGGTTTCCACGGCCCTTCTCTTGTTGCAAGCGTATTGGGCTATGAAATTGTCTCTTAGGTCGGCATAACAGTATACCGAGCCATTAGGTAGCCCCTTGTACCAACTCTGAGCCATGCCATAGAGGGTCGTTGGGAAGACTCGGCACCACACCTCATCGGGTTGCTCCCATACCGACATGTACGACTCGAAAGCCTCGGCATGGTCGGTCGGGTCGCTATCCCCTTTGTATGATATGGGCGGCAGCTTCAGCTTAGTCGGCACAGGGACCTCGAGGGCGTAGGCACTGAGGGGCTGTCTGACCACGTGTCGAATGACGCGCGGCGATCGGCTCCTCGCAACCTTAGTCCGACTTCTCTCCCTCTGGCGGGAGGGGCTTCTAGTTGTCCGACTTTGGTCAGTCGGACTTCTTTCCATCCTTCGGGGGTGGCCTCATTGTTGCCGCGACGATGTTGTCCTTCCGCGAGTGGGGGAAGGACTTAGGTCTGCCACTGGCACCACGGGCTCCGCCGGCGTCCTTGCATGCCCAGCTCCTTGTATTACTCCGGTCAAGTTGTTCGGAGTCACTTTATGGGCCCTGGTCACCTGTGGAGGCGCGCCGCCGCCCGTCGCCGTGTGGGGTAACCGCGTACCACCCATCAGGTCCAGGAATAGCTTCAATTTGGCCGCATCGACCACATGTCCCATGACAGTGACTTGGCCGGTCGGCAGCAGTGTTTCTGGCTCTCTTGGCATCCCGTACTTCACCGGCTCAGTGACTCGGCCGGTGGGGGACTGCCCGATCTCAGAATTAGGGAACGTGTCATCCTGGTAGAATGCTGTTTCTTCACTCACAATTTCTTGTTGTTTTGACATCCTCTTAGCTCTTTGAATGGTTTTTGGTTGTTTTTTTTTGTAAGGTAGGTGACTAGCTTTTAGTATCTATTTCCTACAGACGGCGCCAATTGTTCCGGGTGTAATTTCGGAGCAGTATTGTGACCACGTAAGCTTGTAGAATGATGTCGTTGCTTGTCTCTTCCTTTCACTCTTTCCTGTTTAAGATGAACAAACTGAGGGCTCGGCTTGGGGCCGAACGTACTCACTCCGACGCTCAAGTCAGTAAACTTAAAGAGATAAGTTGTATGTTAACTTGGCAAAGATATATTGTAGAGAGATAAGGGAGTTTATACCAATTTATTCAGTTGGTTTGGGATCGTTTTCTCAATGAGAATTGATGAGTATTTATAGACTTTCACCTTTTGTCACGTAGTGGCCAAGTGGCCAAGTGGCATAGCAGGTGGAAAGACTGTCTTACCCTCGGCCGAGGGACCCATGGCAGGCCGGCAGGCCTGGTTGACTCCATGCCGAGGGGACTGGACGTGAGTACGCGGATATGCTTCTCGGCCGGCTAGTTGCCTAGCCGAGACCCAGTGACAGCCGACAGTGCCGCGTTGGTTAGGGTTGTTAATATGTTGACTTGCTGTCTTTTAGCTTTGACCTTGCTCAATATGTTGACTCGGTCAGCGGGTGCAGAATATGCCCCATCAGTGAGGAAAAATATGCGTGATCAATGATGAGGCTGAAACGAATGCGACATGAGATAATAACATACCACCTCCCGACATTCAAATTTATAAGGGATTTTCCAATCTATATCCCCGTGATTTTCACTTTTTCCAACTGTACCCTCGCGTATAAGAGATTATTAATTGTACCCCTAAGCTTACCTAATTGTTCCCAACCATGGCTAATCTCCAATTTTCCGTCAAATGTTGTCGTTAATTGCCAACATGGCACGCTTATGTGCCAACAAGGCATGACTTGGCTGCCAACATGGCATTACTAAAACCCTTTCTACCATTCACTAGTCATACCCTTAATTTCATTATATTGACGATTTTTCTTATTTATCGTCTCGCTCACGCTTTATCGACTTTTAATTATTTGTAATGTCTTGCCTTATTCACACTCACCAACCTCTTCACTCTATCCCATTCCTCAACCCAAACCGCCTCCTACCTTGCTCTGCTGCCCCGACCTCTGTCAGACTCCGTAGGTCCGTCTGCTGGACACCGTCGCTCACTGATGCGACGCACATCTCTGCCGGACACCGTTCTTCCGCTGCTGATCTGTACCTCTCCACCCGATGTCGACACCAGCCACTACGTCCCCTGCTGCGACGCAATCCACCATCGCGCTCCTTATTCGCTCACTGTTGCGGCGTCTTTCTCAGGTACCCTTGAAACCCTAACCCCCAAATCCATGTTATTTATTGTGTGAAGCTATTGGGGTGCTGGATGTTGCGATTGAGGAATTGGGCTCAATAACGATGTGAAGTCGGGTTTCTGAGTTTGAATAAGACTGAGTTAGAGGGTGGTTTGAAGAGGATTTGGGCGAAATTTTCTGGATTTAATTAGATCGATTTTGATTCGGAATCTGAAAATAATAAGGGTAGTTTGGTCATTGCAAATTATTAAAAGTCGATAAAACGTAAGTGAGGCGATAAATAAGAAAAACCGTCGATATAATGCCATGTAAGCAGCCATGTTGGCATAAGGCGTGCCATGGTAGCACTTAACGGCCAAAACAAACGGAGTAGCCAAGTTTAGTCATGGATGGGAGTCATTAATTAAGTTTAAGGGCACAATTAGTAATCTCTGATACGCGAGGGTACAGTTGGGAAAAGTTAAAATCACGGGGATACAAATGGGAAAAACCCAATTTATAAATAGGCTAGTTTTACTATTTTGGATCAACACGTGTTTAATTTGTACCAAAGAAACCATAAAATAAAAGAATTTCGCGCATTTATAAATCTGTTTAATAAAACCAGTTAGCTATTTATTTATGATTAAAAAAAAAAAAAAAATATGTAGAATAAGACAAAAACAAATCAATATACAATTTGATATTCTCTAAAGTGTACTACACTCCTCTCCGCTTCTTCAAACAGTCGGCCACAAACTTTCGCAATTCATCTTCTTCCTAAACTCATTTAGCAAGTTTTATCTCTCTATAGCAAGAGACGGGTCAAATACTCTTAAAATAGTGACATTTTTGGGTCCGTCACGCAAGTTGCTGTTTGTCTTATTCGTAATGTGGTATATTACTTGGTCCGTCTTTAGTTATAGACGAATAGTTATCGTCTATAATGAGATTCTGTAAAACTGATTACTCCGTACATGTTAATTATAGCATAATATGCTTTGGAGAAAATTCTATTACAAATATCATTCCCAAAAAGAAGCTAGAAAAAGAAGTATACTCCGTAATATTTTGGAAATTATTTTCTTAGAGTGTAACAATTTATGTGATCTGAATATCTCCAAAAAATCTGAAAAATAACAAAGAAATTCAGTGGGTTAGCAATAAAAAAATCCATAATTATTATATAAGACGGTTTCATTATGTAAAAAGACAACTTATTTATTTGCATTAAATGAATAACTATTTTATAAAAATGAACCATCTTATGGTAGAAGATCATCTTATTCTATAGTTAGTGTAAGGAAATACGGCGTAGAATAATTCAATACACATGGTTCTGTTTGGCAAGGCATTTCAGGTACCTGATTTGCTCAAAGTAGCTTATTTGACCAACATTTCAGGTACCTTATTTTTTAGTAAGCGTTTGACAAGTAGCTTATTTAACCAAATAAGCTACCTGAAATGAAATGCTACCTAGAGTATCATTAGAGATTTCATGTACCTGTTTTGATTTGATTTTCCGTTTTTACCCTTTAAATTTATACTATTAAATAATTCTCATATCCTTTTACGACATATCATCAAAATCAGTTACTTTTTCAGTTAGTTAGTCAAACACTTTTTTTATATAATTAACTACCTTATCAGTTTCTAATTTCCAGCTATCTAATCAGTTATCTTTTCAGGTTCCAGTCAATTTTTCAGTTTTCAGTTACTTTTCACGTTTCGGCTAATTTTACCAAACAGAGCCAAAATAGAATTGTGACACCCCATACTCCAAGTGCCTTACCAGGACTACTAAGGTATAGAAATGTCACCATCTCGGTTTTTCGAGGCAATGAAAATCAAATGACAATAACGAAACATCATTTAAATAGTATAAAGTTTAAAGTGATTACAGTCCAAATCCAAACTGATAAAAGTATAAAACATGTTCTCCATAAATCAAGTGTCCAACAACTAAACAAAATGTCTCACAACAGCGGAAGACTCTTCTAACTGCAAGTGATGACTCATCCCAGCTAGCCCATAAGCACCATATCAAACCTGCTCAACAACTGCTCACCATCCCCGAATGGATCACCACAGTTTTACAAAACAAAGACGGGGTCAGTACTAAATACACAATTATATAATCACAATAAGACAGAAATCAACACAGCTCAATCATCACATCATCCCGAACTCCATCACCAACTCCTCAACACTGACTACACACTAAAGTGTGTAGCCATGCCAGAGTACCCATCACAACAGGTTACTCCTCGCCGCCAGAGGGGGACCGCAGCCGTTCCCACCTAAGCCCCGCCCATCTCCGTCGAGCGATAAACCCAAATCCATTAATGTGCACATCCCTTCTGTGGCGGGTTCCACAGAAGACGAATAATGGGCGTGAAGCCACTCCCGCAAGTGACTCCACTCAGCTAGGGACGCACCCCGAAGAACACAGACAGATACAATCACAACAATCAACAACAACCAAATTCAACAACCGTCACAATATGAATATGATACTTTACAACAATCACAATCAACAACAAACCACATTATGTGACTAATATTGAGTAGGGAAACCCTACCTGAAATGCAGACAAGCAGACGATCTCAACAGCTGTATCAAAACCTCTCCTCTACGAATCCTCCTCCTATCACATGATCACATAATTACTACTAGAACTACTAACCATAAAAACCTCCAATCTTCCAAATTAGGGTTTAAACAAAGTTAATTAAATGCTATAAAATTGGTATGTAGATCTTACCCTTGACGCAAGGATCACTAAGATGCAAATAATAATGAAATCCGACCTCTTAAGCTCCGGGATTTGTCAATAACACGGATGAAGCGAATAACGTAGTTTCAATCTCCTTTTTAAGTTTATTAGGTTTGTAAAAGTGTTTAGGGAAGAAGACGATATGAATTATATACTACTCCGTGTTATTAACAAAACCCGTCAAAATAATACCCGTTACCCGACCTACTCGATCGATTAACTAACGTACTCGATCGAGTGCCACTTACTCGATCGAGTACCCAGGCTACTTGATCGAGTACCCTACAGGCAGAATACTGTTTCTAAAATCAAAACACCTTTACTCGACAGAGTAAGACCCACTCGATAGAGTACCCAGAGACTTATAAAACCGTAGTATTACAGTTTTCCCTCCTTAAAAAGAACTTCGTCCCCGAAGTTCAAACCACAACAAAAATAAAACATACTACCACACTCCCGATACAACAAACAACACAAAACTCGACACAAAACTCCGACACATACTATCAACCAAACTCAACCCGACTCAAACCACTACTAACTATACCAAAAACAACATAAAAAGATGCAAAAACTCTTCGCGATCATCTCCTATCCCTCTAAAAGAAACAAGGTTACGTCCCCGTAATCATACATACCTGATCAAAAAGGAACGGATAGCGCTCTCTCATGGACTCCTCTGCCTCCCATGTAGCTTCCACAACCTCATGATTAGACCAAAGAATCTTAAGCAAGACTGTCTCATCATTTCTAGTCTTCCTAACCTTCCGGTCAAGAATCTGTTTAGGCACCTCAATGTAAGACAAGGACACATCTAGCTCTATGTTCTCCGCCTCTAACACATGTGACGGATCACTCACATACTTCCGCAACTGAGATACATGAAACACATTATGCACCCTATCCAAAGAAGACGGTAAAACCAAACGATAAGCAACCTCTCCAACCCGGTCTAAGATCTCATATGGTCCTATGAACTTCTGACTCAACTTGCCTTTCTTCCCAAATCTCATAATCCCACGCATATGAGACACTTTCAGAAGAACCTTATCCTCAACCTGAAGCTCTATATCCCGGCGATGTAGATTTGCATAACTCTTTTGCCTATCCTGAGCCGCTCTCATCCTTTCCATGATTATCTTAATCTGCTCAACCATCTCTGGTCCTAAAACCATTGCCTCAGCACTATCGTCCCAACAAATCCGACTCCTACATCTCCTCCCATATAAGGCCTCAAATGGCGCCATGCCAATACTAGTGTGATTGCTGTTGTTGTAGGAAAACTCAATCAAATCTAACCTCTGCTCCCAGATACCACCAAAATCCATCACACAAGCTCTTAACATATCCTCAAGAGTCTTGATTGTTCTCTATGTCTGACCATCTGTTGTAGGGTGAAATACTGTACTCATCTTCAATGTCGTTCCCAAATACTCTTGCAACTCTTTCCAAAACCTTGAGATAAACCTCGAATCTCTGTCAGATACTATATCTTTAGGCACCCCATGTAACCTTAGCACATTCTTCCGATAAGCCATAGCTAATTGTGCTTTAGTCCATGTATCTTTCATTGGCACAAAATGAGCTGACTTGGTCAGTCGATCCACTATAACCCATATTATGTTGTTACCTAGCTGACTCTTTGGCAAACCCATGATAAAATCCATAGAAATGGATTCCCACTTCCACTCAGGTACCTCTAAACACTGAATCTTACCTTGTGGTCGTCGCTGCTCCCCTTTAACTCTCTGACATGTCAAACAACGAGCCACAAACTCAGCTGTTTCTTTCTTCATCCCAGGCCACCAGAAAGTCTTCTTTAAATCCTTGTACAGCTTGTCATCACCTGGATATACCGAATATGGTGTACAAAGAGCCTCTGTCATGATTGTCTTTTCAGCTCCTCATCATTAGGGACACACCACCTCCCATCAAACCTCAAACTACCGTCTGTATGAATAGAGAATCTAAACACTGTCCCTTTCTCTACTCCAGCTCTCCACTCCACCATCTTAGGATCCAACACCTGTTTTCCTCAAATATCATCATATAGATCAGGCTGCATTGTCAAATCCCCCATGGCATCCCCTTTCTGCATCATATGTATCCCAAACTTTCCAACCTCATCTCTCAACCTCATCAAGGATATAGCTGTGCACAAAGAATGTACACTCTTCCTACTCAAAGCATCTGCAACTACATTGACTTTTCCTTCATGGTAGATAATATCCATGTCATAATCACCAATCAACTCCATCCACCTCCTCTGTCTCATGTTCAACTCCTTTTGAGTGAAGATGTACTTGAGACTCTTGTGATCAGAAAATACCTTAAAGGTCGCCCCATAAAGGTAATATCTCCAAATCTTGAGAGCAAACACAATTGCACCCAACTCCAGATCGTGTGTAGGATAATTCTCCTCATAAGGCTTCAATTGCCTAGAAGCATAGGCAATCACTTTGTCGTTCTGCATCAACACACATCCCAACCCGTTCTTTGAGGCATCTGTATAACCCTCAAAGTTCTCACTCCCTTCAGGCAATGCTAAGATTGAAGCTGTGGTCAAACGCTCCTTTAATGTTTGGAACGCTGTCTCACAACTCTCATCCCAACGAAACCTGTTCACTTTCCTCATCAAAGCTGTCATAGGTCTAGCAATCTTGGAGAAATCTTTCACGAACCGTCTGTAATATCCAGCTAAACTCAAGAAACTCCTGATCTCAGCTATATTCTTTGGTGCTTCCCACTTGGTAACTGCCTCAATCTTTACCGGATCCACAGCTACCCCATCTTTAGAAATCACATGCCCCAGAAAAGCAACTTTTTCCAACCAGAACTCACACTTGGACAACTTTGCATACAACTCATGCTCCCTCAAGGTCTGCAACACAATCCTCAGATGCTCCTCATGTTCCTCCTTAGTCTTGGAATAGACTAAGATGTCATTAATGAAAACTACCACAAACTTGTCCAAAAACTGACTGAAGACTTTGTTCATCAAATCCATAAACACAGCTGGCGCATTAGATAACCCAAAAGGCATCACCACATACTCATAATGGCCATACCTCGACGTGAAAGCTGTCTTTGGTATGTCCTCTTCTCTAATCTTCACCCGATGGTACCCCGACCTCAAATCAATCTTGGAAAAGACTGATGCACCACTCAACTGGTGAAACAGGTCATCTATCCTTGGCAAAAGATACTTGTTCTTTACCGTCACGCGGTTCGGCTCCCTGTAATCTATACACAACCTCAGACTCCCATCTTTCTTTTTCACAAAAAGAACTGGTGCTCCCCACGGTGATATACTAGGTCTAATGTATCCCCTCTCTATCAGATCATCTAGCTGCTTCCTGAGCTCCTCCAACTCCTTAGGACCCATCCGGTACAGTGCCTTAGAGATTGGCCCGTCCCCGGTTTTTTCACTCAACATCGAAATCTATCTCCCTCTTCGGTGGCAACCCTGAATCTCCTCCGGAAAGACATCTCGAAAACTCCCCCACAACTGGTATCTGATCAACTGTCAGACTCTCCATCCTGTCATCTCTCACATGGCACAAGATCATCCGGCACCCCTTCCTCAGATAGGACTTCAAGGTCACAGCTGCAATCAACTTAACTTTGGGTTTGACAATAAACCCACGATAAGACACACTAATGCCCTTAGGACCTCTCAGAGACACTTTCTTTTGATGACAATCTATCTTAGCTTTGTACTTTCCTAACCAATCCATCCCGACTATCATCTCAAAACCGTCTAAAGGAAACTCTAGCAAGTCTACAGGTAGATCAACTTGCCCAACTATCATAGATACATCCCTATATAACCTCCCACATGATACAGACTCACCCGAGGGTATAAAAACTTTCTCACTTACAGACTCATATTCCCTCAGACCCAACTGTTTAACATGACTCGAAGATACAAATGACTGTGACGCCCCCGAATCAAACAAAACAAAGGTATGAACACCATTGACAAGAAAAGTACCAGTGATAACATGTGCGTCGTCCTCAGCTGCTTTCTTCTCCATCATAAACAACTTTCCAGTGGTCTTCTGCCCACCTCCCTGGACAAGTACTGGCTGAGGTAGTCGGCTTAGAACCCGACCCTTGATTATTGTTGGTGTTCGTAGCTGGCTTCTGATAAGAATTACCGCCATTGCGGTTACCTCCACCATTGTTGCTCTGACCTCCCCGGTTGTTCCATGACCCAGCCGGTTTGTTGCTCGCATAACTCTGTGCCGACCCCTGAGAAAAACTTCCTTGTCCCGACCTCTGGTAACCTGCGCTCACCGCACTGGTGCACTCATGTCTCTTGTGGCCTATACCGCCACAGTTAAAACAGGTCGTCCCCCAGCTGCTGCTACTATTCCCATGGCCACGTCCATAGGAGGCCCTAGCACTAAACCCCGAACCAGATGAATACGCTCTAGCCTGAGTGTGGTTACCCTTCTTGTAATTGGATTGGCCACCACCCTCGCTCTCAGCCTTTCTTTTCTCAGCTCCTCTCTCTTGGGTCATCTCTACCAGCCTCTCAGCTCTCCCAGCCCTCTCATAAGCTTCCTTAACATCTGTAAGGATTCCCACGGGTAGCTTCTCCATTATCTTGGGGGTCAACCCCTTCTCAAACCTCAGAGCTAGGTTCTCATCACTCAATCCCATATCCTCAGCATATCTAGCTTTCTCATTAAACTGTCGGTAGTACTCAGCTACCGTCATATCAGATGTCATCTTAAACCCATCAAACTCCTCTCCCAGCTTACTCCTCACATGCTCCGGTATGAACTCTCTCTTCATAGCCTTTCTAAACTCTTCCCAAGGAATAGCAGGCAGCCCCTGCTTCGCATACATGTCCCTAGCATTCACCTTTACCTTGTCCCACCACTCACCTGCCGCTTTTCTCAAGTAGAACGCAGCTTGTTCTACCTTCAACTCATCAGGATAATGCACCAAATCTAGGATGTTCTCCATCACCCTGTGCCAATTATCTAGAAGAATTGGCTCCCCGGTCCCCTTGTACTCTTTCGGGTTAAACCTCGCTATGTAGAGATTGATCTTTGAGTGATCAACCTCCTTATCTTTCCCCACTCTCTTTAAAGCTTCCGTAAGAGCATCTTGGTGCTCCAGCATCTTAACTATCTCATCGGTGGTCATGCTCTCAGCTCTAGCGTACAGGGCGTTTCTCTTAGGCGGCATCTTGAAACTATATAAGAAAAGGTAGATGTAAACACGCATACCATATCCCAAAACACGTATATAAACTGCACAGACCCCACTCGATCGAGTACCAGAACCCACTCGATCGAGTTGAGGCTACTCAATCGAGTGCCCAACCTACTCGATCGACTGCCTCGACTCCAGAACCTAATCAGACCTCCTAATCACACACATACTCGACCGAGCTGACATGCCACTCGATCGAGTGACCCCTACTCGATCGAGTGCCCCTATGTACTCGATCGAGTACCCAAAAATACGGTTCTGACCAGAAAAACATCAAAATAACCACTCGATCGAGTCAGACCCACTCGGTCGAGCACCTCACCTACTCGATCGAGTCATGCAGACTCGTATACAACTACCCGCATATTATCTCACTTTCCCCAACATACTATGCAATCTTTATAATTTTAACCAAAATAAACATGACTACGCATGCAAATCTACGCAACTCTTATATAATCACCAAAACGATCTATTCATGTTATCAAAATGTCACATTATAAACATCCAACATACTTTTCATCCAATTCAACATGTAAACACATCTACTCCAACTTTTATTCATACTTCCAATTCTCCACATCCAACATCCAACAATTCACCACACATGTCGTTACGCACACATACAAACCAAAAGACAACACACACGACCATGACACATACCCCCCATGTGACATGCTCAAAATTGCAGGGCGAGTTCGCGACTTTAAGACATCTCCCAAGCCTTTGCATTAGCTCCTACAACTTCTTCCCCGGGTTCATTTTAATTGACTCCCTATGTTCATTAGGTTCATTGGTTACGGGTTTCAGGATCGTCGCTCTGATACCACTTTGTGACACCCCATACTCCAAGTGCCTTATCAGGACCACTCAGGTATAGAAATGTCACCATCTCGGTTTCCCTAGGCAATAATAATCAAATGACAATAACGGAACATCATTTAAATAGTATAAAGTTTAAAGTGATTACAGTCCAAATCCAAACTGATAAAAGTATAAAACATGTTCTCCAAAAACCAAGTGTCCAACAACTATACAAAATGTCTGACAACAGCGGAAGACTCTTCTAACTGCAAGTGATGACTCATCCCAACTAGCCCATAAGAACCATATCAAACCTGCTCAACAACCGCTCATCATCCCCGAATGGATCACCACAGTTTTACAAAACAAAGACGGGGTCAGTACTAATCACATAATTATATAATCACAATAAGACAGAAATCAACACAGCTCAATCATCACATCATCCCGAACTCCATCACCAACTCCTCAACACTGACTACACACTAAAGTGTGTAGCCCTGCCAGAGTACCCATCGCAACAGGTTACTCCTCGCCGCCAGTGGGGGACCGCAGCCGTTCCCACCTAAGCCCCGCTCATCTCCGTCGAGCGATAAACCCAAATCCATTAATGTGCACATCCCTTTTGTGGCGGGTTCCACAGAAGGCGAATAATGGGCGTGAAGCCACTCCCACAAGTGACTCCACTCAGCTAGGGACGCACCCCAAAGAACACAAACAGATACAATCACAACAATCAACAACAACCAAATCCAACAACCGTCACAATATGAATATGATACTTTAGAACAATCACAATCAACAACAAACCACATTATGTGACTAATACTGAGTAGGGAAACCCTACCTGGAATGAACACAAGCAGACGATCTCAACAGCTGTATCAAAACCTCTCCTCTACGAATCCTCCTCCTATCACATGATCACATAATTACCACTAGCACAACTAACCATAAGAACCCCCAATCCCCCAAATTAGGGTTTAAACAAAGTTAATTAAATGCTATAAAATTGGTATGTAGATCTTACCCTTGACGTAAGGATCACTAAGATGTAAAGAATGATGAAATTCGACCTCTTAAGCTCCGGGATTTGTCAATAACACGGATGAAGCGAACAACGTAGTTTCAATCTCCTTTTTAAGTTTATTAGGTTTGTAAAAGTGTTTAGGGAAGAAGACGATATGAATTATATTCTAATCCGTGTTATTAACAAAACCCGTCAAAATAATACCCGTTAACCGACCAACTCGATCGAGTAACTAACGTACTCGATCGAGTGCCACTTACTTGATCGAGTACCCAGGCTACTCGATCGAGTACCCTACAGACAGAATACTGTTTCTAAAATCAAAACACCCTTACTCGACAGAGTAAGGCCCACTCAATAGAGTACCCAGAGACTCATAAAACCGTAGTATTACAGGAATAACTAATTAAGGACAATATATAAAAGTACAAAGATTTAATAGTCACATATATATTCAGAAATAGTCTTAAAATGTATAAGATGTACTACATATCTTATACTTCTAATAATAAGACAACATACCTTATAGAAATTTATCTACTTCCTATGGTTGGTGTAATGATGTCTTAGTGAGTATAGTGTATGGCTAACACTTCAGTGACAGAGAAATTAAAATTTCTCGTTTAGGAATCATCCCCTAATCGAATTAGAAATTTTACTCCGATGACTTCACACATCCAGTACTGGACCATTACACTAAAAGAGTCAAAGGTCAAATGGCCCAGAGACACCTATCTGTTTTACTTTTTGGTCGAGGCCATAGCATAATCCTCGGAAAATTACCCTTATTTCATGTAAAGTTTTACATGAATGTTATGTCATAGTCATTTATATAACGACTCAATAAGCGATTTAATAAGTAAAGACAAAGTAGTGACAAAATTAATAATTTATAATTACTTTATTTCCCCTCACAAAATAAAGCAAATGTAAACTATTAAATGAGACAAAGAAATTATTAATTTTTAACACACTGCTTGCAAGTTATGATACCTCTAAAACTACTGTAACCTTTTTACGGACCCAATGTACAAAAGATTTAAGTCTCTAAAAGAATGAGAAAAGGGTTCTCAATCAAGTATCATCATAGCACTAAGAAATATAAATCCTGCCATTTTAATTACATACCCAAATTTCTTTTACGATGAAATTAAAGATATCCAAATCAACATACTAAATTAGAATTATAATTGAAATTTCAAATACAATCTATATCTTATAAATATGTACATCGTAAATGATCAACCCTTATCAAAGAAGGGCAATAGGCCATAAATTACCTGGTCAAGTGCATGAATACTGTAGACTTGTTGTTGTATGCGCCATGTTTGCCTGCTCGGCTGCCCAGATGGAATTATTTAAATTATCCGATTCACTCCATCTTCCTTATACGAATATACATTTTTCTCCCATTCAAATCAAAATAACTGCGTAAAATTATAGTCAATTGATATACGCTTGAATGGCATATGATATGATAAGTGAAAAAGAACAGAGGGAATTATGAATCACACCGTTAATCGAATCATGTAATTGTGAATGTGGAGAAGATTTGAGAACGTAAATATGGAGATATCTGTTGAGAGTCTCCAAAATAACATAAAGGAGACAATAAAATTAGGCTGGAAAAAGTAGTAAAAAAGTGATAGAAATTGGAAGTCAACCCTTTGAAATAATTCCAATCAATTAATTTACTCAAAACGTGCTATTCTCATCAGCATCACATTAAAAGTAACCGTAATTTCAAATATTAGAGTTTAGATACGCAAACATTAGACGTAATTTTAGAGAACAAATTTCTCATGGCTAGTCGTCAAATGCCATCACACTTTTCTTGCAAACAAATAATTATTTATGAGTAATAAATTAAATTTAAATCAGGAACATATAAAATAGCATGTATTACCTTAAATTGATGATACATGCAACGCCATCACCAAATTTTGGCGTATATGTAGAAAACGTTTCATCAAAATATGAAATCAAAAGCTTCTCAATAAGTATACTCTTTGTTGGAAATAGGGACTTAGTTTTGCCATGTGTGTTTTTTCAATTGTTCCACATTGGTAGAATTTAGTTGGATATTGGATTATTGGGTTTATATATCCAACTATACCTTACCATATCACTAGTGGGCCATGAGAGGCTTTTGTGGAAGCATTGCAAGGTGCTTAATTCAAGTCGCACACGCGCGCGTGCCTGTGCCCGGCCCATCCCGGGCTGACCCAACCCGACCCGACCCAGATACGGGTTCGGGATTTGGGATTTGCCAATCGCAACTCTAAAGGAATTTCTTTAAGACAGTCACATTATGTTGAAAAAGTTTAACTGCTTTGATGAAGTGCCTGCTAGGACACCCTACGAGTCTAGTAGACTGAGTCGTTATACACATAACCCTAGTAGTGAACATTGGAATGCTCTTCGTCGTTTGCTAAAGTACCTAAAAGGAACATCTGATTTATGTTTGCATTATAGTAATTTTCCTGCTGTCTTAGAAGGATATTGTGATGCAAATTGGATTTCAGGTAACGACGAGATCTGTTCTACTAGTGGTTATGTCTTCACCATGGGTGGAGGTGCTATACCGTGGAAGTCTACTAAACAGATTTGTATTGCACGCTCTACCATGAAGTCGGAGTTCATAGCTCTTGAGTTGGCAGGACAAGAGGCTGATTGGTTGAAAAATCTGTTGGCAGATGTACCAGTGTGGGAAGGTCGGCAAACACCGGTCTCCTTACATTGTGATTCACAAGCAGCTATTGGTGCTGCTAAGAATAATGTCTATAATGCGAAGAAACGACACATTCGAATCAGGCACGCTGCAGTTAGGCAACTCCCTGATAATAGAGTAATTGCTTTGGACTATGTGAAGTCCGAAAAAAGTTTCTATTCATATGACGTCATATGATTCATAGCCTTAAATGGTGGTGGTTTTGAGACGCACTTGTTGAATCATACATAAGGTTGGACTTATGTCCTTAATGGCTCATGCAAGAAATGCTATTGAGAAGCACTTGAGCCACCTATGTAGGTGTGTTGATCATAAAGACTATGAGAAGTCTTCTGAACACATCTATTAGTACCGAGGTAAACGCAATGCTCTAAAAAGAGCGCGTTGCACTTTGAAATCGCGGAGTAATTACAATTCTGAAGGTATGATATGTGTTGTGGGGAGTATCAACCGAAGCTTAGTTAGGAATTAAAATCATAAGATATTCTCTCGCTGTAAGTAAGTTATTTCCTCATCTCACTAAAGTGTCAATTCAAATCGAAAGATATTGATACCTAAGTATCCAATCCTTCCTTTACCCAAGAATTTGTTTCCGTGTCTCTGTCGCCCCTAGTGGGGGATTGTTGGAAATAGGGGCTTAGTTTTGTCATGTGTGTTTTTCCAATTGTCCCACATTGGTAGAATTTAGTTGGATATTGGTGTTTATATATCCAACTATACCTTACCATATCACTAGTGGGTAATGGGAGGCTTTTGTGGAAGCCTTGTGATGTGCTTAATTCAGCTCGCACACGTGCGCGCGGCTTGCCCGAGCCCATCCCGTCCCGACCCGATTCGGATTCGGATTCGGATTCGGGATTTGGGATTTGGCAATCGCCTGCAGCGGGTTGTGCCTATCTTTTTGGGCCAGAGCTGCGTGTTTTGTTTTGGGGTGAAGTGACCAGGTTCATTCATAGAGAAGTGTCCAGGTACACAGTCAAATCGTCTGCAATTAAGAGCTGAATCTTCTGTGTTAATGCCACCTTCATTGCGTTTGACCGCTGTAAATGTGGAATCGTTTTTGGCTCCTCACCTGCTCTAATTCTCCTATAAATAGGACATGTATCTTCACTCCAGAAACACACAACACAATCCTCTCTTCCTCTCTTCCTCTCTTCTCTTCTATAACATTTTTGGGTAAATAAAATTCTGTCATTCCAATGCTCTTAGTCTCGAGTGGGCGTGCCTGAGTGCAGTAGTGTAAATCCTTGGGGAAATACCAGTCAATTGATGACCGCCACCACGGTCGTACCGGAAATATAGTTTTCAAGGCAGTGGCTCTCATACCACGTCACTACGAATCGATGATCTCTTTTCCTTTTACATTGTTACTACAATTTTAGTCTAACAAATTGAAAACTATATTATTGTTGCTGTAATAATGTCGATCATGTCCAAAAATGTTCCTGATTTGTCAAAAGTCGAACCCTTAGATGGTCAGAACTATAAGCGTTGGTCTTAAAAGTTACTGATGTTTTTTTAGCAGTTTGAAATTGATTACGTTTTATTTTCTGACCCTCTTGATGCTGTAACCGAAATTGCTGCATCGTCTATTGAGTCCACCCCTCCTGCAATTTCTGTAGTCAAGTCAAATGAAGAGGCTATTAAAAAACATGATAAGGATAATAAAACAGTTAGGTTTCACCTCCTTAATCTTATGACTAATACCCTATTTGACTTGTTTATGGTTCATAAATCTGCTAAAACCATATGAGCATTACTAGAAAAAAAATATGGGGCTGAAGATGCGGTTAAAAAGAAATATGTCGTTGAGAAGTGGACTGGGTTTCAGATGGTAGATGACAAACCAATTATGGAACAAGTTCATGTCTATGAGAATTTCTGTGCTGATGTCGTTAATGAAGGGATGAAACTAGATGAGATTTTTCTAGCAAATGTGTTACTCGAAAAATTCCCTCCTTCCTGGTCTGACTATAGAAACCATCTTAAGCATAAGAAAAAAAGACCTTTCCCTCCAAGAATTAGTGAGCCACATGAGGACCGAGGAGGCAAACCGTCTCAAAGACAAATACATTAGTGTGTCTGTAAATGCTTCTAATGCTTCTGTCAAAGCTAATCTGGTTGAGTCCGGTGGTCCGTCCAACTTTGAGAAATTCAAGGGTAAAGGTAAAACCAAGGTTGGTCAGGGTAAGAACCAGGGTCCTGCTAAGAAGAATGATCCAGGGAAGCATACTAAACCAGTTGCTAAGATTCAGAAACCAAAGGGGCCAATTGTTTGCTATGTCTGTGGAAAAGCTGGTCACAAAGCCTGCCAATGCCCCGAAAAGAAATCTGTTGAAGCCAATGCTGTGACTGATGACATCATTGCTGCTGTGGTTGTGGAAGCTAATGTGGTGGGTAATGTTGCTGAATGGGTCTTGGACACTGACGCTTCTAGACATCTCTGTGCTGACAAGGGGTTATTTGCTGAGTTCGAGGAGGTAGTTGATGGGGAATGCGTTTTCATGGGTAACTCTTCATCTGCACCGATCAAAGGCAAAGGCAAGATCTTTCTCAAACTCACCTCGGGGAAAATACTTGCTCTAAATAATGTTTTGTATGTACCCTCGTTACGTCGAAACCTTGTGTCTGGTGCCTTATTAAACAAAGCTGGGTTGAAACTTGTTTTTGAGGCTGACAACGTGGTAATGTCGCGTAATGGGGAATTTGTGGGCAAGGGTTATCTTTCTGGGGGACTTTTTGTATTAAAAACTGATTCAGTTTCTAATAATATTGCATCTACTTCTGCTTATATCGCTGAGTCTATTGATGTTTGGCATGGTAGATTAAGTCATGTGAATGTTGACTACATTAAAAAACTTAGAACTATGAGTTTAATTCCAAGTTTGTTGAGTCAAGAATTCTCTAAATGTGCTAAATGTGTTGAGGCTAAATTCACAAAGAAACCTAGTAAACCAAGTGTAGATACCTCATTTCTGCACCTCCCGCCAAACACTCAGTGATGATTGGGCCACATGTTTAGCATATGTCGCGATTTTATGAGGTTTCGTAAATCGGTTAATAAAAGGTAACTTATATACTTGAGTCTACCTCATGGTCGTAATCTAGGTGTCTTTACGGTCGTTTTGGCAGTAATTAGAGTACATTTGGAGTCCGGGTCAAAAACCGTCTTCATTTCCTTAAACCGTCAAATCCCGAGTCAAAAGCAATGTGCTTGTATACCTAAGGTTAGGATATCATAAAATGTCATGAGTATTCTCATTTTGAGTCCCATGTCATTTCTTTGGGTTAAACTTAAAGTTTACATTACAAAATGTGCATTTCATTTATCTAAAATGATAACCCGACCTTTAGGCCCGTTTTACGAGGTGATAACGACTTTTTTGGATAAGGCCTATTTCAAAGAAAGTTATATATCTTTCTCTTAGCTTTGCAACGCCACCGAAATCACCTTATTCCGAGTCTTGTAGAGAAAGTTATGTCCAAAATACGACAGGCTGTCAAACGCGTTTTCTACGCGCAGAAGGATCCTACCCGAGAAAGGACGCAGTAAGTGCTGCGCCTCTTTGAAGGATCGCAGCACCTGCTGCGCCTTTTCTCAGGTTTTCTTTTTGTCCAAGTTTCCGTGTTTCAACCTAAGTCGGTTGTTTCCGGATCTTTCCTTCCGTATCCTATTCTTACCATAATTCCTCCGTGTGATTAGTATAAATAGGGACCTTCGTTCCTCATATTCTTCATGTGAGTGTCCGCCCTTCTCTTCTCCCTTTGCATTCTAAGACCGCGTTCTTTGCTTATTGACGTCTACGTGCTTGAACTTTCGACCACGTAAGCTCGGATCCTTCTGAGTATCAGTCACGTTTGCATGACCGACCAATTTGACCACTACACAATTAATCAATTAATCAATAATTCAATCTTTTTAAAATCCTTTTTTTAAGGCCACTTTCATATTTGCATTAAAGTTCGAGTCGAGTTACCACTAAAAACTGATTTAGTTAAATCTCGCAACGCTAACATGTAAATCTGAGGGTGTAAAATCCCATCTTAATTTTGTATTTATTTTCTTTATTATAATTAATGTAAGAATTTATGTCATAAGCATGCTTGAAACCGTCTTTTAAAATCACCTTTTTAAAACTTTTTAACGGAAATAACATAGATCTGACGTGGGGAAGAATCACATCAACTGATGCGCCTTCTGGAAAGGGCGCAGCATCTGCTGCGCCTCTTCCAGGAGTTGCTTTCAATTGCTACACTTCTTCTTCTTTCTCGGGTTTTTGTTTCTTCCGTCTTTTATTTTTCTTTCGCCGTTCTTTCCCTTATTTCACCTAATAATATTCAAAATTAGTTTTTATGAACGAATCTTTTTCAATAATTTTCGACTTAAATCCCTTATAATCAATATTTGCGGTTTTTCGTCACAAATTCAAACCCGGATTTTAGAGACTCGATTTATCCGTATCAAGTCCCTTGAATTCGTCTTTGTACATATTTCTCTTTATTTTTCATATTTTGTTTTCTTTTGTTTTCCACCATCTTTATTTCAAGTCTTGTATATAAATCAATTCCGGCATCGTAAATAATATATAACTTATAATAATTCGTTTCAATCCGTTTTCATCATCTTGTAACAATATTAGTATGTATGTAATATGCTAAATCACTTCTACTTGAGTCTAATATCAATAATCGGCCTTAAAATTACTAACGAACATTAACAACCCACGAGTATGACTTTCACAGTCAGAAACCAACTCAAGAACAGACGCATGAACTGATGCGCCTCTTCTAAGGGACGCAGCAGATGCTGCGCCTGTTCTGAGGTGGTTTCTACTTCTGAACTCTTCTCGTTTTGACGTAGGGTTTCTAACTAGGATTTTAATTAACTATTATTCTTATTATCGCCATAATTAGACATATTTTCCATGTAAATCATATTTTCCATATTCTCTATTTTACTTCTTTATTTTTATTTTCCTAAATTTATTTAATTTCCTTATTTCCCAATTTTCCTTATTTTTCAATTTTCCATATTTTCCAAATTTTCTTATTTTCCAATTTCCTTATTTTTTTATTTCCTTATTTTCAAATTTCCTTATTTTCCAATTTTCCTTATTTTCCTTAATTTCCTTTTTTTTTCCAAATTTCCTTATTTTCCTTATTTTTTAATTTTCCTTATTTCATTTATTCTTTTATTTTATTTCTAAAACTCTTTTGAGCATGTTTATGACGTAAATTAAAATATCATTGTAATTTATTTCTTTATTTACCTATTGTATTTTATCATGGATGTTTATTTGTTTTCACACGTAATTAATCCTAAATCCTACCTTGACATTAATGAGTGCTAATTAATTGTTCACTGACTTAGTTTAATTCACATGCTAGGATTAAAACGTTTGATGTTGTATTGCATGCATATAATCGACAACATATCAAGTATAGATAATTTCCCTAATCATTAGTAGAGGTCGCTATCGAGGCGGGCGGGATTAGGTATTCGATCAAAAAGAGCTTCCTAATACGTACCCTCACCCCTTACTCCAGATCTCTGTGAACATTCTTGTTCATTGGCATCCACGAGAGTCATTCTAGGCATAGAATGCTAACGGTAACGAGTTCTTAGTGTTTATGTCATTACTTTGTGTCTTGACATGACGCGAAGTATTCGAACGGTTTCCAATTTTCCACAATAAATTGGTGGCGACTCCACAAATGCAAACGCTTGTTTTCCTAAGCGCCCCCATGGGCCCCCCGTGTCCACAACCAGTTACCACTAGGAAAATGAGTCTTCTTGAGCTTATTCACACCGACCTAGCTGACTTCAAAAATGTTGCAAGTAGAGGTGGTAAAAATTACTGTGTCACTTTTATAGAAGACTGTTCAAGGTACACCCATGTTTATTTGCTTAAGACAAAAGATGAAGCAGAACATTCGTTTATAAGTTTTAAGAATGAAGTCGAAAACCAACCTGACAGAAAAATCAAAAGGGTAAGGTCTGACAAAGGAGGCGAGTATAAATCAAACTATTTAGCCGAGTTTTGTGAGAAAAACGGTCTAATACATGAGACTAGTCCACCTTACTTACCTCAATCCAATGGAGTAGCTGAACGAAAAAATAGAACTTTAAAAGAAATGATGAATGCTATGCTTTTAAGTTCTGGCCTATCTGACGATATGTGAGGGGAAGCAATTTTATCGGCTTGTCATATTCTTAATCGTGTACCTCATAAGAAACTAGACAAGACACCCTACGAGATATGGAAGGGCTATCCTCCTAACCCGAGCTTCCTTAGAGTATGGGGGTGTTTGGCTATGCACCCAACAATCATACACCATAGGTTAAACTTGTACCTATTGTACCACAACACACGTATCCACCGATAACGTAATTCCATCATCGCTCTTAAAATGATATCACCATACAAATCTTATCATCTGTGTCCATATAACAACAACGCTTATAACCTCAATTTGTGTCACAATCTACTATTCATGAACATCATCTCAACATCACAAAGCCACAACAAGACTGTATAAATCTATGTCCTTTAATTAAAACCCTCATACTCTTAATTGAAACATCTTTACCCCCAGATAGAAGAAACAAACATCTATGTACCATCAAAATAAAAACATCCTCAAACTTTCAAAGCTCAATATAACACCTTTAATACTCTTTCTTTAAAACTCTATAATTCTATCTCAATTCACACTCGCATACAACTATGTTACTAAGTTCTCAACCTCAAATAACCAAACATCAAACTCGAAGATCTTACATCGCTCGCCAAAGGATCCAAGCTCCCACTACGAGATGATCACAAGTAACTCTAAAGAGATTTCAAACATTTTCAAGTTACCATGAAAGAATAAATAACTTGCAAACCAAGACAAATCATTTCTGTGCAATACCACAAGGCAAAAGAAACATAGCTTTATGAAGTAAAAGCTTAGAGAGAAATCAATGTGAAAAGGGGTAATTACGAAAGTTCAAAGAAGAAGAAACTAGAGTTGAAATAAAGATCATGTAGAGAGTAACGATAGATAAAACAGATATAGGACAAAGATAAAAGAAACTTCTAGCCAGAAAGCTCAAATAGAAGAGGTATGGTTAACACGTGTAAGGATGACAAGAATAGACGAATCAAAAACAATTCTATTAACCCGAAGTTGACACCTTAACATAAGAGAAATAAGGCACGATAACCAAGGTCTTACAAATATCGTACAATCATCACTCAAGGTAACAACGTCTCGTAACATCCTTTCATCATATCTCCATAATATCTCAGTACCAACAAATCTCTATATAATTGCTCCTTTTACAATCACTATATTCCTCAATTATCAACCCTTAACATCATAAACTCTCACGACCATCAACTCTCAAATCCTTCCACTCTCAAGAACTCCATCTAATCACACTTAATGAATCAATCCACAACAATCTCTATACCCCCAAAAGATGAACCTCACAATCCATTATAATCATCGTCAACATGGTCATTCACTAAGTCAACGCTAGAACACTTTTAACATTAACATCTCACAAGTCCATAAATTACATCTCGTCCCATTCAATCAATCCTTTAAAAGGTACGATCACTAAATAACTCCCCAACGAATAAATCATAAAATCTTTCATATCTCACTAAGTACCATTAATGATTCTCACTCCTCAAATATGATATTCCATTACACACGAGCATAGTCCCCAAAATTTCAAACTCACCCAATTTAAACTCCACGATAACATTCAATTCATTATCAACATTTTATTTTCGATCCATAAATACTCGCCTAACCTTTCCCTTATCATAGGATAAGGATCCAGCAATTCCAACCATTAAGAACATAAGCCTCAACATTCCAAAGCAATACCATAAGATAAATCCACCTTTTATGTCTCTCACTTCTAGTGAAACTATCAAACCACAATCATACATCTTATGCCAAATCACCACCCTTTACCATCATAAGGATTTCCTCAAGAACATAAAAGAACTTAACAATCACTTATCCCAAAGTAAAGTTCATCTCAACAACCTCTAATCCCAAAGTAAACCCCTTCCTTATCAAACCCATAATAATAAACGCTTTATTTCTTCATACTTGAACATCCAATAACAACCAGCAATCCTAACTTCTTGCCTCAAGACACTACAAGGAAATCAACCTCGAAATCACCTCAAACAATGATAACACCACCAAAAGATCCAAAAGGATGAAAGTACGATAAGAGTAAAGCTTGGGTTATCAAAGATTAAAAGATTTGACCGACATATAACCAAAATGCACGACATGTAACATGCAAAGGACATTTTCAAAATTGACCGTCTTTAAAATCAACAAAGCATGCTTGAAAAAGTCATACATGAACAACACTTTATACAACTAATGACAAAACAAAACATCAAGTCATAAACAACACAATACATAAACTATACATTTAATATAATTAATAACGATAAACATTAAGACATAAACAAACAAATACATGAACAGGACATATAATACAAATAAGTGCATAAGCAACACATGTAACACAATTAATAACGATAAGAAACATTAAGGCATAAACAAACAAGTCCTTAATTGTTTCTACCCCATTTACTCTCACTCATTAACTAAGTCATTTATTTTAGTCATCAACTAAGCGAGAGTTGGGAGCGTGTTCGCTCTGATACCAACTGTAAAAACCCGGATTATAAAACAAAGAAAAAACTTATATTAAATGAATTATCAGAGTATAACAATGATAAAAGGGTCAAGGTGGCGGAAACACCTGACCAATCCGGTTCGCTACTAAATCCAAAAACAAACTAATACATTATTCAAAGGTTCTCAAAACATAAAAGTAAACTCCTATTTTATTATTAAGCTCGCTTCACACATTCCCCAAGCAAGCATCATCCAGTCAGCAACAATCTGAACAACCTGAGAATGGGGGGGGGGGGGGGTCGATAATCAGTCGGGAGTAACTAGATGCTCTCCCAGTCATGTTTACAACAATTGAATATAATCAACAATTATTAACAATTGAAATGCAAAACTAGTAAACATGTGAGACCATCTATACTCATGAAAACTTGACAACAACTCACTACCAAATAATGGCATAAAAAGATAATTATTCGAAATATTGAATCCAAGTCAAACATGTGACGACGCATAACAAAAACCACATAATGACACCACGCACAACATAGAACCACCGTGACCACGTAACATGTGACCAACCAACAACCTACTAGAGCGTATAACAACTGCCTCTAGTCACAAGCACGGTGTATAAAATGAACGCCGTTAGAGCGTATAACAATCGCTTCTAATCGGAGCGTATAACAATCGCTCGAATCGAGCGACGGAGCATATAACAATCGCCTCCATCGGTGTGGACAGTATAACAATCGCATCCAAGGTACTATGTATAGCGTATAACCACTGCCTATATGTCTAAGACCTGGCCAGACTCTCGGTGCAATAACTGTACACCGAACAACACTCGGGGAATAGAGCGTATAACAACTGCCTCCATTCCCCAAGCAAGCATCATCCAGTCAGCAACAATCTGAACAACCTGAGAATGGGGGGGAGGGGGGGGGGGGGTCGACAATCAGTCGGGAGTAACTAGATGCTCTCCCAGCCATGTTTACAATAATTGAATATAATCAACAATTATTAACAATTGAAATGCAAAACTAGTAAACATGTGAGACCATCTATACTCATGAAAACTTGACAACAACTCACTACCAAACAATGGCATAAAAAGATAATTATTCGAAATATTGAATCCAAGTCAAACGACATGTGACGACGCATAATAAAAACCACATAATGACACCATGCATAATATAGAACCACCGTGACCACGTAACATGTGACCAACCAACAACCTACTAGAGCATAAAACAACTGCCTCTAGTCATAAACATGGTGTATAAAATGAACGCCGTTAGAGCGTATAACAACTGCCTCTAGCTGTCAGAGCGTATAACAACTGCCTCTGAACTGACGGAGCGTATAACAACTGCCTCCTTCGGTGTGGACCGTATAACAACTGCATCCAAGGTACTATGTATAGCGTATAACCACTGCCTATATGTCTAAGACCTGGCTAAACTCTCGGTGCAATAACTGTACACCGAACGACACTCGGGGAATAGAGCGTATAACAACTGCCTCCATTACCCCCCGACCATAGACCATACACCAGACCCCGAAGGGTTACATTAGCTCATTCCGTTCGGTATATAACTGATGTTAGAAATCTATATCTCATTATACAACATATTCATATATGTTTCAAATTTATTTAGTTATAAAATAAATTCTAGATCTTATGCATGCAAACTATAAACAATTTAAAGAAGAAATCTTCATCTTACATTGGTATTTCGGTTTTTATGGGCACAAGTGAGTTCTCCTACTCACTTGTTCTTGAGCTCTCCAAATGGAAGAACAAGGATTCAAGTATAGAATCCCTCCCAAAAGCATATACTCAAGGAATACATCTTAAAGACTAAAATAATATGATCTAGTATTGAGATTAGTCTACTTAAAAAGATGACACAAAATATTAATTTTGCTCTTGAAATTTCGGTTCAAGAGGGAGCATTTTATGAGGTTTATTTCTCTAGAATTTTTATAAGATTGTAAAGAATATGCATTTTTCTTACACTAGAAAAATGAAAGATGTGAATGAATAAGTTGTAGAGGGAACACTCTCTCTTTTCTTGGTGAAACCGGTTGGAGGAGTATATGTGCCCAATGCATGGGCAAGTTTTTCTACCCAAGAAAATGATAGGCATGCAAGGCTAGTAGTTAGCTTTCATGATTGTGTTTTCCACTTAAAACAATTTTACACAATTTTTCCACTAACTCCCTCCAATATTTCGGTACATGTATATAAAATGGGAGGTCCATTTTATTTTTGTCATTTGTCAATTTTGTCACATGTAACATGTTACATGACATGTCACAATGTAATGTATTTTTAACATGTTAAAAATCAACATACTCATAAAATATGTCATTTACAAAATCGACTAGTAATTCGTAATTACTTGTACCAAAAGTGATTCCGAAATATAAACTACAACATTCTGTATTTATAATAATTTATTCATTCCGTTTCAATTGTTTCTGTAAACAATAATTTCATCTAAGTAATAAAACAATTCGATTACTTAGACCGTGTCTCATTTAATCATATTTACAATAAGATACGTAAATTATACTCACAAAATCATCCGTCAATTTTAAGCAATTTAATTAACTCGTATCGGTATACGATTAATTAAATAATCAATTAAGAGTATTTCCCTATAGGTATGACCTAAGGGGATCAACTGATCACCACCGTCACACGACAAAGTAATGTCAAACTCTAGTCACCAATCATTATCGATATGTGTGGACCATTTGATCGTAAAATATTACATCCCACATGTATTCTTAAAATGAGATTTAATAATGATATTTAAATCATGTGATCGCACTATTGTTGAGGACACATTTCCCAACAATCTCCCACTTGTCCTCGACAAGTGTGCGTCACCAATTCTCTTGTCCTATTACTCACTACTACAGAATTCATCAAGGACATCAGTGGATGGACATCGGATTTTTGAAAAAACAGATGTAATAAGTTTGCACATCGAATTTTTATAAAAGTCTGATGTAATTATATTATATGGACATCGGTTGTTATTTTCAACCCATGTCCATTATAATGGACATCAGATTAAATTACAACCCATGTCCATATAATCCTCAATTTGGGCTTTTTGGACTATCGTCGGTCTCAAACTTTAGCGCTAGTATATTTTATGAGACCAGGAACTGTTCCCTTTATTTCATTATTCCTATTTCACTTCTCAAACTTGGTAGAACTCTATCCCCACCCACTAAAACACCACCTTCACCCACGCGAGACACAGGACGATTGCTACCCTCATGCTATAGGCGGACGGCCACTTTCGATGACAAACACCACCATTCAAACAATAGCCGACGCGAAACATAATCGGTAAAAACCCTAATTTTCAATCTGAAATCGTTTATCTAATTATTTTATTAGATCTTTCATTTCATTGGGTTTGTGTAATGTTTTTGTTCTTAATTTGTTTGGTTATGTTAATTTAGTTTCTGTGATTGCTTTGGCTTTGCGATTGTTTGTTATCCAACTCGGTTTCATCCAAATTCCGTGTTCGAAGCCATTTTCACCCAATTAGGTATCCGTGATTTAGTTAAGAAATTAAGCTGCAAATGGTTTCATGGGTTTTGTTTGTTATTAATTTATTGGTGTTTAGGCTAAATAGTTGGCCAAGATTACTTCTGAAATAGCTTTCCATGGCAATTTGCACAATCGCTTGCACAACTCAGTTGGGTGCCTTCCATGGCCAAGTTTCTATTTTGCTTCAACTTTCCCACCTTAAAGTTTGTTGTCATGTTTTGTGTAAGTTGTCCTACTGTTGATAAGATAACTTGGCTTGAGAACCATTGTCGTCGTTATTGTGATAAATTCTTCAAAAAGTCACTAATACCTACAATTATTATTCTTTATTTAGATCTCATCTTCAGGTAAGATGAACATGTGGGAGTTGCTCTTTTGACATATCATGTTCTCATGGCTGCTGATATCCTCTAATTCAAGGTCAATTGATTTTTCCTCATTTTATATTAATCATGTCTTGGTGAAATTTTCATGTTTATTTTTTATCGTGTGAAAGTGGATGTGGATAAGTTATTTGAAAGTGCTAATGACTCAACTATCTGTGAGGTTTGTATGAAGTTTAAGTATTTTAAGTGTAGCTCTTCTGGATGCTAATATTATTTTGAGTAAATAACTATGAACTACTCCGTATATTTCAGCTCATTATTAATTGACTGTTATTTGAAAGTGGATGTGGATAAGTTATTTGAAAGTGCTAATGACTCAACTATCTGTGAGGTTTTCCTGCATTTGATTAGGTTCTAATTCAATATCTGCTGATCTAGGAAAGATGATAGCTTTGTGTGTTTACAAGTATAATTGAAATAAAAAGTTGAATACTTTTTCAATTAAGATTGTCATTTTTTTCCACTCTCTCGTGAAGAACTAGAAAACACATCACTTCAGTTTGTGAGTTAGTTTGACTGTTAACACAAAGGCTGACTTTTTTTATTCTTTACTGTATTTCTTTTGGCCAAATGAACGAGTACAAAGGCTGGCAAACAACATAATAATCTCTGGTATTCGGAGAGTTCTCCAAATCATAAGTGTCCTGTCGCAATTAGGTCTGTGAACTAAATTGCAAACGATTAGAATGTATAAGGTGCTGGTCATTGAGGTGTGTGTCGGAAATATTAGAGTCTTAGGGCTAGTATTCCAATCCAGATGCTTCTGCAAACGGAAAAAAAAAACATGTAAAATGCTCACTAGTTTATGCCTCAATATACCCTATCTTAAATTTCGTAGTTGAACCTGTATGCGAATGGAACCTTCAACTCTTTTTATGGACCTTTTCCACCAAATATTCCTCACTAACACCTTTTGATTGATATGTTAACTTTGTGATAAGTTGAGTGGTATTCATTACTATATTTTATTCTGGATGCCCTTTTGCAGGTACATGCTGGAAATCATCACGCGTTCTAATCCAACAAAAGCTATCAATGAGGTCAGTTTCGACATTATAGCAAAACTCAGTATTTTTTCAAGTAATTATCCTACTTTGACCTGCTGCCTATACGCATTGTGGGCGAACCTGCTGCCAATTCAATGAGCTAGCTGCTGCACCCTCTTCCCTTAATTATTAGCTTATATGAAGCTGCCCTTGTGAGGCCATGTCTGACTGCCCCATTGTCATTAATATGCATTACAGGTTTTTCAAGACACCACGCCATATTCACAAGAAGAATTAGATGAGGTTCAGGACTTGTGGGCGAACTATTTTCTCAATATCTAGCCGTAGATAGCTAGCTAGCGTAGTAATGTATTAGGTAGTTGCATTTTGAAAACGATTACATGATCCGCAAGACCATATGTTATGTTGGCTGGGATTTGTTATGCCCTTTGTTGTTGTTCGTTAGTTGTTGAATTCGGATGACGGAGACGGTTGCGTTGTATGTTGATTGGGATCGGTTTTTATTAATTGAAATCGATCATTTTGGTTGAATGGCAGTTGGCATGTTTTGTATTAATGTTTTGGCATTCAAATTGGTGTAATGCAATATGAATGGGCCTGCTCTTTTCAAATTTAAAAAAAAAAAAACAATATAAAGGACAGCGGATTTATAAAAGTTCGATGTAATTCTAGCTTCAAAGGACATGGGCTTTCTATAAAAATCTGATGTACATTACACATATGGACATCGGATTAATGTTAAAATCTGATGTTCATTACTCATATGGACATCGGATATATTTAAAAATCCGATGTGCATATATTAATGGACATCGGTTTAAAGTCCCATGTCCATTACACCCCATATGGACGGGACTGAACTCTACATCGGCCTATAATCCGATGTCCATGTGTCTAGAAGTTCGATGTCCTTCATGATTTCTGTAGTAGTGACTATCTCCCACTCAATGCAAGGTGTCTTTCAGGTCGTACTTGCAAGTGATCATATCGAGAGTGGTTTCCTCGATCTGGAGAATAACTGATTGACCGGATTTATCTATCATAGATACCTTCCGAGCGTGGCCACGCATTTCCAGTTCATTACTCCTCGAGTGGCCCTGAGATATTGTTTTAACCCTGAAAAGGGGGTGGACAATTCCTATCGCACTTATTCCCTTCGACTAGACACAGCCATCATAACCCAAAATATGCCCATTTGACCCCATTTACGAAGGTCGTAGTAACACAAATCAAAGTTAATCTGAAACTGTGCCACCTTAGGCGAATAGTCTTTAGTCAAAAGAATCGACTCATTAGAATACTATAGTAGCTCTCGCCACGACCAGGCTATATAAATTTGCCAGAACTCTATAAGCGGTCCTTTGCCCGACAAAGTGTTCCTAACGATCTGTCTATGTGATCGACTAGTCATCTCACATGACTCTATGGCACTTGAACTTGCCATCAATCGCATCACACTCTAGTCACTTCGAGACGTCACCTCATACAAGTGACTATGGGCGAATACAATGCTAATCCGTGTTCACTTTAACGGGGTTCAACGTTGTCTCTACAACCCGTTTGGATGTAACAAAGTATAATAAAAGAGTTTTAAAGTAAAACTCGAACGACAAATGCGATTATCACATATGAATAGTCAATGCCTGATTACTATTCATGTTCTATAATCTAATTTGATCTTGTATGTAGTTGTTCATTTCAATTCAGTTGAAATGACATGACTCATCATGTTTAGCCTTTGAGAAGGCTTTGGTTAGTAGGTTTTATCAACTTCTTGTACCTTACTCAACCTTACTACATACTCGTTTTCCTTTGTAATGTATACATTTGCATTACAAAACTTTCTGAGTACGTGTCGAGATCCAATCAAGACATAGGCCCTCTAGCCTAAGAATAGCTCCCACTGTTTTCACAGTGTGCGGGACTCATCCTTCTTGCACCTCTCATGATTGCAAGTGTACTCAATTTCCGTTGTAAACATTTCTCATTGTTCTTTATTGCCTAGAACGATTCTAGAAAATCTACTTCTTAATTAATATAGCCACAATGGTATCTTAACCATTGTGGACAAGGCCCTCGGGAACTGCGTCCGCGGGATCCACACTAGGAATAATCGACTCGAGGTTCTTTCGAATCGAATTAAGACATATTAGAGTCGCCACCAAGTTTTTTGGGAACTTGGAACCGTTCAAGTCAACTTTACACCTTTCATCGAAAAGCATAAAGCCAATCGACTACGAGTGATTAAAGATAAAGACTTGTACCCTATATCACTCGATTTGAATGACTCTCGTAATCCAATGGTATTTAGACGGATCCACAAACCATAGATCTTGAGTATGGGGTGAGGGTACGTGTTGGGAAGCCCATAAGGACACCCAACCCCGCCCGTCAATAACGGCCTCTACTAAGTCAAGTGTCGGATTTCAAACAAGGTCATAGCTACTACGATATATGATATGCAAACATCGTTTTCAAAACCCTAACATGTGAAGTTTCTATGTCGATTTAGATGCAACTAAACTAACTTTGTCAAAGTTGTAATTTAGCATGTGGGTTGATTGATCTAAGCAACATATAAACGAAAGCAAACAAGGCTTAGGGGGAATGGGGGAGCCGTTGGGATCTACCTATTACAAACCGGGCATTTCATGCCGACACAACAATAAATTAAAGATACAACTCGATCGAAATACAACGCTATACACACGACGCAATACACGGCCATTCGGCCTAGAAAACCGTGCACAAAGGGGTGACTCACGGCCTACATGACACACGGCCTTGAGTCACTCCTCGTAATGCGTGCTTTCACTTAATCTCATCGAATTAGACATTGGGCTACGCACCAAAGCATGCGTTAGCATAAACCGGGCCATGTTGCTTTAAACAACATGCGATTTACTACGCTCTCACATGCATTGGGGCACAACCGTCTAACCAAACAATACTAAGGTTTTTTGAAGAGGTTTTGACTCGATGAAAGTAAAACAAGCTCGAAAATTACAACTCGATAAACAAATTACGAATTACAAGCAACGAAACAACGAAGAACAAAAGGTACAAAAAAACGAAGCAAGAAAGACAAAGAAAACGGCCAAGCTCACGGCCCAAACCATGACCACCCTCACGGCCAAGACAAGGCCATCCTAGTTCCTAGGTTAGTTTCATTAGTTAGATCGAATGATTGCGAAACGGATTAGAAAACGAGTTAGAAAACAAGTTATAAAACAGGTTGATCGATTGAGAAGAAACGCGCGAGTGTGTATTCTACACGGCCTAAAGGGTCCAATTAGGTCACAATATCATAAGATTAATGCTTACTCGTCGAGTGTCAATAGGAAGGTGCTAATCACGCACTCCTATGCTAGCGAGAAATCAAGTGAAAAGAAAGATGTATTCAATTAGGTTATAAAATTGTTAATCGATTTTTAAAGCTACGTCGATGCCACCTAACATGTCTAATTAGGTTATTAAATTGATCTAATGTCGTCTAAATACGTCATATGTTAACAATCAGAGGTTAATCTAACATACAACGGATTCTAGGGTATGTCGAATTGGCCGAAACAACAAGGGGGTCAAAAGCGAAGAGCGAAGTTAGAAATTCGTTTTATTTATGCCCTACCTTGAACACGAGGATATGTAAATGAGACGGGGGTGTACGACCGACTGATGTAGCGGTTTCTTTTCCCATCTCAAGTCAACGCGGGTGTTCATGGTGGTACTTTAAATCATACTCGGACTAAACTAGTTTCATAGTTAATTTAGACGATGAATAAAAGCGATAAACAAACAAAAATAAACTATAAGAAAAACAAACATAAAAAACGAAATAAAAAAGGAGAAAGAGGAGGATTTGATGCACCCTCAACCTACATGTATCGTTGACACCGTCTTGGGTCGTAATCGATGGTAGATTTTATCTCGAGAGGCCGTCGTCGACGAAGAAACAAAGCAAACACGCGTTTTTTGGCAAATCTGGACAGCAACTTTCAAACGATGATTTCTCCCTCGTTTCACGATGAAAATTCGATTTAAAAGATGTTTTGAAAACTAGAAAGAGAGGAGAACAGAGATCTTAAATCAACCCCTGCTTGTTTTGAGTTATTGGGCACGAAAAACGAGCACAAACAGAACTGGACAGACAAGAATAAACCGCGAAAACAGAGTGTATAACACTCTGTTTTTCGAGGGATTTCGTGTACTCTCAAGGGCAATTTGGCTCGTAAATCTTTTTCTAATGTGTAGATGGATGTTATGTGGTTAATTAGGAGCAAGAAAATCGAGTTTTGATGGAGGTTTGAGGGAGGAACGAATTGTTTTCGAGGAGGACACACAAACAGTTTCTGTTTGTATGTCGATTTTGTGGAGGGATTTTGAGAGGCAATTAGGGTTTGTTTCTGAGTTTTAAAGCTTGTGAGTGATGGTAGGATATGGGGAGAACTTAGAGGAATGAATGTATGGTGAAGGGGCGGTATTTATAAGGAGTTGAAGTAGGGTAAAAGAGAGGGAGAGGCAGTCGGGCCTGCTCACGCATAGCTGCTGTCCAGCAGCTTTTGTGAGGGTTTGAGAGGGGTTTTCTTGGTGATTAAGCTAGGGTAATATGGGTAGGATATTAGGGTATGGGTTAGGGTTAATGGGCACGGGTTTTGGTGGTGTTTGGAGCGGGTTTTGGACTCGGGTTTGAGCTGCAAAACAGGGGGGCTGCTTTGTGTTTTGCGCGGGCTGTTGGGGGTGATTTGGGACGGGATTTGGGCCGTGGATATGGGGTTCGAACTGGGGTTGGATGGGTAGTGGTCTAGGTTGGTTAGTGTACTCGAAATTCGTGCCAATTCGTAAAGAAAACGGGCCCAAAAACCGAGCTAAAATCGAGCTCTAAAACACGTGTTTAAAACGAGTTCTTTTCGATTTTTAAATCGATTCTTCAAATCGATTAACACATTAAAATAAGTGATTTTTCAAATCAAATACACTCATAAAATGATTTTTCAAATCAAATATTTATTTTATTTTCAATAAAATAAACTTGAGAAAATAAATTCTAAAAAAGCTTTAATTTAAATATCATTTAAATTAGTAAAATGAATTCACTTAAAAAACATTAATTTAAATATCATTTAAATTAATAAAATACTTCATCGACGATGCCCATTCTACATCGTAAAACGAGCTCCAAATAATGACAATGACAACTAAAGAATACATGTGTCCTATCATCATCGGGTGTTTGTCGGATTCTCTATAAATTCCAATATCGACGGATACGGGTATCTACAGAGCCCCCACTTTGACTGAGGCTTGGACAAGGCGAAAGTCAAAGTATACCCCAGGTCCCTCTCGACCTGAGGATTCTTCGGGTCGTTTATAGTCCATTAGACTTGCGTATATAAGCTACTTGACCATAAGAAGAGATCATACCTGAAACTTCGTCGGGGATTGACTCTTGCTTCTGTTGTGTCAAATTATCGTCATTGGTCGTCGACCCACAAATTGCATATATGGTGGATTGAGCCTTATCCTTAAGCGCCTACGTATCCGTTTTCGACGGAATCAAACCGCGTCGTAGTTAAGAATCGCCGACACATGCCCAAGGTTTATCATCTGCTGGTGTATGTCCAAAATTCGTCATCTGCTGACATTTGCCCAAAATTTATCATCTGCTGGCACTTGTCCGAATGGGACGGGACTTTCCAAGGAGGTTGCCGCCGCTTTCATTATTTGCTTTCAGCTACGGAATTCTTCCATCTCATACTCTTGTATTGAATTGAATTCTTGGTGGATATCATCCTTTACATCTTGATAATGGTCTCTGAAGCCAACGGCTTCAGAGCCCCCAGTTTGCAATGGCTCTAAAGTCGAAGACTTTAGAGCCCCCAGTTGAAGCATATCCTGCTATATCTGAAACACAGAAAACGTACTAGCAATAATCATCACATAAGCACATTTGGATCATCGATCTTGAAATTGGATCATTTGAAGTACTGGGTCATCGACCCGAAAATTGAATTTGAAAATTTTGAATAATTGGGCCGTCGACCCGAAGTTTATATTTGACATCAGTTGGTATGTTGGGCCATCGACCCTTCAAAATTGAATTTGAAATTTTGAATGATTGGGCCATCGACCCGCAAAGATTCTATTACTTGGATCATCTATCCACAATTCGCAAAAAGTTTTTGGAATTTTGAAATTTTGAAATTTTTGGCATTTTGAAATTTTTGGCATTTTGAAATCGAACCTTGACGGGTGAGCATGAAATACGACTCAGACACTCTGTATGACCCGTAAATAACGTGGGCGTAGCCCGCTACCGTAAAACAAAAAAGGAAAATAAAACCGTAAGTGTGCACGGGTTTTAATTCAATTATTGACTTGTTGGGGGTAGAAATGTAAATTGGCCACTCTGGCGCCAAAAGATGGCAAATAGGAATCACAAGGCCATCGGACTTGAGACACAGATATCGTATGGCATGGGCGTGCTCCCAAGGGCACATGGGAATCAAGATCACTTGGCATTGACAAGGTGGATTAAACTCACGGAGCAACAACGTTGGCTTCGCCCAGACACTAAACACAGACTGATTTTAGACATCACACATCACTCTTGTTAGGAACATTCTGTCACTTTCTCCTCGCCTCCTTTCTTTTCAGCGAGTTTTCATCATTTCTTGCCACCGCCTTCTTTCTTTTCAGCGGGCTTTTACTATTTTTCTTCCACGCCTTCTTTCTTTTCAGCGGGTTTTTCATATTTTCTGTTCCCAACACAAACCCACATCTATCTGACTGAGCATCTTTGCCTAAACCGTTAGATAAAGCTCATTCTGAGACTTGATACTATTCATCTGAACCTATATCCTTATCCTAGCTTACATCGAGTACTAAGACCAACTCAAACAAAGGTGGCTTCATTTGGACTTAGTTAAGACCCGTAAGAAACCGACAAGATGACAACTTGGATGATGGGTGGATTGAATCCCTTATTCTGAAGGACTGCCTACGTATTCGCGTGGAGCGAAATCAAATCCGACGTAGTTCGATCAAGGTGCATAAACATGGCATTTTGATCGTGTGTACACACTCGAAGGTTTCACCTAAGGTATCATGTCATATCCCATTCTAGCCTATAAAGTACCGTTAAATCCCGTGTCTAGGGTTGGTACAAAAGGTTGTGGTTCTTTGGGATGTGGAGCTTGGTAAAAATAGGTTCGCAAGGTAAACCATCATTCTGAAGGTTCGTTTTGTGGTACTAAGGCCAATGGCTACTGCTTATAACGTGGTTGGAAATGGTGTCTCAGATTTGATGAAACCCGAGTACAAATGGGTTAGGACAACGATGTGGGTTCAAATATCCATATCTGGACCCTAAAGGCTGGGTGTAACGACACGAACGGAATGATTCTCAAAATTCCCGACTATCCTCTTGTAACTGTCTCAGGAAGGACTTAGAGGGTAAAGAGGTTACTACTTAAGCTTTTGGGCTTCGCCCATTGAACCTCAACTATGGGTACTTGACTTGAATTCTGGCTTCCGTAACTTCGACATTCAACCAAAAAGCATTCCGCAATAACTTCAACATCTTTTTTCTTTTTTCTTTTTCTTTCATCTTTTTTCATTTTTTTTTCTTTTGCTTTTTTTTTTCCTTTTTTTTTCTCATCTTTTCATTCTTTTTCATCTTTTTTTTTCTTCTCTTCTTGAAAATGATCTTCTATTCATTCTCTTAGTCATAAATGGATACACCTTGAAAACTGGGCTTCGCCAACTAATTTGGGTAAGAACTAACAATTACTTGTTAGAACAGGTCGATATCTTCTCTCTTCGAGAGGGGACGATTTTGTTGGGGATGGGCTTGCCTTCCGTCATAGATATGGAAAACAAGGAGCTAGTCCGGGTTCGTCCTAGAATCATCTAAAAGCTTGTCAAAAGCACTGGTTCTGATGGAGGTTTTCTACCGCCAGACATGGAATAGGTAAAGGAATCAAACATGGGATCCTAGTGTACCTTACATTTTGAAACAGGACATATTTCTACCCCAGGGATTCCTTTGAGTGTGTTGTGCGTTTTATCATGTTTCGGAATGATTGAGGATTGGAAACAAGACATATTTGGAAACGAACTGCAACTTTTATTGGAATGACACATGTTTAACAGACTCGAAGGAACGATTCCTAGGACACACCCTAGGTCATCGTGGAACAGACGACTCAACTTCAAGAAAAGAAAGTCCTAGACTTGACTCGACTAAGATAAGAAAACAGATCCCGACTCATAATTTTCAAATCTGGTCATGAGCTTTCCCTTGTTCAGCTGTCAACTTAGATGCTCGGCTCTTGTCCTTGATCCCTTTGATGGTCTGCCTCCATCCCGAGGTAGTCCTCTGAGGATCTACGCTAGTGGTGAAGGTTGGTGAATCGAATTGTCTTTTATTAACTTCGTTAATAAGAGGAGTACATTCTAGAGCAAGACTCCCGACTTGAATTTCATTCTTCGGGTTTGTCAAGAATTCAGGGCAATCCAAAAATATTTTCCCGATAAACACCTCTTTCAAGTGACATGGGCGGATAAGATGGGAATAATCGACATTGTCTTCGACAGAAACAGAGTTGGCGTGATCGCCAAATGGATTGGTGATGTTATTAGGTTTTATGGCTGGGATTGGGAGCGTTCCGTTCTCAATCATGTCTTGAATTTCGTGCTTCAGTCGATATCACCTTTCAGTATCATGGCCTTTCCCTTGATGAAAGGCACAGTAGGCATTTGGTTTATACCATTTACCTTGTTGATCAGCGGGAGGGTCTGGAGTTGGACCAATAGGCTTCAGCTTTCCTTGGGCTATGAGCCTTTGGAGAGCGTATGTATAAGTGCATCCGATATCGGTGAATGCCCTAGGTGTTTGGCGCTGCGACTTCTTAGATTGCCCTTCTAAGAGATTGATGGCTTCATCAATATGGGTCGTTGCTGGGGCCTTGCCCTTAGACGATGAGCCCCTTTGGTACCCTTTCGGCTTTTCAGCCTCTGCCCTTATGACATCATCTTCTACCTTTATCCCGATTCTTATCAATTCTTTGAAAGAACTAAAATTCTGGTATTTCAGAGCATTGCGCTAAATAGGTCGCAGATTCTTTACGAATCTATCTACCATTTCAACTTCGTCAGGCTTCTTGGCTAATTTCACGCTTTCAGCGCTCCATCTTGCAAGGAATTCAGTAAAGCCTTCTTTGTCTTTCTGTGTCATCACTTCCAATGTTCTTATGTTGGTTTGAATCTCAACATTATCAACATAGTGCTTACAAAACTCCACCGTGATATCTTCGAAAGTGGGGAAGTTCTTAAGGTCAAGATTATAGAACCACGCCTTCGGGTGTTCATCCAGAGATTGGGCAAAAATTTCAGAGAGCATGTCAGCAGGTACTCCCTTCAGTGCCAAGTACCCCTTATAGGCCTTAACATGGTGGATGGATCTTCGTGCCCTTAAACTTTGGGATGTCGGTGAGTACCATGTTCGTGGGCAACTTATCCCGCACCGGGGCATAGGCCCTAGCATTCTCATAGTGAATGTTCTTCCCCTGGGAGAGTTTCAAACGGTCTTCGATGAACTTGAACCGTTTTTCCGATCGTCGGTGGTGGAGGGGAATCTTCACCCCCTTAGATTCGATTGCATCCATTCGGGTCATCATGAGGTTCACGGCCTCAGTAAGCTTGTTAACAACATCTTCCATTGCTTGACGTCGGGTTTTTGGCGGCCTTTCTACAAGAAAACCCCGTCATCGAGTCAATATTTAAAGTAAGAGCCCCCGCACACTTAAGGACACGACCCCAACTTGACTCAAACAAAGACTCGACTTGAGACTGACTAACCAAAGGTTCGACTCACGGTTGGATTTAGACCTTGGTTCATTTTAGACTCGGCAAAACGACATGACTCAAACTGTCATAAATCGGTTATAAACCGGACTCGGTGTGGCCAAACCCGTGATTGGACTAACATAGCCCATAGGTTCGGGTGAAACGCCCTAAATGGCCTAGCTTGGGCGTTTTTGTGGACTATCCTAGACCAAAAGGTCGACCAACGTGACTCGAGGCCCAAGAGGTGAGCTTGGGTGACCCAACAAGGTCGTGTTCTAGACTCTTAGAACGAAACATACCCGGCCTAACACGGCCATGACCTGGACACGACTTGACGCATTTCATGCTTGGTTGAGGTTCGAGAGGCATTTTGGATTGGTTTTGAAAAAAACGAAAGATTGATTCGAAAATGAGATTTGAAATGGGCGCATCTTTGGCTATAAAAGCTCATTTGGGCCGAAAAATTCTAGTCCTATTTGGGCAAAGCATTCGCGTTTTTAAAACCATGCTATTTTGAAAGTAAGTTGTTCAAAAGTTCGGTTTTGAAAAGGACATGGGAAATTTCGAAAAAGACTCGGGAAAACAAATTGCACATTGTCATTCTCATGTTATAAGGATGTATGCTCCTAGACATCTCTAAGTCTCGGCAAGTCTTCTATAAGAAGGTCTATGCCCTCCATCCTTTTGCGGTCTTATAGAGCAAGGTGTCTTAAGGTAGAGTACCTAGAAGATCGTCCCCACCATCAAGAACCACGCGAGATGAAGTGGAAGCGGGCAATGTGCAGCTTCCTAGCATAGTGGGACGTCGCCCCCCACGCATCACGAAGAAACGCTGGGACGGCCCGGGCAAGTCCTTAAGGGTTTATGCATGAATCGTAGCACTATGAGTAATGTTTTACTTTCCAACACTTTCTTTTCAAGTTTCACCTCGAAGGAAAAGACCCTAGAAACAAAGTGTAACTAGTCCTCTTTTCCCAGTGAGTCGCCAAATCGTGGACAAGGCCCTCGGAAGCTGCGTCCGCGGGATCCACACTAGGCATAATCGACTCGAGGTTCTTTCGAATCGAATTAAGACATATTAGAGTCGCCACCAAGTTTTTTGGGAACTTGGAACCGTTCAAGTCAACTTTACACCTTTCATCGAAAAGCATAAAGCCAATCGACTACGAGTGATTAAAGATAAAGACTTGTACCCTATATCACTCGATTTGAATGACTCTCGTAATCCAATGGTATTTAGACGGATCCACAAACCATAGATCTTGAGTAAGGGGTGAGGGTACGTGTTGGGAAGCCCATAAGGACACCCAACCCCGCCCGTCAATAACGGCCTCTACTAAGTCAAGTGTCGGATTTCAAACAAGGTCATAGCTACTACGATATATGATATGCAAACATCGTTTTCAAAACCCTAACATGTGAAGTTTCTATGTCGATTTAGATGCAACTAAACTAACTTTGTCAAAGTTGTAATTTAGCATGTGGGTTGATTGATCTAAGCAACATATAAACGAAAGCAAACAAGGCTTAGGGGGAATGGGGGAGCCGTTGGGATCTACCTATTACAAACCGGGCATTTCATGCCGACACAACAATAAATTAAAGATACAACTCGATCGAAATACAACGCTATACACACGACGCAATACACGGCCATTCGGCCTAGAAAACCGTGCACAAAGGGGTGACTCACGGCCTACATGACACACGGCCTTGAGTCACTCCTCGTAATGCGTGCTTTCACTTAATCTCATCGAATTAGACATTGGGCTACGCACCAAAGCATGCGTTAGCATAAACCGGGCCATGTTGCTTTAAACAACATGCGATTTACTACGCTCTCACATGCATTGGGGCACAACCGTCTAACCAAACAAGACTAAGGTTTTTTGAAGAGGTTTTGACTCGATGAAAGTAAAACAAGCTCGAAAATTACAACTCGATAAACAAATTACGAATTACAAGCAACGAAACAACGAAGAACAAAAGGTACAAAAAAACGAAGCAAGAAAGACAAAGAAAACGGCCAAGCTCACGGCCCAAACCACGACCACCCTCACGGCCAAGACAAGGCCATCCTAGTTCCTAGGTTAGGTTCATTAGTTAGATCGAATGATTGCGAAACGGATTAGAAAACGAGTTAGAAAACAAGTTATAAAACAAATTGATCGATTGAGAAGAAACGCGCGAGTGTGTTATTCTACACGGCCTAAAGGGTCCAATTAGGTCACAATATCATAAGATTAATGCTTACTCGTCGAGTGTCAATAGGAAGGTGCTAATCACGCACTCCTATGCTAGCGAGAAATCAAGTGAAAAGAAAGATGTATTCAATTAGGTTATAGAATTGTTAATCGATTTTTAAAGCTACGTCGATGCCACCTAACATGTCTAATTAGGTTATTAAATTGATCTAATGTCGTCTAAATACGTCATATGTTAACAATCAGAGGTTAATCTAACATACAACGGATCCTAGGGTATGTCGAATTGGCCGAAACAACAAGGGGGTCAAAAGCGAAGAGCGAAGTTAGAAATTCGTTTTATTTATGCCCTACCTTGAACACGAGGATATGTAAATGAGACGGGGGTGTACGACCGACTGATGTAGCGGTTTCTTTTCCCATCTCAAGTCAACGCGGGTGTTCATGGTGGTACTTTAACTCATACTCGGACTAAACTAGTTTCATAGTTAATTTAGACGATGAATAAAAGCGATAAACAAACAAAAATAAACTATAAGAAAAACAAACATAAAAAACGAAATAAAAAAGGAGAAAGAGGAGGATTTGATGCACCCTCAACCTACATGTATCGTTGACACCGTCTTGGGTCGTAATCGATGGTAGATTTTATCTCGAGAGGCCGTCGTCGACGAAGAAACAAAGCAAACACGCGTTTTTTGGCAAATCTGGACAGCAACTTTCAAACGATGATTTCTCCCTCGTTTCACAATGAAAATTCGATTTAATAGATGTTTTGAAAACTAGAAAGAGAGGAGAACAGAGATATTAAAGCAACCCCTGCTCGTTTTGAGTTATTGGGCACGAAAAACGAGCACAAACAAAGAATCTGGAGATAAGAATAAATCGCAAAAACAGAGTGTATAACACTGCTTTTTCGAGGGATTTCGTGTACTCTCAAGGGCAATTTGGCTCGTAAATCTTTGTCTAATGTGTAGATGGATGTTATGTGGTTAATTAGGAGCAAGAAAATCGAGTTTTGATGGAGGTTTGAGGGAGGAACGAATTGTTTTCGAGGAGGACACACAAACAGTTTCAGTTTGTATGTCGATTTTGTGGAGGGATTTTGAGAGGCAATTAGGGTTTGTTTCTGAGTTTTAAAGCTTGTGAGTGATGGTAGGATGTGGGGAGAACTTAGAGGAATGAATGTATGGTGAAGGGGCGGTATTTATAAGGAGTTGAAGTAGGGTAAAAGAGAGGGAGAGGCAGTCGGGCCTGCTCACGCATAGCTGCTGTCCAGCAGCTTTTGTGAGGGTTTGAGAGGGGTTTTCTTGGTGATTAAGCTAGGGTAATATGGGTAGGATATTAGGGTATGGGTTAGGGTTAATGGGCACGGGTTTTGGTGGTGTTTGGAGCGGGTTTTGGACTCGGGTTTGAGCTGCAAAACAGGGGGGCTGCTTTGAGTTTTGCGCGGGCTGTTGGGGGTGATTTGGGACGGGATTTGGGCCGTGGATATGGGGTTCGAACTGGGGTTGGATGGGTAGTGGTCTAGGTTGGTTAGTGTACTCGAAATTCGTGCCAATTCGTAAAGAAAACGGGCCCAAAAACCGAGCTAAAATCGAGCTCTAAAACACGTGTTTAAAACGAGTTCTTTTCGATTTTTAAATCGATTCTTCAAATCGATTAACACATTAAAATAAGTGATTTTTCAAATCAAATACACTCATAAAATGATTTTTCAAATCAAATATTTATTTTATTTTCAATAAAATAAACTTGAGAAAATAAATTCTAAAAAAGCTTTAATTTAAATATCATTTAAATTAGTAAAATGAATTCACTTAAAAAACATTAATTTAAATATCATTTAAATTAATAAAATACTTCATCGATGACGCCCATTCTACATCGTAAAACGAGCTCCAAATAATGACAATGACAACTAAAGAATACATGTGTCCTATCATCATCGGGTGTTTGTCGGATTCTCTATAAATTCCAATATCGACGGATACGGGTATCTACAACCATCCTAATGTGTTTTGATTATGGTTTTGTCAGAAACCATGTGCAATCTCAATTGTCAATTGTCACTTGTGTAACACCCTTACACAAAATTGCATCATAAACACTTTGCTTTACTTCCTTAATGCTTCTGCAAGCACTTAAGGGTAATCTTTATGGCTTACTTGGTAAAGATTACTTAAATTTGATTTTGAAAACAACTCATCATACTCAAAGTATATGAAGTGTTATACATCATTACTCATTTAATTGATCCGGCAGCGGAAGCAAATGAAATCAATCAAATATGTTCAATTTAATTGAACTAGTCATGAATCTTATCAACGTAAGACTCCTTATTGACGCTAATATCATGTGGATTTACCTACATAAATCCGGATATTAAAGATGTATTATAATACTCCATAAGTCTTAAATCATTCTCGATGATCAATATGTCATTCACATATAAGACTAATTAAAATTTCCGTAACTCCCACTAAACTCCATGTATAAACACAACTTCTCGACTTATTGAGAAAAGTTTTATCACATGATCAAAATGTTGATTCCAACTCATTGATGTCCTACTTAAGATCCTCTCTTAAGTTTCACATTATCTTAGGATTGCAAGAATCTACAAAACTCAAGACATGTATTGAATACATTCCTTCTAATTGAAGAAGTGGGTTTTAGATTTCACTTGCTATGTATTTCATAATAATGAAACACAATCCCTAAGAAGATCCAAATAGACTTAAGCATTTCAACTAGTGCAAAACACTTTGCCACCAATCAAGCTTTGAAATCTCTCTTTATTAGTGCAAAACCCTTTGTCACTAATCAAGCCCTTTTTATTTCGGATTTTCATGGCTCTAAGCCTTATATTGAGTTGTGACTTAAACACTCTCATGTAAGTCATATGTTTATTACTTTCCAGAAGTAATCAACTTGAATCAAACAATTTCTTTGTAAGTTATAAGCTCTTTACTTTCTTAAAAGTAGCATGAATTCATCATTTTTAACAAGTGACGAATTTAACCTCCTAGGTTTTAAAGAAACAATATTTTACACAAAACGTCTCATGTAGCCAAGAAAGACCAGTTTCTTGCGACATAACATTCTTTGTGGCTCTTGAATAATTTTCTCCCACTCTGTCTTCTAGAAATAAACTTGTATTTTAGAAAGACAGCTTCACGAGCCACAAACCCGGTGTACTCGTGATAATTGAAAAGGGAAAAATGAGCATTTGTTTCTTGTAAAAACTTACAAGCATGGTACCCTTACCATTTCATATCTCATATGATTCGATTTAGTGGAAAAATAATCTAGACAAAATGATTAAATCCCCAAAAGGATCAAGTAACTCAAAGTAACTTGATCGAAGTCCAAACCTTATCGAATAGCGTTTGAATTCTTATCCAACCACACATTATTTCATAATGCGTGCTAAGAGAGATTAACTTGTGATACTATATCACATTTCCTTTGGCTTATATCAAAGTCTTCACTTTGATAATCTCATCACGACTAAATCGTGATTCCTTGAACTCTTTAAACTTCTTCAAAGATTTTTTTCTATTTACCTTATTAAGTGAACACATTAGCGTCAACTTAAATCGTTGGTAAAAGAAAATGATCAACCTATTTTGGATCGATGATTTACAACCTCGATCTCCTTTTCAACCAAAAGGCACTAGACATGTTGCTTTGAATACAAGATACGCATATACCATTAACAATCTAATGGTTTCAAGAGTATTCGATAACTCTTTGCGTTCATCATCCCGGAATTTAAGGTTTAATCTTGGGTTACCAATTTGAGTCTTGCATCATCTTCATGATATATCATTCTAGTTTGGTTTAGAATATAATCACCTTGATAATCGGCTAGCCATACATCAAATCGTGGTGTATAGGGTCACAAAAGTGAAAACCTCTTTTGTATCTTAACAAGTTTATATTCTTATTTAGAGTTTATGCACTTAATAGTCATAATTAAGTACAACTCTAAACCCGAAAACTAGATTTAGTACACAATGACTCTATCTCTCGACTTTATTGTTGCTAGTCGTCATATTCTAATCATCTTATGTGTCGAATACAATGATGAAAACCTCCACTGGTTTCTAATATTGACGAAGTGGTACTAGCAAAATTTATGTTTAATCAAATAAACATTTAAAGAAGAAGGTCCCATTAGATGTCCCACAACTAACTTGTTGATTCTTCAATAATTTGGGGTAGTTTCCTTTCTAGTGTCCAACATTTAAGACAATGGAAACTTTATCGGTCGGGATTGATAGGTTTAGTATCGTCATTCTCAACAACTTTACCTTTAAGATTACCTTGTATCAATTCCATTATAATCTTTACTTCTTGAACCTCGTCCTCATCTTAACGGTTTAAGAGAATGCTCCCACTCAATTCAATGAATCTTTGCTTTGAAAAGCAAAATTGAATTCATGAAGATTACTCTTCATTTGTTCGTTTTAGTCTTAAAACTTTCATTGAAGTGGTTGCGTTATTTTGGTCAATTACGAATTCTTGACAAAACTAATTACCAAAACAATTTATCGCTTCAAGGTACTTAATTCAATTAAGTATATGATAAACAATCCATTGTAAGTAGATGTGTTAGTCAAGAATCAAAAACCTGTTTGATAATGAATAACTTATATCTATACTCTTTACAAGAGATCCTTAACAATGGTTCATATGAGGTTTTAGAAGAAAAATCATATTTGTCTTTAGTTACGAAGTTTTAATGGAGATTTGAATTAAAATCGAAATGATATCGTATATGAATTGTGGCAAAGAAATAGAACAATACGTCAACGGAATAATGAAAACAAAACATTCATCGTTATAATAATACTTGTAAATAACAAGTAAAGCATTTACATAGTGACCTCTACCCAACTATGATAAATGATTCCGAGATCCAAATTCATATTAACTTGGGCACGGGGTAGCCGATGAAACCATCATCAATATAACTCGGTGGACTAACTCTTTAATCGATTCTACTTTTAGAACTCTCGGTCGATAAAATTACTCTAATATTTATCTATAGCCCAAAACACATCCGACAAGGGCACGGGGTAGCCGATGAAACCCTTATCAAAAAACTTTTGTTGAGTTCAATCCAAATTTCGAATAAATGTGTCCATGATCCAAATTCACATTAACTTGGGCACGGGGTAGCCGATGAAACCCTCATCAACATGAATTCGGTGGATAGACATTTATCACCCACTTCCCCTACGCAACAAGGTTTGTACCCCGGGATAGCCGAGTGCACTCCCTCGCGAAATAGGTTTTCATGGTTTCTACTTTTTGGTAAGGCTATGTCTCAATTGTTTATTTTTAGCGAGAGGTCATGTCAATTTATTATCTATCACGTTTTAAGTGAATTAAAGCGGTGAACTACGATAATTGTAATTGACACGGTCGATAAACTCGATTAAAAAGACAATGCATGTTTTAGTTATGGCGATTTAGCGATGCATGTGACATATAAATAAAATGCAAAGCATAAATTAAATCCTAGTATGGCCTTCCTAAAATAGAAAATATAATTAACTATTACATATTCGGAAACCAACTCCATTGGTCCCTTGAACTTCGGTTGAGGCACGCATCTCGAGGTAACACCGTCTTTATGTATGGTCTTCCTTGAGTGACACCGTCTTCAAGGAACTTCGGAATAATTAAATTACATAACAAATTACATAATTTCCTATTATACATTTGTAATTAAAAATAAAATAAATCTATTAAATTACAAAACGGTGATACGAGATCACAAAATAAATTACAACCGAATCGATATTCCAATACATTTCGGGTAATACCAATTAAAAAAAAACTAAGGCCATACTAAGTAAAATTACATAATTAAAAAATTACATAAAATAAAATTATGACAATCATAAATAAAATGCAGCATTATAATATGTATGAACATGCTCAATTTTATGCTAAATCGCCTTTAAGAGCCAATATCGTATATTTAACGGTTTTTACGGATTTGCGTAATTCAACGTTTTATAATCACAAAAATTACATAAATTCATATTTATACATAAGTTAATTACCCTAACCTCTTAGGACTCAAAATTTAGTCTTCACTAATAATTTGACCATAATTAACTCATATTTCGAAAATTGTTCATTAATGGACCAAAAATTACAATAAAAATGCTATAAACTTCAAATAAATCACAAAATTTCAAATAAATTCAAAATTTGAAATTTAAACTCATGAACATTCTGAAAAAATACCATGACACTCATAATGTTGAAAAAACTTAGGTTAAAAATTTCGAAATTTTTCCGGAAAAACAATGTTGCGGTTTATCGGTTTTTAACAAAATAATCATAAAAACATGAGAAAAATTATATTTGTGGAGTCTATTGATCGAATACGAAAGAGGGGGGGTGAATTGAGTATTAAAAACGATGACCGCTTTTTTGAAATATATGATATAAATTAATTACTTGATTTTATTGATTAAAATCAACTAATTAAATTATTAACAATAAATGCAAAATCGAAATAACAATAATAAAGAGAGAGAGAAAGAGAGACACACAGGATTTTGAAGTGGTTCAGTTTCACAAGTCGAAGCCTACGTCCACTATTCTCGATTAATAATTTTTAGTACCTTTCTCCGGATTACAAAAATTACCAATCCACTCGTATAATCAACTATATGATTATAACTCAGATTGAGTATCGCTAAATACTCTAGGTTGCTCTTACGTTAATAAGAAAAATACAACGATAAATACTAATCTCACGTTATGCGAGTGAGTATAATACCCTTGTGTATTTAATATCCTATAACGATTTTTCTTCGAGTGATTGACAAATTTGATGCGTGATTTTTATATAAGCAAATATGAAAATAAGAATTAAAGCTCAAATAATTTTTGCTTAAAATATTTTTCTCTCTTGAAATTTGTAGATGTGTGTGTCAACAATTAATGTTGAATGAATGAGAGTATTTATAGTAGAGAGGATTAGGGTTTGGAATGTTCTGGAATTAGGGCATGGGAATATTCTGGAAACAAATAACTTGATGAACAAGTAAGAAGCAAAGGAAGGGAGTTTGGCCTCCTAGGGTTTTCGGCCACCCTAGGGTTTCGGCCTCCTAGTGTTCGGCCCACTACTTGATTCTATAGCCCACAACAAATCGAGATAGAATTTAGTTAAAGCCCTAGGTTGCATGACGATATAAATATCGTGTTACAAACCAATAGTTTATTTAACTTAAATTCTAATTAATTAATTCCAACCAAAATAAATACTCTCTTATTTTTATAAACCATTAAAAATATATTTTCCAAAAATTAACGCATCAATTTTGTCTAGCAATGAAGTTATGTCTATTAGGTCATAACTTCACTAACCTTTAAATCAAACAATGTAAAACCATTACCGGATGACGACCTATACTAACTAATATTCAGTAGATCTTCAGTACATGAATCGTCTCTTCACAAGTCTCTCATCTTGAGTCTCGTGGTTGATTTCCAATCTTGATCTTGCTTGAAAACATCGATCAAGTATATTTGAAGTTGTACCTCCTTGGTCCAAACTTCAAGCTTGCGTCATTGTAATTGTTCCTTTCTAAATTAAAACTTAAGCACACAATTACACGCATATGTTTATATATTAAGTCCACATACAAATCATTACTGTCATTATCAAAACAATTAATAAGGACTAAAGGTCCAACAAATTCCCCCTTTTTGATGATGACAAGTCTCCTATGATTTGTGTCTAAGTCTAGTTCCCCCTCAACATAATACTTCCCAAATTATAGAACAGTTGAGCGTAGAAACTAATAATCTCTTCAAAGTTATAACTATAGAACGCCATGAGAGAATTAACTTTGAGACGGTCGCAAATCATAAAAATAATTCCCCCTCTTGGCATCATTGAAAAGATAAGAACAAACATAAAACGACCAGAATAATATATTATGAGACAAGAATTAATCATGAAAAATATATTATATTAAACGCAATCTAGTTCTTAATTAGCATAATAATAATATAAACTTGCAATCACAAAGGAAATTATGCGGAAATAAAAAAGCTAATATCCATAAGAATGGATTTTTATTGTGAGCATAGGAATTAAAAAGATGAGGGTAGGTTGAATGGATTAGGGCAAGATGATCAAGGGTAACGAGGGCTCGGCGGGTTGGACCTAGGACGGGTTCGGTATTCCAAGTCCTCGAGTTGCGCATGACAATGGTCGAGAAGTGCAGCTTGAGCGGTTAACCGAGTATCGAAGTTACCAATCCTCAAAGTCATAGCTTTAACTGCTTCATATATAGTTTGCATCTCAGACCTCATCTCCTTCCCAGATTGCAAAAGATCATCACCAAACTTAACCAAACTAGCCATACCTTCCTTTATTTGAGTAGACTCGGAGTGAGTTCGCACGGCGGCCTTAAAAACATTGTCGAGCCGTGTATCAAACCGTGACAACACGGTCTTTAGGTGAGCCGGGCTGACTTCACTTGGTCCACTAGTATCAACTCTCCTTTCCTTTTTAATTAGGTCAAACAATTCTTCCAATTTCTTGTCTTGTTCATTAATCCGTCCAAGAATAGAAGTAAAGTTTGAATCCATCTTAGAATCCAACATATCAAAACTCACATTGCTTTTTCCTTCTTTTTCTCCTTTTTCTCCTTTTGTCTCAAAACTTAATTCGTTGCCATTAATAACGAGCTTCATATAAGATAGATAAAGATCGCTCATCTCGTCATTAGTGATAACTCCATAACTATTCTTCCCAATAACTCCTTTCTTCTCCAAAATTCGAGATATCCAATTTCCATAAGGCAAACTTAAAGTAGAAGCGAAATCCTCCATCTTAGCCGTTACACTAGCTTGTATAATTTTATGAAACACAAGCAAGGGTAGATTAACCTTTTCTCCTTCAAGCCAAGCCTTCATAATAATCATCTCATGTGCCCCGAATTTATCTCTACCTTCTTTTCGAGGAACAATAGTATTCCAAAGAAAGTTCAAAAAGAACCTCAATTTAGGCGACAACTTTGCAGTCAAGATAGTCTCAGACGAAGTTGCATCTTGTTTTAAATACCGTTTCTATAACACCCTTAAAATTAGCCTTAAATAATTACGTAAATTCTACAGAAAAACTGACAGGATATGTTTGTAATTGGTTCAACTAGACAAAAACCTGTAATTTTTAAAACTTTTTCCTAAACCATTCACAAACATTTCCAACATTTCCAAGAGGAGGGTGCCAAAACCTGCAATGCTAACGAACTAATTTACATAACCACGCTAAAGACACGGGAATATAATGATACAAACCAAAATAGAAAAGGGAGACATATGTCCCTTCAAATTATATACAAAACCAAAAGTTAAAAAGGTTTACTATAAGAATAGCCAAACTAGGTCAAAGGTTCTCTTGCTCACTAGCTCGTCCGTGAACCCCAACTAAGCATCAAGTACCTGTCAATCGCATTTTATACAAACACGAAAGCCACAATTCAGTGGGGAGTAACTTCGAGTCCTCCCAGCCACAAATCGTCATATTTAATGTAACATGTAATGCAACATGTAAACAACATGATAATTAATCCAATTCCCAAGTATTCTATCATATGAATACTAAACTGACCAATTTAAACTATCATGTGAAACATATAACAAGTAGTAATCCAAACTTTATCAATCAGAACCGGCTTACATCTCACCTATTACAATTCATAAAGTCACCATACAAGAAAGGGCAATATATCAAAGACAGGCATAAGTTCTTAGCACGGTCAATAGTCACTCTGTAACTCGAGTCTATACCACGAGGTAGGGAAGGTAATCGAACCGGTATCTTGGCTCAGCGGTTAATATTAATAAAACATGGCCAAGACACAACACAACCCTAGCCTAAAATCTGCGCAGACCTAGACATGCGGATACACACCACCGCACCCAAGACCCACAATTTTTCTAAAACAAAGTGAGTACCCTAAGGAGTCCACCAAAGGGTTGGCTAGTACTTAAGCGGACCACTTACTCTCAAAATAAGTAACGAGGTCATGCCCCAACTTGGATATAAATCCACTAGTCAGAAACACAAAGGCTATCAAGCAGTGAACATATACTCGTCAAAGACTATAAAGACCTATCTATGATGAAGGCCGAAATACTCACCTAGGACCTAGTCCCAAGCTAGTCCCGACTTGAATACTTTAGCCCACACCACACAAGACAAGTAAGACACCCACTTAACCATAAGAGGGCAAAGAGTCCAGCTTACCAACATAAATGCTAATATTCTATCATGTGAAAGGCTATATAAATGTCTATTCAGCAGATAATCCAACAGTATCCTCAATAAGTATTCAATACCAATTTCCAATTCTAACAATATTAGCCATATTAAAGGTTTCGGGGAAACTAGGGCCGTTTCTACAATATAAGAAGCTACTTAAATCAACTAACTACACATGTGAAATAAAAATATAATAAATGGCCTAAAACAAGAAAAAGGCCGATTATCTAATTCATTCAAAATTTCATCCAACCGAATTTTTACCCGCAACCCCACCTGCGGCAGTGCGGGGTTTGCGGCCGATCAATCACTCAATTACCCGACATCGCATCATCAAAGGGACTAAGGCTCGGCCAAGACAATCAACAAAACATTACAATTATCGCTATATAATTCATTCTGAGCCTAATCTTTACAATTTCATTTTCTAACCTATACTAACATGTGCAACTACCAATCTAAATATAATTTTTACCTTTAACATAATTTTTACTACTAATTTGATTTAATTCAAAAGTTTAACCATATGTTACTTATTCTAATTATATCATTAACGAACCTAAAATGACGAACAATGCATGGAAAACCGCGAAACAAGCAACGGGCTGACCCGGGCCAGCCATGGGCCAGCCGTGGGCCTGCCGGGCTGCTGCCGGGCCTGCTGCCGCCGCCCCCACACTTCCATTTTTCGGTTTTTGTTCAGTATAAGACCGTCTGAAACATAATTAATCGTCCCCAATACTAACATATTAACTTAATCTATCCAAAGGACATGAATTAAACATGCATGCAATCATTTTAACATGTGAAATTAACTACTTAATTAAAAATCACAAAAACATACAAAAATCAAAGATTGTGACGATTTTTCGTCGAGTAACTCGAAATATGTTACCTTAAGCTAGAAAATGAGCAATTAGCACCTTAAAACCCAAACCCTAACAAGCAACTATCCGCTATCTTCGACAATATACGAGTCCCCAAACTCGTCCTCCAATTCTTCACCTAATTAAACAATAAAAACACAATATTAAGTATAAATACCGAATTTGTGCCAAAATTCGTCTTAAAACAACTTCAAGAAAACTGAAATTAAATTATACCAGGTTGTAGATCTCGACGAGAGGATTCCGGAAATATAAATTATGCGAAAAACCGATAAGAAATGAGGAAGTTATGGCGATTTTAGCTTGAAAAGTAAGAAAAATGGTGGTTTTTGGTAAGATGTTGATGAAGATGAACATAAGAACAAAAAAATCGGAAAAAGAAAGGGAAAGGGGGAGGGTGCCGCGGGTAGGGAGAAAGGAAAGGAGGGAGACGGGTTTAAGTCGGGATTTTACGAGTCGGTTTCGGCTCGTTTCGATAATAATTAAAACCGTTTGTCAAACGCAAATTCCGACAAGACCAAAGTTCTTAAACACGAGATTACAAGAAAATTGAATACTCTTACGACCCATTTCCAAATTCGTTTACCCAATTTTCAATAGAGTTGTCATTTTTCCCCGAAAAGCCCTTATTTCGAAATAAAAAGTTTTTACACGGTTTAAACTATTTTTAAACACTTCGAAACTATCAAAATAAATACTTTTCTTCAAAATATAATAAAATTATATTTCTTTGAATTATTATTACTTGAAATACATTAATATCAAACTTTATTTGATTAATAAATTGCTTCCGCAATATATTAACGGTCCGAAATTACGGGGCGTTACAATCACCCCTCCTTTTAAAAAGTTTCGTCCTCGAAACTCAGAAGGAGAAATCATAGTATACAACATCTTAATAATATAGTTATAAGAAAATATAGGTATCTTTTCAATGAAACGGTGATACTCTCGTTGATCAGACAAGAACATCCACATTCATATCAAGATATAAAAATATTTCTACACCAATAAATGAGAAAACCCATTATTGGGACGTCTCCAACAACGAGATTTAACATTCACTAATGTTAAAACCATTAAAAATCATAAAAGCATTTTCAAAATTTTAGTTTAAAGTTCTATAATAAGAATAATAATCAAAAGAGCTGTATGAATTTCATGAGGTAAGAATTGAAGTCGAACCTAAATGGGTGTCAAAGATGGAGTTTCATAGGTTACCAACATCAAACTTATGAGAGGAGTATGATGAAGTAAGGAAAAGAGGTATGAGCGGTAACGCTCATGATCAAGGAAGAAGGAAAATCAGACAACAAGGAAATGACAGACACTTTTATCACAAACTACAACAACACCCAAAACGGTTCCAAAAACTTCCTAACACAAAACTCATAACCACATCACTCCCAAGGGTTTCCTCAATCGCTTATGTTACCTCATCCTAATCTATTCCCTGAAACAAGGTATTCCACTATAAGAGTGATCTCATCGTTCCAAATCCTCAAACATCCAGAAACAACTTCCGCAAGCCTAAGGTCAAGGCTTCCAACAAAGCTATATTCGTATCCAACTAGTGTCAACTATGGTTTCCTCAAAAAGTAAACCTTCAATCAAGAATCCCAATACCAAGCTATAAACTCCAAGAGAAAGTTCCTCAAATATTCCACAAGATTCTCATTTCAAAACAAGGTAGTAACATACCAACCCCAAACTCTGAAAAATCAATAGGATCTCAAGTTCTCTATCCTTTTGCTTATTAAGGATTGCCAAAAGCGGATCTACACTCAGCTACAACATCATCCCATCATCTCAAGTACTCAATGCGACCTCAAGGTCTATAAATCTATAGGGTTAACAAATTCTTCTCAACACTAAGTCTCTCTCAACTCAAGAACTCTCAAGAGTCAACTAAAATACCAAATCACATCACCAAACCATTATGGTCATCAACATCTCAAGGAATATTCTTTCAAATTTGACATCCTAAAACTTACTTACCATCAAAATCCCAAGGAACAAGGTCTTAATTGTAACAACACTTTATCACCTCAAAGTTCCTAAAACCATAAGTGAAACTATGTTCTTTAACCTAACAATTGGTGTCAACCAAACCATTACCCTTTCTAGTTACCAAAACAAGTGCTAAGACTTCCCAACAATGTAGCTTACTCTCACTCTCATAACATACTTCAAGTAGTAATCAATATCACTCACTAAAACCAACAAATAATCCCACATTTAACATTTCCCACATGATAACATATACATTATCAAACCCTCATATCCAAAGTGATTATGGAAGCCAAACCCAAACTCGGCTACTTAGTCAATCCTATATCCTCAAATCACATCTCACTAACTCTGTAAACATGGTCAAAAGGGTACCAACTATACTAAGGAGATAAGGAGTGATAACGGGATAGAGAAACGGTAAAATATTTTCAAAGGGTGCATGAACCTGACAAGTTAGGAAACTAAGGAGTCAGACCGTAAAGATAACGGTTGACAAAAATAAGAGGTATTCGAGTTAAGAAGATATCTAGGGCAAGAAGAAGAGACGTAAACTTTGGCATAAAAACAGGGTTCAACAAACGTTACAGAGAAGGGAAGGAGAACAGAAGCGGCATAATGAAAGGGTTACCGCTTACCAAACACTCATCAAAGCTTATGATCAATATGATAAGGTTACATCACTAAGGTGCTCAACAAAGCCTCAAAAGTCTACCAAATCATAGGACTAACAATGGTAGGTTTTCCTAAACTCAATTGGTTCCAAGAGCCAAAATCAATTCACCACCCAAATTCATTTGTTACCATCCAAGTCCCAAAGTATCTCCTTTACAATTCTCGTCATTGAACTTCACTTACTATGTCATCCCCAAGTACCATGGCTTGTCTATTCCGTCATCTCACCACTTAATACTTCTAGTCTCCGATACCATAAATTAGAATCACATCCTTGAACTCACGAACTACATCGAACAACATTCCACCAAAATTCCCAAATCCAGATATGATAAATAAGGTCAACCACGTGTTCTCAAATTTCGAAAGGTCAACAAGGGCTACTCTATACTAGATTTGGTCAACTCAAAAGGTTTAACAAACTAACTAATTCCAAGGTACAATACCAATCCATTAAGCAACATCAATGTCCTATTGTATTCCTTTCAAGGCCTACAAGGATTAGTGCTAACTATCATTCCTTTAATTCTCCACAGGAAACATCGAGACTCTCAAATGAAGTAGCTCAGGTTCATTCCATCTTATGTGCTATGGTAGTACCCATGCTCAATCATCTATAACAAACAAGCTCTCAATAGACATAAATCCCAAGGTGTTTCTCATTTCACTAAGTTCTCATATCAAGCACAACTAACAAGACTAACCAAAGGATCCCAAGTTATATTCTCCTATACAACTCAAATCCTAAACAATCAATTTCTCAACTCGTTCACGCCCTCCAATGACACATTCTCTCAAAACCGGGTTCTCTTGAACAAGGGAACTATCCTGCGGGATAAAAGGAAGGTGTCCACAAGGACTTTTGTTATAAGGAGAAAACGAACCAAGGATGAATCAGGAGAAAGAATTGAAGAGTAGTTACCAAGGCGAGATAAGAGGAATTTGAAAGACGAATGAACAACGAAATTGGAAGATTAAGGTAAGATACACTGAATACGGAAAGAAATATCGAGAAAGTGGAAGCATTCTTCATTTGGCATAACCAATCTTTAACGGCACCAAAATTAATAACTAACAATCAACAAACCTAACAATTAGCAATCACAAACAGACTACCACATAAAATCCTAACTCTACCCATCCTACCCATCTCTCAAGTTTATTATTTAGGGTTATTTCATAACAATAATCCATCCTATTGGTGGTATACAATAATCACTCCATCCTATCAATAATCTCAATTAAATCCAACCTAAGCATCATACCTTCTAATAAGGAACTAGCTGGTATTTTTTTATGTTCATGTGTATCAAATAAACTAAGTACTTGATTCATCACTTGAAAATATTACACATAAACATCACATATACCAACTAGGTTGTCCACAAACTATCAAATCTTCCAACATAAACTTAAAAAAATATCAGTTGGTTCGTTATTAGAAGGTATGATGCTAAGGTTGGATTTAATTGGGATTATTGATAGGATGGAGTAATTATTGCAGACCACCAATAGGATGGATTATTGTTATGAAATAACCCAATTATTTAAAGGTCAAATGATTTTAAGTGGGGTGCACAAACGTGCTTCGGGAGCAACAAGCTCTGATACCAACTATAACACCCTTAAAATTAGCCTTAAATAATTACGTAAATTCTACAGAAAAACTGACAGGATATGTTTGTAATTGGTTCAACTAGACAAAAACCTGTAATTTTTAAAACTTTTTCCTAAACCATTCACAAACATTTCCAACATTTCCAAGAGGAGGGTGCCAAAACCTGCAATGCTAACGAACTAATTTACATAACCACGCTAAAGACACGGGAATATAATGATACAAACCAAAATAGAAAAGGGAGACATATGTCCCTTCAAATTATATACAAAACCAAAAGTTAAAAAGGTTTACTATAAGAATAGCCAAACTAGGTCAAAGGTTCTCTTGCTCACTAGCTCGTCCGTGAACCCCAACTAAGCATCAAGTACCTGTCAATCGCATTTTATACAAACACGAAAGCCACAATTCAGTGGGGAGTAACTTCGAGTCCTCCCAGCCACAAATCGTCATATTTAATGTAACATGTAATGCAACATGTAAACAACATGATAATTAATCCAATTCCCAAGTATTCTATCATATGAATACTAAACTGACCAATTTAAACTATCATGTGAAACATATAACAAGTAGTAATCCAAACTTTATCAACTGTAACCGGCTTACATCTCACCTATTACAATTCATAAAGTCACCATACAAGAAAGGGCAATATATCAAAGACAGGCATAAGTTCTTAGCACGGTCAATAGTCACTCTGTAACTCGAGTCTATACCACGAGGTAGGGAAGGTAATCGAACCGGTATCTTGGCTCAGCGGTTAATATTAATAAAACATGGCCAAGACACAACACAACCCTAGCCTAAAATCACAAGAGACCTAGACATGCGGATACACACCACCGCACCCAAGACTCACAATTTTTCTAAAACAAAGTGAGTACCCTAAGGAGTCCACCAAAGGGTTGGCTAGTACTTAAGCTGACCACTTACTATCAAAATAAGTAACGAGGTCATGCCCCAACTTGGATATAAATCCACTAGTCAGGAACACAAAGGCTATCAAGCAGTGAACATATACTCGTCAAAGACTATAAAGACCTATCTATGATGAAGGCCGAAATACTCACCTAGGACCTAGTCCCAGCTAGTCCCAGCTTGAATACTTTAGCCCACACCACACAAGACAAGTAAGACACCCACTTAACCATAAGAGGGCAAAGAGTCCAGCTTACCAACATAAATGCTAATATTCTATCATGTGAAAGGCTATATAAATGTCTATTCAGCAGACAATCCAACAGTATCCTCAATAAGTATTCAATACCAATTTCCAATTCTAACAATATTAGCCATATTAAAGGTTTCGGGGAAACTAGGGCCGTTTCTACAATATAAGAAGCTACTTAAATCAACTAACTACACATGTGAAATAAAAATATAATAAATGGCCTAAAACAAGAAAAAGGCCGATTATCTAATTCATTCAAAATTTCATCCAACCGAATTTTTACCCGCAACCCCAGCCCTGCGACAGGTACGGGTTAAATTGCGGCTGACCAATCACTCAATTACCTGACATCGCATCAGTCAAAGGGACTAAGGCTCAGTTTTTGGCACAATCAACAAAACATTACAATTATCGCTATATAATTCATTCTGAGCCTAATCTTTACAATTTCATTTTCTAACCTATACTAACATGTGCAACTACCAATCTAAATATAATTTTTACCTTTAACATAATTTTTACTACTAATTTGATTTAATTCAAAAGTTTAACCATATGTTACTTATTCTAATTATATCATTAACGAACCTAAAATGACGAACAATGCATGGAAAACCGCGAAACAAGCAACGGGCTGACCCGGGCCAGCCATGGGCCAGCCGTGGGCCTGCCGGGCTGCTGCCGCCGCCCCCACACTTCCATTTTTCCGTTTTTGTTCAGTATAAGACCGTCTGAAACATAATTAATCGTCCCCAATACTAACATATTAACTTAATCTATCCAAAGGACATGAATTAAACATGCATGCAATCATTTTAACATGTGAAATTAACTACTTAATTAAAAATCACAAAAACATACAAAAATCAAAGATTGTGACGATTTTTCGTCGAGTAACTCGAAATATGTTACCTTAAGTTAGAAAATGAGCAATTAGCACCTTAAAACCCAAACCCTAACAAGCAACTATCCGCTATCTTCGACAATATACGAGTCCCCAAACTCGTCCTCCAATTCTTCACCTAATTAAACAATAAAAACACAATATTAAGTATAAATACCGAATTTGTGCCAAAATTCGTCTTAAAAAAACTTCAAGAAAACTGAAATTAAATTATACCAGGTTGTAGATCTCGACGAGAGGATTCCGGAAATATAAATTATGCGAAAAACCGATAAGAAATGAGGAAGTTATGGCGATTTTAGCTTGAAAAGTAAGAAAAATGGTGCTTTTTGGTAAGATGTTGATGAAGATGAACATAAGAACAAAAAAATCAGAAAAAGAAAGGGAAAGGGGGAGGGTGCCGCGGGTAGGGAGAAAGGAAAGGAGGGAGACGGGTTTAAGTCGGGATTTTACGAGTCGGTTTCGGCTCGTTTCGATAATAATTAAAACCGTTTGTCAATTGCAAATTCCGACAAGACCAAAGTTCTTAAACACGAGATTACAAGAAAATTGAATACTCTTACGATCCATTTCCAAATTCGTTTACCCAATTTTCAATAGAGTTGTCATTTTTCCCCGAAAAACCCTTATTTCGAAATAAAAAGTTTTTACACGGTTTAAACTATTTTTAAACACTTCGAAACTATCAAAATAAATACTTTTCTTCAAAATATAATAAAATTATATTTCTTTGAATTATTATTACTTGAAATACATTAATATCAAACTTTATTTGATTAATAAATTGCTTCCGCAATATATTAACGGTCCGAAATTACGGGGCGTTACAGTTTCACTATCAACCTTTTTTCAGGTGACACACCTCCCCATTCTACGCTTGGATTGATCTCAGTTCCTCCTTCAGTAACTCGAGCCAAGTCGCAGAAATCACCAAGTGAGACTTTTATGGAAGTCTCATTGACCAAAGCAAACAAATTTCCTTCCTTAAGATGAACAGAAGCATAAAATTGATATACCTCAATAGGAAAGACAGGACCACTTACAGCAACAATATTTTCCCATCCTTGATCCTTGAGAAAATTTCTGAAAAACCCAAGTGCTTTGTATTTCTTTAACCAATCAATCGAATATACTCGTCCTGCGTGAATGCGATATTGAGCAACTTGATTGACATCTCTTCTTTCTACTTGAGTTAGTCTAAGATTATTCAGTCCATTGTTGGTGTAATCATCCATATGCTGTGCGTAAAGAATACGTGAAGAACCATCTTGAAGTTTATAGTTCTCAGTCTTTGAACTTACCTCAATTTCCGAAACCATCTTTCCCTTACCCTTGAACAATTTTCTTCGCTTTGTGAGGTTGGCGGGTTGGTCGACAAAGGACCGTGGGGAGCGAGGGGGTTCGGCCGGTGAGGTGGAGCGAGTGCGAGGCGGTGATTGGCTTACCTTCTTTCTAATAACAACATGTTTCTTTGATTGAAAACGGGTTGTAGGTTGATTAGTCATTATGAAAATAAAAGATAGTAGTAAAGGTAATTAGGGTTTAGAGGATTATAATTGATGAGAATTATGGTGAGATTAAAGGGGTATATATAGCATAAGGAATTTGAGTTTAGGTAAGAATAGGATTCCTAAAAGATAAAGAATAATGCCAATTTCCTTATTTCTTTAATGCCTTTCCTTTTTTTTTTTTTCGGCATCTTTCCTTTTTTTTTTTTTTCGTGCCTCTTTTTTTTTTTTTTTTTTTTCACGGCACTTTTTTTTTTTTTTTTTTTTTTTTTTTTCTCGTTTTTTTTTTTTTTTTTCGCACTTTCCTTTTTTTTTTTTTTTTGTTTTTGACATTATCTCCTATTAGATGTAAGATTAGGAAAAAAATCTTTTGTATTGGAGTTTAGGCAGGATTTGTGTAGGAATATAATAAGATAGTAATATCTTTATTATATTAGGCAGTTTATTGTAGATTTTGTCGATTTTTGTAAGGAAATGTGATTATGCAGAATATAAAATACTACCATACACATAAGCAAGATATAACACGTAAAATAAATATTATTTAACATAATTAAACTTGCAACAAAAATATACGGACACAATCGTACAATCTTATCTTCCTAGCCAGTCATTCAGGTTCCCAGACATAATTATGACGGATTTAATTATCACTAATTAAACCAATGTCAAGTCTCAATAACTCAAAGCGTTTTCTAGCTAATGCCTTAGTCAAGATATCAGCCCATTGCCTTTCAAGATACTACAAAATTCAAGTGAAATGTTGCCTTTCTCTACATGATCCCGTAGAAAATGGTGTCGAATATCTATATGTTTGGTCCTCGAGTGTCTTTGGGCGGGGTTCTTAGAAATTACTATAGCACTCGTATTGTCACACATAATAGGCATACGACCTACATTTATACCATAATCACATAGTTGTTGCTTTAACCAAAGTAATTGAGAACATACCGATCCCATGAGATACATACTCGGCTTCAAAGAGTAGACATTGCAACCGAATTTTGCTTCTTTGATCCCCATGTGATAATACAAGGTCCAACAAACGTTGCATACCCAGAAGTGCTTTTCCTATCTAAAGAACATCCCGCATAATCTCGCATCCGAATATCCTACTAGATCGAAATTACACTCAAGTGGATACCATAAGTATAAATTAGATGTACCAATTAAATATCTCAAGATACGTTTAACCGCAATCATATGTGATTCTTTAGGGCACGATTGAAATCGAAAGCACGTACACATATGCTAAACATTATATCGGGACGACTTGCGAGTTAAATATAAAAGTGAACCAATCATACCTCGATATGTAGTCTCATCGACACACTTACCATGTTCATCTATAGTCATCTTCTTTTCAGGTACCATAGGTGTATCGTATGATTTTGCATTTTCCATACCGAACTTTCGGATTAGTTCCTTGATATATTTCTATTGGTGTATCTTTATACCATCCTTTGTTTGTTGAATTTGTAAGCCTAGAAAGTACTTCAGTTCTCCCATCATGCTCATTTCAAACTCAGAAGTCATTAAATTAGAAAAATACTTGCACAATTTTTCATTAATAGAACCGAATATAATATCGTCTACATAAATTTGCACAACAAGTAAATTAGAACCCTCGGATTTTAGGAACAGGGTTTTATCGACAGATCCTCTTGTAAAATTATTTTGTAACAAAAACTTGGATAATCTGTCATACCATGCCCTTGGAGCTTGTTTCAAACCATATAAAGCTTTGTCTAATTTATAGACATGGTTTTGAAACTTGCTATCTAAAAATCCGGGAGGTTGTTCTACATAGACTTCTTCCTCCAAATAACCATTAAGAAATGCTGTCTTAACGTCCATTTGGAACAGTTTCATTCCTTTATGAGCAGCAAAGGCAATAATGAGACGTATAGCCTCAAGTCTCGCTACAGGTGCAAAGGTCTCGTCATAATCGATCCCTTCCTGTTGATTGTAGCCTTGGACAACTAGTCGTGCCTTATTTCTTGTAATAAGTCCTGTATCGTCCAATTTCTTCTAAACACCCATCTTGTACCAATAACAGTTCGATCACTAGGTCGTGGCACTAAGTGCCATACCTTATTGCGTTCGAATTGTTGAAGCTCATCTTGCATAGCGGTTATCCAATCAGGTTCAGCAAGAGCTTCTTTAATATTGGTAGGTTCAATAGTTGATAGAAACGAAAAGAACGAGCAGAAATTATTTAAGGACCTTCTAGTTTTAATGCCTTGCTCTAGATCCCCTAGGATTTTGTCCAAAGGGTGGGAGCTTTGATGTTTCCATTTTTTGAGAACTCTAGGCTCATTATCATTTGATGGACTAGCATCATCTGCAGACGAAGAATCATGATTTTTTCCCCCTGAGTTGGACTCGGGATTTTCTTCAGAAGCATCACTAACTTCATTAGAAATATCATGATTTGGATCGGAAGTTACAACATCATTAGGTATAACTTCAAGATCTCTTTCTTTATCCAAGGAAGGGTCGATAGTATCATTAACTATGGACTCATCACTTCTCTTAGGATTGTTTGCAGAATTTTCTAGTTCATCATTGATACCTTGAATATCTTCCTCTTCATTTAGGGGCTCATTTCTTGCTAGAAAGAAATCGGGCTCATCTGGATCCTCTTCTTCCTGTTCAGCTTTATCAAACACATTATCTTCGTCAAAGCGAACATGAACACTTTCTTCTATGCGCAAGGTTCTTTTATTGAACACTTTGTAAGCTTTACTATGATCCGAATATCCCAGAAAGACAGCTTCATCACTTCGGGGGTCAAATTTTCCTAAATTTTCTTTTCCATTATTATGAACAAAGCATTTGCTCCCGAAGCAACGGAGATGTGATATATTGAGTTTTCTCCCTCTTAAAAGTTCATAGGGAGTCTTTTTCAAAACAGGTCGGATCATAGCTCTATTATGCACATAGCATGCGGTACTAATGACTTCGCCCAAAAGCTTCTAGGAAGGCCACTACACAAAAGCATAGTACGAGCCATATCTTCTAGGGTTCGATTCATACGTTCCACGACACCATTTTGTTGTGGGGTACATGGTGCGGAGAAGTTATGCCCCACACCATTTTCCCTACAATATTCTATAAATAGTTGATTATCAAATTCCGTGTCGTGATCCGTCCGAATCGAAATAAGCTTATTATCATATTTATTTTGGGCAAGCTTCATTAATACCACAAATTCATCGAAAGTTTCATCTTTAGAGGAAAGAAAGATTGGCCAGACATACCTTGAGTAATCATCGACTAGAACAAATACATACTTTGATCCACCACGGCTTCTAACTCTCATAGGTCCACATAAATCCATGTGTACCATCTCAAGTGGTCGCTTAGTGCTAACTATTCTCTTAGGTTTAAAAGAGGATCTAACATGTTTGCAACGGGCACATGAGTCACACATTGTCTCTTGCTCGAAATTAATTGAGGGCAAGCCTTCAACTAAATCCATGGACTTAAGTTTCTTTAAAATAGTTGGACTAACGTGTGCAAACCTCTTGTGCCACAAGCAAGACTCATCGGAAGTTACTTTCATACACGCAAAGGAATTTGTATTGACAACATTTTAGTCAATCATATACACATTCCTCATACGGTGACCCTCAAGTAAAACATTACTAGTACCTTCAATTATGATACGACAAACATCGGCATGAAAAACAACTCTATTTCCTTTGTCACATAATTGAGAAATACTAAGTAAATTATGTTTAAGACCACTAACCAGATATACTTTATCGATTGAATGAGAGGTTGAAATTCCAATTTTTCCTACTCCAATAATCATACCCTTCTTGTTATCTCCAAAGGTAACCTTGCCACCAAAGAAGGGCTCAAGTGAAAGAAAAAGATTTAAATCTCTCTGTCATGTGTCTCGAGCATCCTTTGTCGAGATACCATAGATTATTTTCTTTCACTTCTACCGCAAATGAATCAAATACAACTTTTAGGTACCCAAGCTAAGTTGGGTCCTTTATGGTTAGTAATTCTATATATTTGATCCTTTCTAACCCATACTTGTCTTATTATTCTTTTGGCTTTAACATTGGGTTTTCTTGGTCTTTTTCTAACAATCGGAACATGAGGTACTCTAGGTTTTGTTCTATCGAAAGTAGCTTTAGGTCTAGTACCTTCATGAGACGCTTTAGGTTTAGGGTTATGAACTTTAGGCTTGAATGTATGCTTTCGATTCTCATTTATTTTGTTTGATTTTGAAGGAACAGATGAGTAATCAAAAGCCATATCATAAGTCCATCTAAACTCATTATTGCGTTCTTCTTTGTCGTTAGGTTCATCTATAGTAGAGACATCATCTTCTACTATGAAATCACAAGTCTTAACAGTTTCAACATTCTTTTTCTTATCCCAAGCAAGTTTGACACAATTGACTTGTATATGTCCAAAGAGAGCCACGTAATTGCAAATCAAGTATTCTGGAAGATTAACGTATTTTCTTTTTCTGAAATCATTTTCAGAAGGATTAGATTTGCATTTATCATGGTCTCTACGACTATAGCATTCATGACCAAGTCCCATCTTCATGTTGTTATCAGATTGTTCAGTAAGGAAGTTTAGAACCTTTGTGCTTCCTTCCCACTTATCATGAACTTTTCGAGCATGTAAAAGTAATTCTTTCAAGGACTCAATTTCTTTTTCACATTTTGAATGATCTACATTCGAATCCTTGGAAGAGCTACCTTTCTCAAAGTCTTCACGAAATTTATCAAAACGTTCATTCAAGACACGTTTCTCAATTTCATGTTGTTCCTTAAGTTGAGACAGACCTTTACTTGCTTCTTCTAATTGCTTAGAGAGAAATACAATTTCTCTCTTGTGTTCGGAAACCACACTATCTTTACCATTAAGCTCATCTTTTAAAATCTTATTGACTTTCTTCAGTTCTGAAGTTATGGCATCACTAGCCGTAACTTTAGCTTGAAGGTGCTTAATGTTGAGTTTAAGCTCTGAAGTTATGGCATCACTAGCCTTAACTTTTGATTCAAGAGCGTTCTTCTCAAAGATTTGTCATGTCCTGAAGTTATATTTGGAGTAGCCATAACTTTAGATTTGAGTTTTTGGCGTTGGCTTTGAAGTTGGTTCTCCTCAAAGAATATCTAAAATCTGTTCCTTAAGGTCTTTTAACTCTAGACTTTGTTCATGACAATGATCAAGGGAATGTTCACAACACTTAAGTAAATTATCCTTAGAAAGTTTCCTAACACGCTTTTTAAGGTCAAGATAATTTACCTCTTCATCCTCTCGAATCAATCTGAATTTCCAACAAGACACTTCTCAAAGCATTTGAAGCATTGCTTTCATTGTCGCTTTCGGAGAATAGGTCAAGATTGACGCTACTTAGACAAACGTTGGCGCTTTTTCTTCTTCATCTTCGGATTCGCCATCTTGAGTCCAAGTCTCCCCAACAATATGCCATCATAACTTGCCTGAATTCTTTCTTTGTTTTGTCACGTAGATTTTTGTCTTTAATTTTCTTCCATGTAGGGCAATATTTGATCATGTGATCATTATCACCACACTTGAAGCATCCACGATTAGAGAAAGACCCTTTTGACTCAAAATTTTTCTTGGGAGTTTGTTTTGATTTGTTATTTGTTTTATTTTGATTTTGAAAGAAAGCCTTTTTCTTAAAACGTTTAACAAACAAAACGGTTTCATCTTCAATATCTGAAGAATCATTAATCTTGCTAGACTCAGCTTGTAAGGCCATCTTTTTGCTTGTGCCAACTTCCTCCTCATCCTGATTAAGAGTAATCTCGTGAGCCATTAAGGTTCCGAGTAGCTCCTGATAGGATAATGAAGTTAGGTCCTTACATTCTTCTATGACAGATACTTTATGTCTCCATCTGCGAGACATACTTCTGAGTATTTTTCTAGCAATTTCCTCGGAGTCAAAAGTTTTTCCTAAATTCTTTAGCTCATTGATGATGCTAGAAAAGCGAGAGGACATGCTATCAACTGACTCGTTTTGCTCCATGGCAAACAGCTCGTATTTTCGCATTAGTAATGCCATACGTTGCTTTTTGACAACAGTGGTTCCCTCATAGGCTAATTCTAGACCATCCCATATTTCCTTGGCAGATGAAATGGTTGAGAAACGATCGAATTCGGTAGCAATCATACCGTTTTGCAATAAGCTTATTGCTTTTGAATTCTTCTCAGCCTTTTTATAATCCGCCTCAATATAGTCTTCTTCTTTCTTTTCGACGGTAGTGCCATTACTGGTTGCAAGTAAGATCTTATTCGGACCATTCTTGATAATCAACCAATACTCCCAGTCGTTTCCCTTAATGAAGTGGGTCATCATATTTTTCCATAAACCATAGTTCTTCCCATTGAATATATGACACTTTAGGTGTTAGGAATCCATTTGATAAAAAATAAATGCAGCGGAAAAGACGATAAATAGACTACAAAAAAAACGATCAACTCTAGCTGTTAGGCTATCAAGAGCACGAGGCTCTGATACCAATTGTGGAGTCTATTGATCGAATACGAAAGGGGAGGGGGGGGGGGTGAATTGAGTATTAAAAACGATGACCGCTTTTTCGAAATATATGATATAAATTAATTACTTGATTTTATTCATTAAAATCAACTAATTAAATTATTAACAATAAATGCAAAATCGAAATAACAATAATAAAGAGAGAGAGAAAGAGAGACACACAGGATTTTGAAGTGGTTCAGTTTCACAAGTCGAAACCTACGTCCACTATTCTCGATTAATAATTTTTAGTACCTTTCTCCGGATTACAAAAATTACCAATCCACTCGTATAATCAACTATATAATTATAACTCAGATTGAGTATCGCTAAATACTCTAGGTTGCTCTTACGTTAATAAGAAAAATACAACGATAAATACTAATCTCACGTTATACGAGTGAGTATAATACCCTTGTGTATTTAATATCCTATAACGATTTTTCTTCGAGTGATTGACAAATTTGATGCGTGATTTTTGTATAAGCAAATATGAAAATAAGAATTAAAGGTCAAATAATTTTTGCTTAAAATATTTTTCTCTCTTGAAATTTGTAGATGTGTGTGTCAACAATTAATGTTGAATGAATGAGAGTATTTATAGTAGAGAGGATTAGGGTTTGGAATGTTCTGGAATTAGGGCATAGGAATATTCTGGAAACAAATAACTTGATGAACAAGTAAGAAGCAAAGGAAGGGAGTTTGGCCTCCTAGGGTTTTCGGCCACCCTAGGGTTTCGGCCTCCTAGTGTTCGGCCCACTACTTGCTTCTATAGCCCACAACAAATCGAGATAGAATTTAGTTAAAGCCCTAGGTTGCATGACGATATAAATATCGTGTTACAAACCAATAGTTTATTTAACTTAAATTCTAATTAATTAATTCCAACCAAAATAAATACTCTCTTATTTTTATAAACCATTAAAAATATATTTTCCAAAAATTAACGCATCAATTTTGTCTAGCAATGAAGTTATGTCTATTAGGTCATAACTTCACTAACCTTTAAATCAAACAATGTAAAACCATTACCGGATGGCGACCTATACTAACTAATCTTCAGTAGATCTTCAGTACACGAATCGTCTCTTCACAAGTCTCTCATCTTGAGTCTCGTGGTTGATTTCCAATCTTGATCTTGCTTGAAAACATCGATCAAGTATATTTGAAGTTGTACCTCCTTGGTCCAAACTTCAAGCTTGCGTCATTGTAATTGTTCCTTTCTAAATTAAAACTTAAGCACACAATTACACGCATACGTTTATATATTAAGTCCACATACAAATCATTACTGTCATTATCAAAACAATTAATAAGGACTAAAGGTCCAACAATATTCATCAACTTTTCAATTTTAGATCTGAAAAGGACAATAAAATGCAACATGTGACGTTTTTCCTTAGTCATAGATTATGTTTTATTAATTTTTCACTAATAATGTCACTATTTATGCTATTTTTCATCAAAAATCCATAAATCATGCACAAAGACTTCAATATAGCCTATTATTTTACACACATCTTGTAAAATTGCATGTGACAACATACTAAATTTCTATGACCAGATTCGAAATTTATCTCATATTAACCTATTTTTCACTTAAATCCGATTTTTATCATGAAAAATCCATTTTTCGAGCATAAGAACTCATAAAACTATGAAAATTTCCAGATCAACTAAAAATAATATATGTGAAAACATATCCAAAAACCACTGGAAAATTCGAAGTTTAGCTAATTTTCGTCCAAAAATGACATTTTTATCACAAAAATCACATTTTAATGCCAATATTATATAAAATGAACAATAAAATCCATAAATTAACCAAAATATCCTAAATACATTTTAGGATCAGAAACTTTAACATGCAAAAAATAATTTTGTGATATATCATAATAACACAAATTATACAAGTTTTATATGTTAATCTTTATAACTCGGAAAAACTTTTAACCGATTTGCATGCAAACAACCTTATGCTCTTGATACCGCTTGTTAGAAATCTATATCTCATTATACAACATATTCATATATGTTTCAAATTTATTTAGTCATAAAATAAATTCTAGATCTTATGCATGCAAACTATAAACAATTTAAAGAAGAAATCTTCATCTTACATTGGTATTTCGGTTTTTATGGGCACAAGTGAGTTCTCCTACTCACTTGTTCTTGAGCTCTCCAAATGGAAGAACAAGGATTCAAGTATAGAATCCCTCCCAAAAGCATATACCCAAGGAATATATCTTAAAGACTAAATTAATATGATCTAGTATTGAGATTAGTCTACTTAAAAAGATGACACAAAATATTAATTTTGCTCTTGAAATTTCGGTTCAAGAGGGAGCATTTTATGAGGTTTATTTCTCTAGAATTTTTATAAGATTGTAGAGAATATGCATTTTTCTTACACTAGAAAAATGAAAGATGTGAATGAATGAATTGTAGAGGGAACACTCTCTCTTTTCTTGGTGAAACCGGTTGGAGGAGTATATGTGCCCAATGCATGGGCAAGTTTTTCTACCCAAGAAAATGATAGGCATGCAAGGCTAGTAGTTAGCTTTCATGATTGTGTTTTCCACTTAAAACAATTTTACACAATTTTTCCACTAACTCCCTCCAATATTTCGGTACATGTATATAAAATGGGAGGTCCATTTTATTTTTGTCATTTGTCAATTTTGTCACATGTAACATGTTACATGACATGTCACAATGTAATGTATTTTTAACATGTTAAAAATCAACATACTCATAAAATATGTCATTTACAAAATCGACTAGTAATTCGTAATTACTTGTACCAAAAGTGATTCCGAAATATAAATGTAATACTCCGTATTTATAAGTCTTGGGGTACTCTATCGAGTAGCCCTTACTCTGTCGAGTAAGGGTAAGTTGCGAGATAAAATAGTTTCTGACCTGTTGGGTACTCGATCGAGTAGCTGGGGTACTCGATCGAGTAAGGGGGTACTCGATCGAGTACCTTGGATACTCGATCGAGTGTCCGGTTTTACGGGGAGTTTTCTCGGGTTTTGTTAATTATGCGATTAACGTATTTAAACATAGTCGTCATTGTTTTAAATCACTTTTACAAAACCTAAAACCCTGTTTAAGAGAGAAAGCAACCAGTTCATCTTCCTAATCGCATCCTTAGCAATTCCCGGAGTTCAGACGGTCAGTTCTTGTCGTTATTCGTATCGTTGAGTTCCCTGCGTCGAGGGTAAGCTTTTAATATAATTTTTATAATGTTTTGTTAAGTTTGGTTAAACCCTAATTTAGAGATTGGGGGTTTTGTGTGTAGTTTGTGATGTGTAGCCTCTATGTGTTATATGATAGGAGGAGGGTTCGTAGAAGAGACTTTTTGATACAATTTGTTGATACCGTCCGATCATTTGTTGTGCTTTCCAGGTAGGATTTCCTACTCAGTATTAGTCCCATAATGGGATGATTGTTGATGTGTTGAGATTGATTGTTTGATATAGTAATTGTATTGTGACGGCTGTGATTGTGATTGTGATTGGTTGTCTATGGTTCTCGAGATGCGTTCTCGGCTGAGTGGAGTCACTTGCGGGAGTGGCTTCACGCCCTAGTTTCGCCCTTCGTGGAACCCGCCACGGAAGGGGATGTGCACATTAATGGACAGGGTTATCGCTCGGTATGATGAGCGGGGCTTAGGTGGGAACATTTGTGGTCCATTTGGCGGTGGTCGGGTCCGTGGACGATCAATGATTGAGATGATTGGAATTGGTTGGTTGTGTGTGTGTGATAGTTAAGTATCTGTTTATCTTATTGTTGATATATGTATTGAATTGTGTGATTAGATCGACCCCGTTTAAATGTTTTAAAATCGTGGTGATCCATTCGGGGGGTGGTGAGCGATTATTGAGCGGGTGTGATATGACGCGTATGAGATAGCCGGGATGAGTCATCACGTGGCAGTTAGAAGTCTTCATTTGTGTCGACGAAGTCTAGTAGCTTTGATAGTTTTAGTCGTAGACCGTATGAGAACCTTGTAATTCCTTTTATTAGTTTTGGTTTGAACATGTAATCACTTAATCTATAATTACTTTAAAAGTACGTTTCTTTATTGTCTTATGATATTGGTACCTCTGGCAACCGAGATGGTAGTATCCTTATACCCGAGTGGTCCTGGTAAGGCACTTGGAGTATGGGGGTGTTACAAATGGTATCAGAGCGACGATTTTGGAACTGTAACAAATGAACATAATGAACATAGGGAGTCTAATAAAATGAACCTGGTGTATGTGTAATGGGAGCCCCGGCTGATGCTAGGTTTTGGGTGAGTAGGCGCCCTCACTTCAAAATCTTGGCCCCATGATACTTAAGCCAGTCACATGGTATGGGAACGTGGAGTCCGTGTGTATATGTGCGACGTGTATGATAATTGTGCTGTATATGGTTTGTTGAAAGCATGTTGCATGATAGTTGGTTGACATGTTGGTTGGAATCGTTGGAAAAGTATATGAGAATGATGAATGATATGGTAGAAAAAGAAAGTAGTTCGTATATGATGATGTGTGATGAAGTGGATTTGTAATGTTGTTGTATTAGCAACATGGAAATAGGATTTGTAGTGTATGGGTGTGGTTTGTGTTATGAAAAGTTATGAAAATTTAAAACATGCGGGTAATACATGATTGAAAGTTGAATGTTATATGAGCATGATAGATGGTAATGTTTGACTTTTGGTAAGTAGTAACATGAAGAATAGAGGTTCAATAATATGTGTTTTATATAACGAATTGGATGAAAAGCATGATGGTTGTTTATAACGTGGCACTTGATAACACGAAGTAGATTATTTTGTTAATTGTATGAGGAGTCGCGCAGTTTCCAATGCGTAGTTGTAATCATAATGTTGAAATAATAATGAATGCATAGTACGTTAGGGTATGTGAGATAACATTCGGGTAGTATTCACGAGTCTGCATGACTCGATCGAGTGGGCTTGATTCGATCGAGTGGGTACTTGTCGTTATTTTGACCAGAATCGTGTTTTTGGGCACTCGATCAAGTATGGGGTCACTCGATCGAGTAGCCGGGCTACTCGGTCGAGTAAGTCAGAGATCAGAAGGTCTGTTTGGGTTCTGGAGTCGGGGCACTCGATCGAGCATGTTGGGCACTCGATCGAGTAGCCTCAACTCGATCGAGTAGGTTCTGGTACTCGATCGAGTGGGGTCTGTGCAGGTCATATGCGTATTTCGGGTCATATGTTTGTCTTTTGACATTCGTTGCATATTATGTTTAATTCAAAGGTGTTGTATTACTTCTTTATGCATTGTTTTACGTATGTGTTGGTCCTGAAGCGTAAGTTACCCAATCTTATGATGTAAAGAGTGGCACTATGATGAGTATGAGTTCGGTGGGGAGGACATGAGTTATATGTGATTATGATAGATGGTGGAAAAAGAAAAGGAAGATTGGTATAGTTTATTGAGGCATGGCGCACGTTTTGCGAGACGGGATGAGTGATATGATTGTGTGTTGAGTAATGTAAAAATAAGTGAATATAGACAAGGGATGATGTGAGTATAATGAACGTGAGAATGAAAAGATTGAAAGTAAGAATGTGGATAGTGGCGGGTTGAGATGTGTAAAGAGTTATGGAGGGAAATGGTTAGGAGTCGTGTGGGTTATGGATTTATGTAGTGATGATTCGTTTAAAGGGGTTGAGAAGAGTAATATATAGTGAACTTTGTGGAGACATGTCGCGAGGTGTATTTGTAGACAGTGAGTGAGTTTGGGAGGTTTGGTTTATTAAAAGATGAAACTACTGTGTGATTTCCTTGGGTAATTAACGGTATTAAATGAATTCTGACTTCTAGAGATGTAAAAAGGGGGATGCAATTGTTTGAACATTAAACGTTGGTTCTATGGATAGATTAGTGGTAAGTATGAGTGATAGCATAAAAAGAGAAGATCCATGGTAAGAAAGAGTGAGATGATGTCGGTAGAAAATAATGGAATTAAGTTTTGGAGCAACGAAGGGGTAACCAGATTTCTAAAGAGTTAGCTAGAAGGAATAAGGAGTTGAACTATTAATTGGTATTATTGAGTGTAAAGAGAAAAGAAGGATAAAAGTAAGCTGAGGAAAATGTTCACCGGAGCTATGTGATATAAAGATAAGAAATCATCGAAATATGTGATGGTATCATGAGGATGTTAGCTAAAGGTTATATAGGAGTTTCAGGGCAACATGATTGGTAATGAGTTTCGAGGAATTAAGGGAGTAAGAAGTTGGTGGAGTATTGGCACGATACGAGATATTTGGTGGAGAGTTGGATGACAATACAAATAAGATAGCATTGGGAATAATGTTGAGGTAATTTTGTGGATGGGTTTGATGTTCGTTATTTGCAATGTTAACCAAAAATGGTAGAAAAACCATGTTATTTTGATATGAGTGTAAGAGATTTGATATACGAGCAGCGGTGGCATTGTGGTGTTATCACTAATGGCTAAGAGGGATGGAATATTAGAAAGGTAGCAATTCTAAAGAGGTTGATTTGGTAGGGACCTGATTGTTGTGTATGATTGTGAGAGGGTATAAGATGTGGTTAGATGAGGCGGACGCTATTAGTTGAATAGTGAAGGTGTGATTATATTTGGCAGGAAGTGATGGTTGTGCGAATGGGGGAATATGTTATGAGGGGCATATGAGTTAAACTCGGGCGGCAGGTAACCTTTTTCGAGTGGTGACTTACGTGGTCAGGATTGACTAGTTGGTTGTGATTACGGGTCCGTGATTTGTGTAAATGATTGTGTGAGGTTCTGACCTCACAAGAAGTGGTATGGTATGATAATTATAAAATTGTTTTATGAATGTTCGGTAATATATATGTTGGACACGGTAATTTAATTTAATGATATCCAAAAAGGTAATAATTTGATTGATTTGACATGGCTAGTTATAATTTTATGTGTATTGATAACACATGTGTATTCCGGGAAATGGCAGAGAGGATGTTCATGAGATGCTTATCTGTTTATCCATATAATATGTTACGTGGTGATTTAATAAAGTGGATTTGAGTAAGTTTTTCTTGTCTGAGAAGTTATGCTAAGTCAGTATTTATGGGAATTGTATGCAGTTGTGATGTCTATCGGTGTGGTTGTGGTGCCTCGGGTGGTGATCCGGGCACGGTACATAGTCTTTGTGATGCGGGTATTTTCGCACTACGGTGTGGCTGTTGGTGGCGGTGTTGTGATGCCGTCACCGGTTGTGGTGGAGTAGGCGGGATGATTATGATTCGGGTTTGAAAGTACATACGATTATACATAGATTGTTGTTTTGTTTGATGTTGCTCTCTGCGAGTGTCGGTTTGTCTTTGATAGACGGTTGTCTTGCTTATTCATGTTTTCGTTACCAGGTTAAGTTGGGAATGAGGTAGAGTATGATGTGAAATAGAGTTGTATATGTTTCGTTGTTGTCATGGGATAGTGATAATCTGTTGATGGGACACGGTTGTGAGAGGTTGTTACGGTAATTTTGATCTTGTTTTCAGATGAGACATCGGTAGACATGGTAATGGAAAATGATTCGTGGAACATGTGTTGTAATGTCTTTGAAAGCGGCAGGTAGTTCATAATCTTTTGTTGAGACAGTGAGTGTAGGGTGTTGGGGAAATTAGTGTCATGTTAAGTTGTGTATGAATTTTGCGGTAATGAAAGAAAGAACTTGAGGATCTAGTGTGCGTGTACGTAACAAGTGCGGACCGTGAGTTATGCTTCTGGGAGATAAGTGCCTTACGTAGAGAGGTATGTTGTTTGGCAGTAATAATGAAGAGTGGGTATGGTGATTTGCTACGAGTTTATGGTATAGGTTAGGTCACATTTGCCCGAATGAGTTGAGGAATGGGAAATGTTTATGTATGGGAGCCTTGGATATAAGAATGGTGAGTGTTTGGTTTATAGACGGTTATCTTTGACATGTGGTGGTACAGAGGGTAATGAGATATAGATATGGTTTGGTATTAGTGAGTTACGAGGACGTAACATTTGTCTTAAGAGGAGTAGGATGCGATAAAACAGATTTTGATGGTTGTACATATGGTAATATATTCGGAAGTTGAGTCTTGATGTAGAATAAAAGATCGATTCGTGTTGTGGGTGATTTTATTAAAGGTCATGACCGTGCTTGTAGTAGCGTGATGTTTAGGAGTGTGAGAATATTTCGCTAGTATTGACAGTTGGATGATGAGGTTACGAGTGTGAGTAAACTTCGAGGACGAAGTTCCTTTTAAGGGTGGTAGAATGTAACATCCCGTAACATGTCTATGAGTGTCTTGGTATTGGATTTGATAGTTGATGATATTACGGAGCTAGCAGCATTAGAGGATGGTAGTTGGTTATGTATGGAGTTGGTGTCGTGAGAGATATATATGTGGTAGATACGATATAGTGAGTCATGTTGTGGAAGTAAACATAGTTGGTATGTTCGGTCGAGTTCTTGAGTCCTTAGCTAAGTTGTTGTGCCTTGGTCGAGTTCGTATGGTTGTTTTTATGTATGGGTTGAACTTCGGGACGAAGTTCCTTTTAAGGAGGGAAGACTGTAATACTCCGTATTTATAAGTCTTGGGGTACTCTATCGAGTAGCCCTTACTCTGTCGAGTAAGGGTAAGTTGCGAGATAAAATAGTTTCGACTGTTGGGTACTCGATCGAGTAGGGGTACTCGATCGAGTACTTGGGTACTCGATCGAGTGTCCGGTTTTACGGGGAGTTTTCTCGGGTTTTGTTAATTATGCGATTAAGGTATTTAAACATAGTCGTCATTGTTTTAAATCACTTTTACAAAACCTAAAACCCTGTTTAAGAGAGAAAGCAACCAGTTCATCTTCCTAATCGCATCCTTAGCAATTCCCGGAGTTCAGACGGTCAGTTCTTGTCGTTATTCGTATCGTTGAGTTCCCTGCGTCGAGGGTAAGCTTTTAATATAATTTTTATAATGTTTTGTTAAGTTTGGTTAAACCCTAATTTAGAGATTGGGGGTTTTGTGTGTAGTTTGTGATGTGTAGCCTCTATGTGTTATATGATAGGAGGAGGGTTCGTAGAAGAGACTTTTTGATACAAAATGTTTGTTGATCCGTCTGATTGTTGTGCTTTCCAGTAGGATTTCCTACTCAATATTAGTCCCATAATGGGATGATTGTTGATGTGTTGAGATTGATTGTTTGATATAGTAATTGTATTGTGACGGCTGTGATTGTGATTGTGATTGGTTGTCTATGGTTCTCGAGATGCGTTCTCGGCTGAGTGGAGTCACTTGCGGGAGTGGCTTCACGCCCTAGTTTCGCCCTTCGTGGAACCCGCCACGGAAGGGGATGTGCACATTAATGGACAGGGTTATCGCTCGGTATGATGAGCGGGGCTTAGGTGGGAACGGCTGCGGTCACCCTTTGGCGGGTGGTCCAGTGGACAGTCAATGATTGAGATGATTGGAATTGGTTGGTTGTGTGTGTGTGATAGTTAAGCTGTCTGTTTATCTTATTGTTGATATATGTATTGAATTGTGTGATTAGTACTGACCCCGTTTAAATGTTTTAAAAACTGTGGTGATCCATTCAGGGGTGGTGAGCAGTTATTGAGCAGGTGTGATATGACGCGTATGGGATAGCTGGGATGAGTCATCACGTGGCAGTTAGAAGTCTTCATTTGTGTCGACGAAGTCTAGTAGCTTTGATAGTTTTAGTTTTGTAGACCGTATGAGAACCTTGTAATTCCTTTTATTAGTTTTGGTTTGAACATGTAATCACTTAATCTATAATTACTTTAAAAGTACGTTTCTTTATTGTCTTATGATATTCAGTACCTCGGGCAACCGAGATGGTAGTATCCTTATACCCGAGTGGTCCTGGTAAGGCACTTGGAGTATGGGGGTGTTACAATAAACTACAACATTCTGTATTTATAATAATTTATCCATTCCGTTTTAATTGTTTCTGTAAACAATAATTTCATCTAAGTAATAAAACAATTTGATTACTTAGACCGTGTCTCATTTAATCATATTTACAATAAGATACGTAAATTATACTCACAAAATCATCCGTCAATTTTAAGCAATTTAATTAACTCGTATCGGTATACGATTAATTAAATAATAAATTAAGAGTATTTCCCTATAGGTATGACCTAAGGGGATCAACTGATCACCACCGTCGCACGACAGTAATGTCAAACTCTAGTCAACCAATCATTACTGATATGTGTGGACCAGTTGACTGTAAAATATTATCCCTATAGGTATGACCTAAGGGGATCAACTGATCACCACCGTCGCACGACAGTAATGTCAAACTCTAGTCAGCCAATCATTACTGATATGTGTGGACCAGTTGACTGTAAAATATTACATCCCACATGTATTCTTAAAATGAGATTTAATAATGATATTTAAATTATGTGATCGCACTATTGTTGAGGACACATTTCCCAACAATTGATACCTCACGTCATCTATACAACCAGCCCACAAACAATGCACAATATAACTGACCATACATACATATGAATAACATCACTATCAAATCATAGAATAATATAGCTGACCATCCTACGATTATATGAACAAGAGTAATAAACGATATATCCAAGCATAGCGTTATATAATGAAACTGAACACCACATAACATGTGAAACAAGTATCAACCATTCAATGTTATAGTACTCTAGCTATAACTTTTATCATTAACCATTCAATGTTATAGTAACCATAACATGGACTCTGGATGCGAGGTTACAGTAACCTCGACTATAACTATAACCTTGACACAAAACTCAAAGTTATACTAGTTCCAACCATAACCTTGAGCCATAAATCTCAGGGTATGTTAGTTCCAACTATAACCTTTAACTCGTACTTCAATGTTATAGTAGCTTCAGCTATAACCTTGAATCATATTTCCAAGGTTATGCCTCAAACAGCCATAATTAGAGTAACAACCCAAAGTTGTACTAACTTCAGCTATAACACATGAATCATCATCAAGGTTTTACTAGCTTTAGCTATAACTTTGCAGAGCACTCTTGGCCGCCTATCATGCTGCCACTAGGGTTTATTCGTAAACCCTAATTGCGCTCATGACACCCATAATTTAATGCATAAGCAACATATGATATATAATTAATGCATAAAAACATATATAAACATGCGAAACATATTTTATCATGATAACAAATAATCAAACATGTACCAATCATGCAAAACAATCATTAAATCATATTAATTACATAAATTGGCATAAACACAATTAAAAGAGAAACACCTAGTTACCTTTTTAGCAATTAATGATGCAAATTAATAAAAACCTCCAAGAAAGACACGACCATCAAATCCTTGTCTCCAACACGTATCAACGTCCCCAAAACCGACATCAAAGATGCACGAATCCAAATCCATGAAAGCACCATAAAAATACTCTTCCTCTTCTTTACTCAATAAAATAGGAGAACCAAAACGTAGGTCTAAAGGTCCATACAAACAATTTGGAGAATAATATGTTGTAGAGGTAAGAGGAAGGATTGTGAAAATATAATTTGTGTATAAGTTTGAAAGAAGAAAAGATATTCAACAATGGAGTCAAAAGGAGAAAAGAAGAACAAAGGAGAGAAGAAGAGGAGGGATGCCGTGCGACACTTCAGGCGAAACCAAATAGAACAGCTTACCTGCTAAGTTATGCTTCACGCGAGAAAGAAAAAGGATTGACCTAGTTGCTTGCTAGGTTAATTCTATTTATAAGAAGATTTAACTAATGGGCTTTGGATCCATTAGCTCATACAATGGATTATCCAATTACAAATCAGATTGGATATTATTAAAACGCTTGGAGAGCTTATATAAGAAAAGCAATCATTAAATAAAAATAGTAAACTTGTGCACGAATATTTTAACCCAATCAAAAGTATATCAAAACGAGAAATAATAAAATTAGAGAACGAAGACGATATATAAATATTTCCAAAATACATCCATACACTCCAAAATAATTAATTTATAAAAAAAAATACTTTTATAATAAAATATTATTGTAAAATACGGGGTGTTACACTTGTATTGCACGCTCTACCATGTGTAGATACCTCATTTCTGCACCTCCCGCAAACCACCCGTTGATGATTGGGCCGCATGCTTGGTACACGGAACGATTTATGATAATTCATAAGTTTATCATCAAGTGATAGCTCAAATACTTGTGTCTACCTCTTGGCCGTCATCTACGCGCCGTTACGGTCGTTTTGACAGTAATTAGAGTTCATTTGGAGTCCGGGTCAAAAACCGTCTTCATTTTCTAATAACCATTTAAAATGCCGAGTCAGAATATTCTTGAATGTTCCGGATATTTATATTCCATATTTCAATCTTTTAATCTTTTGGTAAAGTATTTTCCGAAATTATATTTTAAATAATAAGGAAATTGAGATCAACCGGAATTCCATAAAAGAAACGCGGAAAATTTTTCTTCCGCAGAAGGAAACCCCTGGGGAAAGGATGTAGCACCTGCCGCGCCTCTTCCAAGAGCCGCAGTGGTTGCTGCGCCTCTTCCCCAGCTCCTTTCTGCGTGTTTTAAGATCTTTTCGAGATTTACTTCCAAAGTTTTACCGAAATCCTAATTTCTTCGTGTGATTAGTATAAATAGGGACCTTCGTTCCTCATATTTCTCACGCGAGTGTCCGCCCTTCTCTTCTCCCTTTGCATTCTAAGACCGTGCTCTTTGCTTGTTGGCGTCTACGTGCTTGAACTTTCGACCACGTAAGCTTGAATCCTTCTGAGTACCAGGCTCGTTTTGCATGACCGACCAATTTGACCAACTCTACTCAATCAACTTAATCAACTTAGTTTAAATTCCTCTTACGAGGGCACTTTAGTCGTACATTCGAGTCGTGCAATCAGTAATTGTTAACTTAGTTAATCTCGTTTCGTCAAACATGTAAGTCTGAGGGTGTAAATCCCATCTTTTATTATTGTATCTTATTTTAGTACTAATTATTGTAAGATTTACGTCGAAAGCATATTTAAAACCGAATTATAAAACTTTTTATTCAAACCCTTTTACGGATTAACGGGAGACAGATGTCGAGAAGAAACGCAGCAACTGCTGCGCCTCTTCGATGGGTTGCAGCATCTGCTGCGCCTCTTCCTGAAGCTGCCGCAATTCCTTCTTTTCTTCTTCTTCTTCTTCCTTCGTCTTCTGTCAATTCGTCTATTTTACTTCGTCTTTTCTAGTTTAATTCTTATTTTGTTCGTACCCTAATTTTAATACATAGTTCATTAATAATTCATCACTTTTAATTCCCGACTTAAATCCCAAGTAATTAATATTTGCGGGTTTTTTTGTCATAAAATCAAATCCGGGTTTTAGAGATTCGATTCATCCATATCAAGTCTCTGGATTTCGACCTTTGGTATATTTTTATCCGTTTATCGTCATCATCATCAATAGTTTGACATTAATAAACCTAATTAGTTTGTTTTAATAAATTTAATTCATAATTAATCTTGTAATTAGTCTTTAATTTGTTCTAATTAATTCGAGTCCGTCCTTTATTGTTTTTATGACCCATTCATATGTAAATAATCCATTAAATCACTTTTACTCGAGTCCAATATCGATAATCGATCATTAATTCACCAACGAGCATTAACAATATGCAGTTCCGGCTTCGCAGCCAGAACTCACCTCAAGAACAGACGTAGTGACCACTGCGCCTCTTCCAAGGGACGCAGCTCTACTGCGCCTGTTCCGGGTTGAGTTCTTTCTCTGAACTTCCGTTCTTGCTTTGACCTAATTTGTTAGTTTACGTATTAATCGACTATTATCCGTATTATCATTCTTAATCTGTCCGTATTTTCTAACCTATTTTATTTTCCTTTCTTTTCCTCAAATTATCCGTCTTAAATGTATTTTTGACGTAAATCAATTAAACCATTGTAATTATTGTAATTTAAATTATTGCATTTATTTATTTATCGTATTGTATGATTTATTTACTTGTTTTCACATGTAATTAATCTAAACCCTAATTCGACTTTAATGCGTGTTAATTATGTGTTCACCGACTTAGTTAATTCTCACATACTAGGACTAATTTGTTGGATGTTGCATTGCATGCATATAACCGACAACATATCAAGTATAGATGATTTTCCTTAATCATTAGTAGAGGCCGCTATCGAGGCGGGCGGGATTAGGTGTTCGATCAAAAGAGCTTCCTAATACGTACCCTCACCCCTTACTCCAGATCTCTGTGAACATCCGTGTTCATTGGCATCCACGAGAGTCATTCTTGATATAGAATGCTAAGGGTAACGAGTTCTTGGTGTTTATGTCACAACTTTGTGTCTTGACGTGACGCGAGGTATTCCAACGGTTTCCAATTTTCCACAATAAATTGGTGGCGACTCCACAAATGCAAACGCTTGTTCCCAAGCGCCCCCGTGGGCCCGTGTCCACACCATGGAGTCGGAGTTCATAGCTCTTGAGTTGGCAGGACACGAGGCTGATTGGTTGAAAAATTTGTTGGCAGAAGTACCAGTGTGGGAAGGTCGACAAACACCGGTCTCCTTACATTGTGATTCACAAGCAGCTATTGGTGGTGCTAAGAATAGTGTCTATAATACGAAAAAACGACACATTCGAATCAGGCACGCTGCAGTTAGACAACTCCTTGATAATGGAGTAATTGCTTTGGACTATGTGAAGTCCGAAAAAAATTTCTATTCATATGACGTCATATGATTCATAGCCTTAAATGGTGGTGCTTTTGAGACGCACTTGATGAATCATACATAAGGTTGGACTTATGTCCTTAATGGCTCATGCAAGAAGTGCTATTGAGAAGCACATGAGCTACCTATGTAGGTGTGTTGATCATAAAGACTATGAGAAGTCTTCTGAACACATCTATAAGTACCGAGGTAAACGCAATGCTCTAAAAAGAGCGCGTTGCACATTGAAATCGCGGAACGATTACAATTCTGAAGGTATGATATGTGTTGTGGGGGGTATCAATCGAAGCTTAGTTAGGAATTCAAATCTTAAGATATTATCTCGCTGTAAGTAAGTTGTTTCCTCATCTCACTAAAGTGTCAATTCAAATCGAAAGATATTGATACCTAACTATCCAATCCTTCCTTTACCCAGGAATTTCTTTCCCTATCTCTGTCGCCCCTAGTGGGGGATTGTTGGAAATATGGGCTTAGTTTTGCCATGTGTGTTTTTCCAATTGTCCCACATTGGTAGAATTTAGTTGGATATTGGTGTTTATATATCCAACTATACCTTACCATATCACTAGTGGGTCATGGGAGGCTTTTGTGGAAGCCTTGCGAGGTGCTTAATTCAGCTTGCACACGCGCGCGCGCGTGCCCGAGCCCGGCCTGTCCCGACCCGATTCGAATTCGGATTCGGGATTTGGCAATCGTCTACGGCGGGCTGTGCCTATCTTTTTGGGCCAGAGCTGCGTGTTTTGTTTTGGGATGAAGTGACCAGGTTCATTCATAGAGAAGTGTCCAGGTACACAGTCAAATCGTCTGCAATTAAGACCTGAATCTTCTGTGTTAATGCCCCCTTAATTGCGTTTGACTGCTGTAAATGTGGAATCGTTTTTGGCTCCTCACCTGCTCTAATTCTCCTATAAATAGGACCTGCATCTTCACTCCAGAAACACACAACACAATTCTCTCTTCCTCTCTTCTCTTCTATAACATTTATGGGTAAAGAAAATTATGTCGTTCCAATGCTCTCAGTCTCGAGTGGGCGTGCCTGAGTGCAGTAGTGTAAATCCTTGGGGAACTACCGGTTAATTGCTGATCGCCACCACGGTCGTACCGGAAATATAGTTTTCAAGGCAGTGGCTCTCATACCACGTCACTACGAATCGGTTATCTCTTTTCCTTTTACATTGTTACAGCAATTTTAGTCTAACACTCTTGACAAATATCAAAATAGGGCATCCAAATTAATTTACGTATCCATAGATTAATGATACGTCATAAGTAATTCAAATCATCATAATTTTATATGATAAATTATAGGTGAAAAAAATTGAATAGTATTTAGAGGCGTAGCTGACTGAATTTATGAAGTAATCATGATGTAAAATAATTATACGGAGTATGTGAAGGAATAGGTTTAAATCTTTAAGAATACATTTGTTGGGTGTTAAAATAAAGAGGGTAGAAATAGACGGCGGAGGAGTGCTTAGTATTAGGGGTGTTCATTCGCGGTTCGGTTCACCGAACCTCTAATTTAATTCGGTTCATACACGGTTCGGTTCGGCAAAACTCCGAACCTAAACCGAACCGTTAGAAACGGTTCGGTTAACAACTTTAAACGGTTATTAGCGGTTCGGTTACCGGTTAACCGATAATCGTTCTATATTACTTTTTTTTTTCAGTTTCCGTTAATTTTTGGGAATTTTTTCTAATAGTTAAATTAAATTTTCATTATATATTATACCCAACAATAAAGTTAATAAGGTAAACTTTATCATTAATCAATTTAAGAAATTTTAAATTTGGATATACTAAAAAATTAAACGAACGAACAGTTTTTTATATAATATTTTAATTTTTTGCGTACTTTTTTGTGAAACGGTTCGGTTCGCGGTTAACCGGTTATCTAAAATCGCGAACCTTAACCGAACCTTTTCCATAATAAAGTTAACGGTTCGGTTCACAGAACCGCTTTGTCGAAACGGTTCGGTTAATCGAACCTTAAAAATGGACGGTTTTTCGGTTTTGCGGTTTGGTTATTGTGGTTCGATTTATTCTGAACACCCCTACTTAGTATATCAGTTTAGGTTTAGAAATGTGTGGGGGGGGGGGGGGGGGGAGGGAATTACATGTAAAAGCGCCAAGTGTCCAGTATTATCTTTAGTGGTTTCTGTATTATACTTTTATATATAGATAGATCTATAGATCTATAGATATAGATAGATAGAATTGAGATAAACTGTGTAATATTTAATTGTATATTCATTCAACCATATTGTGTCAGGTTATTACATGAGTTGGTAGTATTTATAATAACCCTTAAAGCGACTTAACAAACAATTGATGGAGCTGAACTGAACTTAATGGGGCTGAATCAATCAATCAACTGATCTGATCGAATCGATCTGATCGAATCTGAATCGAATGAATGAATGAAATAATAATAAAAAGATTATATTAATAATAATAATAATAATAATAATAATAATAATAAATATTATAATAAAAATAATACCAATAATAATAATAAATATTATTATAATATTATTCATTAATAATAATAATAATATATTAATATAATCTAATAATAATATAATAAGATATATAAAAAATAAAATAATAAAATAATAATAAATAAAGTAATAATAATAATATATTAGTAATATAAATGATAACATTATTAATAATAATATAATATATTATTAATAATAATAACTAAAAAATAAATAATAATAATAATAATAATAATAATAATAATAATAATAATAATAATAATAATAATAATAATAATAATAATAATAGAAGGTCTAATATAATAACTTATTAACATAATAATATTAAATATAATAATAATAATAATAATAAATATGTGATTAATAATATTAATAATGAGTATATTAATAAAATAATAAATATTAAATAATAACTTATTAATATAATAATATTAAATATAATAATAATAATAATAAATATGTAATGAATAATATTAATATTAATAAATATATTAATAAAATAATAAATATAAATATAATATAATAATAATAATAAGGGTGTGGGAGCCCAGATTGTCTCTCGGCTCCCCCCCAATTTCATGTAAACCTTTTATTTTTATTATAATGAAAGCTGCGCGCATTTAAAAAAAAAAAAAAAAAAAAAAAAAAAAAAAAAAAAAAAAAAAAATAATAATAATAATAATAATAATAATAAATGTGTTAAATATAAATATAATAATATAAACAATACGAATTAATTATTAAAAAATATAATAGTAATATAATACATATAAAAATAATAATATAATAATAATAACAATAGTAAATACATTAATATAAAAATAATAATAAGAATATCAATAAGAATAATAATAGTAATGTTGAAATAAATGAATCGAATCGAATCGATCGAATGAATGAATTTAATGGAGTGAATGAATGAATGAATCGATTAGAATCAAATTAAGTCCAAAAGAACAGGGCCTTAGACTAACTAACTTCGAACCAACTACCAGTCTTTATAATTAACTACGGAGTAACTTATATCCAATATACCCCCTTAAGCTGGACTATTCTGAAATAACAGGTGATGAGTATTATTTTGGTGCCGTTTAATCCATGCTTTTAACTTATATTTAACTCGATTTTGTGTGCTTCAAATGTTAAATAGCTCATTCTACTATTTTAATAATTAATTATTAGTTTTATTATAGTTATTGCAAATAATCGTTATTTTGGAGAAGTTCGGCACTGCTTTTCTTATTTAATTTTGTAGGTGTCAAGTTGAATAAAATCGAGTTGAATAAGAGTCAAGCAAGCGATTCAAGACAAGTCAAACCGAATGAACGAAGCATCATTAGTAGAAAAAGTGTCATTGACATCGGTTATTTATGTTCATTTACATCGGTTTTGCGCGATGCTTCTGGAGGCGTTGTTTATTGAAATTAAGAAAAACATCGGTTTTAAAACCGATGTTAATGGCATAAAATTACATCCGTTACTAGATAAAACCGATGTTAATGGCATTTAATTACATCGGTTTCTATGTAAAACCGATGTTAACAACATCTAATTTACATCGGTTTTGGTAATGAGCCGATGTAAATATCAACCTTATTTACATCATTTATTGACTAAACCGATGTAAATTGATATTTTTTTAATTAAAAATAAATATATTTGAGGTGTTTTTTATGGGGAAACGCCTCAAATGAGAGTTGCAATCAATTAAAAAAACATTACATTTTCAAAACTCATAATTATAAATATATACTCCAAGATTATAAATACACGTGTTTTGAACAAAAATATTAGAATACTTCTGACTAAATAAGAAGATGGTAGGATAAAAAATGTAATTAAAAAACTAATATAGTAGTGTAATACTCTTCTTTTGTTCCGTATATTTGAGCTCCTTTTAACTAGCAACACTACGTCGAGTTTTCAGCTTGGAGTCTGCGCGCACAACACCACCTGCACACAACATCACCTCACAACATCAGATGTATACTCTCAAGACAGGCTTCCATGTCTAAAAAAGCTGAATAATGTCGAGTTCAGTAGATCGTGTTCCGAATCCAAGTAAAATAGGTAGTATGTATAAGTGTATAACAAGTGTACGACTTACCTTGAGCAGGAGCATCAAGTATTTCAGGATGACATCTAACAAATTATAAATAAGGTAACCTGCATACAAAATCCAAAGATAATTAATTATCTTGCATTTTCATGAGGGAGAGTACCAAAGAATATTACAAGAAATCGGAAGAAATAATATAGAGCTATAACTGTAACTCAACTTAAATCCAAGTAGATACGTTACGTAATTACTTAAATCCCTTTGGTGTAGCGCGTACATAGTCAAAATATTTACAAAAATCAACTGAAGTTGGACACGTTGCCATAGGGTGATTGGCGGTTTAGCATTAGAAAATATACAACAATTATGTTCAAGAGAAATGGATTCGCCAACCTCAAGAGCTTCATTGACAGTCTGGAAATTTTCTGTCAAACTGGCTAACGCAGCTGCCATGTTACGCTTATGATCAGAGATAGAGAGGCCCTGAAAGTTAGCATCAAAAAACTCAGCATTACTATCGCGAAACTCCAAATAAATAAATCTAAGTAGATTCCTAAACTACAAAAGTTTTACTTCACTATTGCAAAGGTTTGTTTCAGTTTCTAGCATCTTGTTTAAAACATTCCCAAAGGGTGATTAACGATTTACCATCAGAGATTAAATAACAATTATGTTTAAAAGCAAAGGATAGGCCAACCTCAAGATTTTCATTGCGGCACTACACATTTTCAGTAGAAAGCAGCTGATTTTCTCAAGTAATTGATAGCCAGGTGAAACAAAATTCAAAAAAACGCCATTGTTGGGCCCAGAATTTCCCTGCCCTGACCTAACAGAGGCCAGGCAATAACCAAAAACCAAGCTTCAAGCAAAGGACACCTGAAACCAGGCATTAATTAAATATCGACAGGCATCAAGCAGGAGTTGATAGAAGACAGGCAATAACTAAACACTAGCCTGAAAAGAAAACACGTCAGGCACAAGGAAAACATTGCACAAGTAGAGCAGGCAGCAACCAAGTCGTTTTAATATACTCCCTACAAATAAGGAAGACCAATTCAGAAGGAAGAAATATAGGGATTAGTCAAAGGAAGCGGCTAAAGAGCTATCAACTACCTCCGGGTAAATAAGGCATAAGCCCTATTTACCAGGAAACCCTGAAACGGCAGAAGACGAGGACTTGGGAACCTAATATAAATTGAAGAGGAGATGGAAAACGAAGGGGACATCGAACACTCTCTCATTCTCACTTCTACTCTTGTACTCTTAAGCATTATTCTTGCCTGTCACGCCTGATAAGCAAATACTCTGTCAGGTTATCAAAATCATAGTAACAATCACTCCTGGCTTGGTGCCCGTGGTTTTTTCCCTTATTCCCAAGGTTTTTCCACGTATAAATTCTTTGTGTCTTTATTTCTTATTCACTTACTTACTTAGCAATACTAGTCAGGCGAGTTATTTGAGTTAGATCACCCTACTCTAAAACCCCTGGCAGGGCACTCTTATTTAGTAAAATCCCTGCCAAAACAATTAGCGCCCACCGTGGGGCATCTAGCTCAAAAATAATCAAAACCCATAACCAAACACCACAAAAGACTTGAGAAATGGCAGGAGATAGCATTGAACAACAACTGGCTGCCGCCCAACAACAATTGTTGGAAATGGAACAGCTGAAACAGAAAATGGCCCAGGCTGAAGCAGAAGTTGCAAAATTTAAAGAATCAGAATCCAGCCTGAAACTAAAGCTGGGAGAAAAAGCTTCAGGGTCAAAGTTGAAAGTTTAGCTTGGCACACCATTCTCTTCAATCATCAGGAACATTGATTTCTCCAATATTGGCACTCCTACTCCACCAAAGTCCAAAACAGGCGAAGAAACAGACTCAGAAGAATTCCAAAATGAAGAAACCTCACTAGATCAAACCAACACAGCAATCATGATGGCTATGCTCCAGGAAATCCAAAAACTCCATGAAAGATTTGAGAAGATTCCAGGAGTCCCTACCCCAATTGAAGAAGCAAATCCAGAAAGTTATGCTGATTCACCCTTCCTAGATGAAATAGCAAAGATAGACCTGCCAAAAAAAAATTGTGGTTCCCTCAATGAGGATCTATGATGGTACCACAGATCCACAAAATCATGTAGCCTACTACAAGCAAAGGATGTTGGCAGCATCTATTCCCAGTGAACTGCGCCAAGTCTGCATGTGTAAAGGATTTGGAACAACCCTGAATGGACTTGCCCTGCAATGGTACATAAACCTGCCAAATGGAAGCATCAAGTCCTTTGTTGACCTGGTTAACTCTTTCAATCATCAGTTTGCCAGCAGCAGGGAACTAGAGAAGAGATCCAGTGACTTATACAGGATCAAGCAAAAGCCTGGAGAATCAATTAGATCTTACATGACAAGATTCAACAAAGAAAAGGTCTCAATCCCCAGATGTGATGTTAGAACAACTGTGGAAGCTTTCAGGCAAGGGCTACCCCTGGAGAGTGACTTCTACGATGCAATGACCATGAAGCCCTGTCATACCTTTGAAGATGTCCAGGCGTTGGCCATAGGCTATATTCGGCTGGAAGAAGATAAAGGCTACAAGGCAGACAACACTGACAACAATTCAGGATATGACAAAGTCAACAGGAAAAGCTCCAACCATAGAGGAAGCGGTTCCAGGCCATCTCCTTACACAAGACCTGACAGATCTGAAGTCAACTACACACATGAACAACAAGGTAACTCCTATACTTATCCCCCTATCCAAGAATATAACTTCTCTGTTGACATTGCAGGACTAATCAAGAGGCTTTATCATATGGGAGACATTGTCAAGTGGACAAAGAAGTCAGACAACTCCAACTCAAGGAAGGATACCACCAGATGGTGTGAATTTCACATGGATATAGGGCATACAACAGAAGAATGCCTGGGATTGCGCAGACAAGTGGCTTACCTGCTAAAGAAGGGATATCTGAAAGACCTGATGCCAACAAAGAACAGAGAGGATGATGGAACAAGAAAGAACCCAGAAAGGCAACAACGTGACCTACCCCATGCACCACCCATCTATGAGGTCAAATTCATCAATGGAGGATCTGAGATTTGTGGCCTGACCAATTCAGCTGCAAAGAAAATTGCCAGGGAGTCGAAAATGAAATCTCCTTTTAAACCTAGAAATTTACCTCAAATTACTTTTGACGATACTGATATGAGGGCATTCCAGATCTACACCATGATAGCCTGGTCATTACCATGCAAATAAGAACTGCTCGTGTCCTAAGAATCCTAGTAGATGGAGGCAGTTCAGTGAAGCTGATCATGCTTGATGTCCTTAAAGCAATGAAGATTGATGAAAGTCAAATAATAAAGAAGTCTAATGTCCTGGTAGGATTCAGTGGAGAAATAAGGTATACACTGGGGGAAATACACCTGCCCACATATGTGGAAGGAGTCTCCTCATACGAAAGATTTGGAGTCCTGGACTGCCTGTCATCCTACAACGCCATCCTAGGAAGACCATGGATCCACAATGTAAGGGCCATACCCTCCACCTACCACCAGTGCATCAAGATACCAACAGAATGGGGAGTAGCAACCATAAAAGGTGAACAAAAATCTGCTTAGGAATGCTATACCGAGTCATTGAAGCCCTCCAAGGCAGGTAAGTCTCTCGCCTAGCAATTACAGTACCCTGTCAGGACAACTCATGTGGCAAAAACCAAAATGGAAACAGATCAAGTAATTTTAGATCCTGAGTATCCTGACAGACATGTACTGGTAGGATCTGGTGTCCCTAACAACACCAGGCCAGAATTAGTAAGCTTTCTTAAAAGTAAATCTTCATGTTTTGCCTGGTCACATTTTGATATGACTGGTATAGATGCAAATATTATTACACATAAACTAAATATAGACAAATCTTATAAGCCTGTCCAACAGAAAAGAAGAAAGTTTGCCCCTGAACGAAATGCTATTATTAATGAAGAAGTGGACAAACTATTGGATATGGGGATGATAAGAGAAGTCATGTACCCTGACTGGCTAGCCAATGTAGTGGTAGTACAAAAAAAGAATGGCAAGTGGAGAGTTTGTGTAGACTACACAGACCTCAATAAAGCCTGGCCAAAAGATCCATTTCCACTCCCTCATATAGACGCAATGGTTGATGCTACAGCAGGCCATGAACTCCTAACATTTATGGACGCCTCAAGTGGATTCAACCAGATTAAGATGCACCCATCTGACCAGGAACATACTTCATTCATCACAGAAAGAGGCATATACTGCTACACAGCAATGCCCTTTGGCCTGAAGAATGCAGGGGCAACATACCAACGCATGGTCAATACAATGTTCAAGGATCAAATAGGGGACACAATGGAAGTTTATATTGATGACATGGTGGTCAAATCAAAAAAGGTTGAAGACCATGTCAGGGATTTGGAAACAACTTTCAAGATCCTGGAAGAATTCAACATGAAGCTTAACCCTTCCAAATGCCACTTTGGAGTCTCTTCAGGTAAATTCCTAGGTTACATGGTAACCAAAAGAGGAATAGAAGCCAGCCAAGAACAAATAAAAGCCATACTGGAATTGGAATCCCCCAAGTCAGTCAAAACATTCAGAAGCTGACAGGACGAGTTGCAGCCCTGAATAGATTCATATCCAGATCATCAGAAAGATGCAAGGCATTCTATGACCTACTCACGAAAAACAAGACATTCAAATGGTTGCCTGAACATGAAACAGCCTTCCAAGATCTTAAAGCATACCTGACTACACCTGCACTACTTGCCAAACCAGACAAAGGAGAGCCCCTGACGGTCTACCTATCTGTCACGGAGACAGCAGTAAGTGGGGTCCTGACTAAAGAAACTGACGGTCAGCAGCATCCAGTCTACTATGTAAGTAAGAGTCTCCTAGATGCAGAAACCAGGTATGACTTACTTGAAAAATATGTACTTGCTATAGTCATGTCCTGTACAAAACTTCGACCTTATTTTAAAAGCCACCCAATTATTATAAGAACCAACCTGCCTATCAAATCTGTCCTGAGAAAGCCTGAGTTATCAGGCAGAATGGCAAAATGGTCAGTACAAATTAGCACCTACGACATAACCTTTGAACCCAGGACAACAATTAAGTCTCAGGCATTAGCAGACTTCGTGGCTGAATTCAGTCCTACCCTAGAACCAGACCTCATAAGAGAGGTCAATCACCTTGACACCCATAAGACAGACCAGGAATAGACCCTACATGTAGATGGATCAACAAATATGAAAGGAACTGGCCTAGAACTAGTCCTGAAATCACCACAAGGAGACCTAATTGCACACGCTATTAGTTGTGAATTCAAAGCCACAAACAATGAAGATGAATATGAAGCCCTAATTGCTGGACTTAAGGTATGTATAGAACTCGGGGTAGAAAACCTCAAGGTAAAAAATGACTCTCTCTTAATTTCCAACCAAGTCAAAGGAATATATGCAACAAAAGATTCAAAAATGATGCTTTATTTAGAATATGTCAAAAACCTTTGCAAAAAGTTCAAGACATTTGACATTGACCAGATACCAAGGGACTTAAATACCTAGGCTGATGCCCTAGCCAGCCTGGGATCAAACTTCAGCCCTGCTGTGTTTGATAAAATACCCATTATTCACCTGTTGGAACCAACCATAGAAAGGTCTGACCAAACTTGTCCCATTAATGAGGACACAACCTCTTGGACTAAACCCTACTATGATTGGTTCTTACAGGGGATACTCCCTAAAGATAAAAATGAAGCAAGGGCCCTTAAAATCAAAGCCTCTACTTACACCATTATCAATAACACGTTGTTTAAAAAGTCACAGGCTGGACCCTACCTACGTTGCCTGGAACCACACGAAGCCAAACAAGTTATAGAAGATATACATGATGGATACTGTGGAAATCACAAAGGTGGCAGAAGCCTGGTAAGTAAAGTTCTCAGAACAGGCTATTTTTCGCCAACCCTGAGAGCTGACTGTATAACATACAGCTCTAAATGCGAGGCCTGTCAAATCCACTCCCCTTATATCCACCAACCATCAGAGCTACTACATTCCATCTCAACCCCCTGGCCATTCATGAAATGGGGCATGGATATAGTAGGCAAATTACCTCAAGCACCAGGACAAAAAGTTTTCATGCTGGCAATGACTGACTACTTTTCCAAGTGGATAGAGGCAGATTCTTATAGGCAAGTCAAAGAGAAGGATGTCATATCATTCATCAAACGAAATATCATATGCAGATATGGAATACCTTCAGAAATAGTCTGTGACAACGGTACACAATTTGTGGGAAAGAAGACAGCAAACTTATGTGCACAATGGAATATTAACCTAGTCACATCCACACCAGGCTACCCAAAAGCCAACGGTCAGGCAGAATCAAGCAACAAAGTAGTAATTAGCTGCCTGAAGAAAAAGTTGAAAAGGAGAAAAGGAAGATGGGCTGAAGAACTCCCCTTAGTCCCGTGGGCTGACAGGACTACACTTAAAACAGCCACAGGCAAAACACCCTATTCCCTGGTCTATGGCTGTGAAGCAGTAATCCGAGCAGAAATTCATGTGCAACCACCAGAAGTAGCCTGAATACCATAGAGGAGAACATAACCCTATTGCAAGATAACCTGCTCCTAACCGAAGAACTAAGGGATGTAGCCAAAGTCAGGATAGCCTCCTACCAACAGGTAGTAGCCAGAAGTTACAACAAGAACGTCAACATCAGAGTATTCAAGGAAGGAGACCTAGTCCTAAGAAAAATATTCCCTAACACCAGAGAGAAAAACGCAGGCAAGCTAGCTCCCACATGGGAAGGACCATACCTAATTAATTCAATAGTAGGACAAGGAGCTTACAGGCTGCAAACTTTGGAAGGAGAAATGATCCCAAGATCCTGGAACATTTCCCACTTAAAGTTATTTCATGTTTAATCAGAAGCAGGTAAAACTATCCACTCCACATACGTGTCAATAGAATCTTAATAGAAAAATATATAAGAAATCTGCCTTCCTGCTATGTGCCAAATTGCCTGAAACATGCCCGTTACTTTTAGCTCTGCCTAGAGTGTGTATTCAAATCATTTTTTACCAAATCTTGAAAACTTTTTTCACGCCTTCTTTTTATTTATTATATGTTACACTTAAGGCTTAAACAAATATTTAGGATTGAGGGCCACTCTACCCAACCTGAAAAGGATTCCTGAAATATTCTACAATTTGGCACCTGCCTGCCTGACCTAAAAACTAAACTGAGCTCAGTACATAAAAGACAAGTACAATGGTGGAATAGACCAGACTACTTGTCAAAATAAGCCCTCCTGACAGGCTGATGACCACGAGCCCTCCTGACTGGTAACCACCCTCATTTTAGAAACAAGCCCTCCTAACAAGCAACAGAGCCATTATTTCCCAAATTACAGGAATGAGGGCCATAAGCCCTCCTGACAGGCATTATTCTAACAAAAAACGTCAAATGAATTATTTACAGGTACAAATCAAGCTAGTCAAGCAAAGCAAGGAAATCAAGAGGAGAAAACGATATACTTTGTTTACCCAGGAATATATCCTTCCCAGGGCAAGAAAAAACAAACCCACAAAAACAATCCAAAAACAAATTGTTTGTCCAGGGAACATCCCCCCTGGATAGGCCAAAACTACACAAAACAAAACTCCACAAAAACAGCAAAAACAAAAATTAGCCTGCCTTGGAAGCTGTAGCAGAACCAATTCCCTCATCAGCAGCCTCCTCCTCTTCTTCATCTTCACCTCATTCCCCTTCAGCATCACCACTTTTCTCCTTGGATGGTGGAGAGTCCACTTCCTCATCAGCATGTAGTTTGCAAAGCTCAGGGTAAGTAGTGTTGAGATTAGCCAGCTCCTGGTCAGGATTCCAAAAAGGCCTAACTTCAACATGCTCCTTCATGGCATCCACACGACCCCTGCCGAAGATAAGTAAAGTGCAGCATCCTTATACCTGGCCTGTACCAGATCCCTCTCCACAGCCAATTCCTCATTCACCTTCAACTGCTCCTGCATGGCCTGCTTTTCAGCCTTCAACTCTTCCTGAACAGTATCAAACTTGGCCTGAAGAGCCTTCAGAGCATCCTGAGCAGATTTCAGCTTAGAAGACTCCACCACCAACCGAGCCTTCCCTGCCTCATTATCCTCCTTTAAAGAATGATTCTCAGCCTTAGACACCTCCAACTCAGCCTTAAACTTTGCAGTATCTTTTTCCAAAATCTGTACCTCCCAATCCAGGGTATTTTTCAGGCTGTGGACTGAATCCAATTGACAGGCGCTCCTCAGCATGTCATTTACATTCTAACAAAGAAAATATACCCATCTAAGCCACAAAACAAAAACAAATAAACACACAAAAACACCCACACAAAGTTAGACAAAATATATACCTCCTGAAGCATGGTGATCAGATTGGCAGCATAATCCCTAGTACGATACATAGCAGCCAAAGCACGGGCAGAAGAATCCTCTGCCTGATGCTGATAATAAGGGTCGTCAACCATAAAAGCCTGGGCCTGGATTTGTTATTTAGCAAATTGAACCTCATCCAGTCGAGCCCTAACCCCCCTGACCTCATGAACCCTTCCTGAAGATTCATCTACTCTTTTCCTCTTCCCAGGACGATCACTCTCATCCACAACCTTCTCAGGCGACACCAACTGAACCTCCTGCACAGGCTCCTGAATCTGAACAGCACTATCACTCCCTGTGGCCTCACTACTCTTAGACTTCTTCCCTGTGATCTGGGAAACCCCTGCCTTTACCAAGGACAAACCAAAGCTAGCAATCCTAGCAAAAGCCCTGGTGGCTGCACGACGAGGCCCTAAATCAGCAATATAAACACATGTCCAACACAGGAAACAGTAAGACAAAAGAAAGCAAAAACTTACTCCCTAATGAAGAAGCTTCTGAAGCCTTAGCACTCTTTGCTGTCTTATACGTACTCAATTTGGCCTTCTTAAAACGAGGCATAGAGGCTTGCCCCAGACAGGCAGGCCACGCCCTCTCCTCTTCAGGCAACGCCATGAATGCTGCTATTTGGTCAGCCGACCCCTCAGCATCAGGATTATTCACCCAGTCATTTACTACAAGAAACAAAGGCAAAGTAAGTAAATTTCCCAAAATATATCACTGCCAAACCAAAATACAATAAAAAAGAAAGTTACCTCCCTCAACAGCTGGATAGTTGAGATAGTCCAGGTCAGGGGCAATTGAATCAGCCTTGGTAAACATATAGGTTTGAGCCCATCCCTTGTCATCCCCTGAATCAAAGTTGGTAATCAGGTGAGCCATCTTCGACCTGACTCGAAGGTTAAACCGTCTAGCAGAATGACTCTTCAGGTGATAGACATTCTTGAAGTCATCCAGGGTAATTACCAACTTATGCTTAGAACACAAGTGCTCAACTGAATGAACGATCTTCCAGACCATTGGCATGAGTTGAAACGGGGGAACCCTGATGGCCCTGATCACCTCAGTCATAAAAGGAGAAAGGGGAAGCTGACATCCACCCCTGAACGCCCATTCAAAGATACAGAACCAGCCTGGACTACCCCAATTAGCCCTGACCGGACCACTCTCAGGGATCCAAACTTCAGCCCCACTAGGAATGAGGCCCCTACCCTTTATATAATGCTCAAAGGTTGGTTTTAGCTAATTGGCTTCATGAAAAGAGGCTGCCAATGCCTTAACAGGAGTATATTCAACCCCCTTATATGACATGGATAGAATCTCTGGGGCAGCAACAACTTCCACCACATCATCCTCAAGAGTAACATCTGGAACCTTCTCAACCTCAGAAGGAACCATTTCAACCTCAACAGAAACTTTCTCAGCCTCAACAGAAGCCTTGGAAGCTGCCGTTTTTCTTCTACCACCAGCCATATTTTATTTTTTTTACCAAAGATTGATTTTTTGCAAAGAGGGAATTCTAGAAAGAGAAAGAAGAAAATTGAAGATTGGAATATGAAAACAAAACGCTGCAAGGTAAAGTATTTATAGCCGCAAAAACAAAACGGCTAGGAAAGCAAGTGGTTAAGGTTAATCATGACCCTCCTAGGGTTTTGTGAACCTACCCTATTTATGACAATTAGCCATTACAAGAAGCTGAATTAAACACAACCTCTAATCCGAAGAAAAGATCCCTGCACAATTCTTTGCCTGGCCCAAATTTTTATCTTCTTATTCCTGGCCAGACCCAATAATGGAATAAGCAGATAAGAGGCAATTGTTGGGCCCAGAATTTCCCTGCCTGACCTAACAAAGGCCAGGCAATAACCAAAAACCAAGCTTCAAGCAAAGGACACCTGAAACCAGGCATTAATTAAATATCGACAGGCATCAAGCAGGAGTTGATAGAAGACCGGCAATAACTAACCACTAGCCTGAAAAAAAAACACGTCAGGCACAAGGAAAACATTGCACAAGTAGAGCAGGCAGCAACCAAGTCGTTTTAATATACTCCCTACAAATAAGGAAGACCAATTCAGAAGGAAGAAATATAGGGATTAGTCAAAGGAAGCGGCTAAAGAGCTATCAACCACCTCCGGGTAAATAGGGCACAAGCCCTATTTATCAGGAAACCCTGAAACGGCAGAAGACGAGGACTTGGGAACCTAATATAAATTGAAGAGGAGATGGAAAATGAAGGGGACATCGAACACTCTCTCATTCTCACTTCTACTCTTGTACTCTTAAGCATTATTCTTGCCTGTCACGCCTGATAAGCAAATACTCTGTCAGGTTATCAAAATCATAGTAACAATCACACCTGGCTTGGTGCCCGTGGTTTTTTCCCTTATTCCCAGGGTTTTTCCGTGTATAAATTCTTTGTGTCTTTATTTCTTATTCATTTACTTACTTAGCAATACTAGTCAGGCGAGTTATTTGAGTTAGATCACCCTACTCTAAAACCCCTGGCAGGGCACTCTTATTTAGTAAAATCCCTGCCAAAACAGCCATCATTATAAATTAAAACCAAAAATCCTTTTTTCCCCAACAAGAGGGTAAATGGAAGCCATGATATTCTCAAGTCATTGATAGTCAGGTGAAGAATAACATCTAAACTTTAATGGTACAATGCAACCAGATGTGAAAGAAACATAAGACGTAAAAAAAATAAAAGTGTCATTCTATTGGCAAAATGAGTCACCTGGAGACCAAGATTTTCTGAAGATGGAAGCACACAATGAGACCTGCAAGCATTACTGAATTCCTGAGAGATGTTAAACAAACATATAAGCAACATCTACACATACTTCTTCTAGTCAACCAGAAACAACATCATCGTAGACTACACTTGTGAAACAAACTGTCATGTGGCCATAATTCAGAACGTGCAATCAGTTAACACGATATCCATAAAAGTAACTCATACCTGGGCAAACTGAGAGAGTTTAGGAGCGTCGGTAGAAGCTCCATTGACAAACTGTTCCAAGTAGTCGAAATACGGAAGTGTAATAGTTTGTTAAACCATAAGAGTCGGTATAATAACATAACTGCAGAGGATAAGAATGCAACTCTAAGAGTCTGTAAAATCAGATATTGTTGCAGAGGATAAGAATGTTATATTTTAAAGCCAAATAAAAGGTAGTTTTTTAATCAGAAGGAAAAGGAACAATGGTGAATTCTGGAAGCAAATTAGATGACAAAATAGTCAAGATGCTCAAGTTCACCTCATTCGATACCCGCTTTGGCAACTGTAGCAGCTCATCTACCTGACTCCTCCACAACTAACGTTTGTTTGGTTTATGCAAACCAAATTGCACCAAGGCGTTATTACATAATTGCATCACATTGGTGATTTGGTGGTCATAGTCAAAATATTTATAAACAACAGACAAGAGCGAGGCAAGCAAAGAGAAAAATAGAGAGATTGTGAGAGAAAGGGAAAGTGAAGGGTCGTGCCAGTCAAGATCAGTGTGTCAGTGGCAAAACATTTCTAGGTCTCAACAGTTAAGCTTCAATATAAGTATCAGCGACCGATCTAACTATATTTAGATGGCCTAATATGCGTTAGTGTATATAGTACTTGGCCCCTAGAGGCCTAGTGGCTCACCAAACAGTCTACATTCCACGCTTCTTTATTGTGGAGTTGCAGTCGGCTAATGCAACTCTTAATGCGGTTTTCCGAAAACAAACTGTGAGTTTTCAACAGGGGAAGATTGCATCATTCATACATCTAACCACCTTGTTCAGGAAGATGAGACGGACGCAATATGGCTCACTTTACGGTCTACACTCAATATTTCAGACCTTTTGAAGTGACAGTCGGTCTGAGTCGTCCAAAAACAATATAGACTGATTCTAGATCAAGATTATATCCGAAAGCATTCAACTTTTTTTTTCTGTAGAATAAGAACAAATAAATCTCACCAGATCAGAGCCACTAGCGAAGATAATTCCGGCTCCAGCAGAAGCATAGTTCACTCCATGAATCATAGCTTCTATAGTCCCTGCATTTTCTAGATAGCTTGGCATTAACAGAATTCCTAATCGCGATGCTAATCATCAAATTAAACCATTATTATGATCAATAAATCAATCCATCAATTTGGCCAGCCAATAGAAACTTCTTGCATTCATTTAAACAAGTTACAGTGCAACAAACTATCCATGATCCGTCGTAAACTTACAGCATAGTCACTATAGTTAGCATTAAAATAACCATATATCACGGAAAAACATCAATTAGTGGGAAAATAATAGAAGAAATCGAACCAAGAAAATCTACAGGAATTCCGCCATTAGAGAATCTACCAGTAGGAAGATGAGTATCGAAATCACGACCATACGGAAGTCGATCAGCTCTCGCAAAAGTCACAAGAAATTTATTATTCCCAGCATCAACAGAAGAATCTCCAATGACAAACAACCCCGGTACCACTCCTGACAGAACACTCGATTCATTTTCGGGAAAAGGCGAAGGAGATGGAGACTGAAATGGAAACGAAAGCGAGGAGAAGATGTAATCGTTGGAGGGGGGTAATGGGAGGGTGGATGATTGAGTGGGAGATCTTGGGAGAAGAGATATTGAACTGTGAAGAGGGGAGGCTATGGTTTATTAATCTTTTGCAGTTAATTAGAACTCTTTTACATCGGCCATTTAAAACCGATGTCAATGATACCTCATTTACATCGTTTATGTTGAAATCGATGGTACAAATATTTGTGTACATCGTTTTTTAAAAATAACCGATGCAAGGAAAAAAAACTGTACACATTTTACATCGGTTTTGTTAAGAACCGATGTTATTTATAAACTTTTATATCGTTATAACTAAAACCGATGTCTTTGTGGCGATGTCAATATATAGGACTTTTTCTACTAGTGCATGATAATCCTCCATCATCATACAAATCGCCATTGACACCCCAATGAACTTGGAAGCAAGACCCGAGTATCATTTGAACCGATTAAGCCACACTTCTCATCTCCTACACCACCACGCCATCAGCACGACTCATAATTTACACACAAATCACCACACATCACTCACCTCCATGCTCTTCAGCTATCACCATTTCACATTATCTTCAATCTTCGTCCTCTGTGAGCAACAGCAGCAGCAATAGCAGCAGCCTAGAACTCAAGCAGCCTAAACCACCAACCTCGAACTCGGTATCAAAACCTGAGCCCAATTCATCCATAAATAAAACCATCCACCGTGCTCTTGTACCCTCCTTTTCGGTTTGTGCGTGCACCAGCAGCAGCCCATTCTGCCACCATTCACCATCACCATGGCTGCCCGGAATCGAGCTTCCATTTTCGTCATTATAAATTCACCCGACACCACCTTGATTCCTTCCCCTGCATCTCTCCTGAACGGCTCCTCCGCCGCCATCTACGCAAAGCAACAGCAGCTCGAACACCGTACCATGGAGCTGCAACTTCGTCAATCTCTGTCGGCCACCAAACAGCAACAGCAGCGGGAATGTTAGTAAATAATATATGGATCATATCTTTCCATATATTTTTTTCTTGGTCGTTACTTCGTGTATCTAATTAGTTTAGGTATATTTCGATTTATATATTGTCTTTCCTAAATTCATGTTTTTGTAAATTATATAAGGTTGTATTCTCTTGCAATAATAATCATCATATTCAAAACCAATTCTCTCATTTTCTAACATGGTATCGAGCTTGTAAGATTCATCTTACCCTAATTACTCCCAAATTTTTTTTTTCGGTCTTCCTGCAACCGTCCTCAACCCTGCCTTCATGGCCCCTCATGGAAACCTTATTCCCAAACCTAACGATCCCAAAGCCCCCTTTATTGATGTCAATATCTCCCAATGCAAAGAACTCACCCCCCTTACCTATTTTAACTGGAATACTCAACTATCTAATATCCTCTTCGGATACGACCTACTGAAATTTGTGGATGGCACTCATCCCGCTCCTCCTGCCACCTTGACCGATGAAACAACCAAAACCACAACATCGAACCCTGCCTTCAATATCTGGCAACGACAAGTCGTCTCATTCTTCGTGCCATCACTGGTACGTGTAGATACCTCATTTCTGCACCTCCCGCAAACCACCCGGTGATGATTGGGCCACATGTTTGGTACACGGAAAGATTTATGACAATTCATAAGTTTATCGTCAAGTGATAGCTCAAATACTTGTATCTACCTCTTGGTCGTCATCTACGCACCGTTAAGGTCATTTTGACAGTAATTAGAGTACATTTGGAGTCCGGGTCAAAAATAGTCTTCATTTTCTAATAAACGTTTAAAATGCCGAGTCGGAATATTCTGGAATGTTCCAGATATTTCTATTCCATATTTTAATCTTTTGGCAAAGTATTTTACGAAATTATATTTTAAATAATAAGGAAATTGAGATCAACCGCAATTCCATAATTGAAACACGGAATTTTTTTTTTCCGCAGGAGGAAACCCCTGGGGAAAGGACGCAGCACCTGCTGCGCCTCTTCCAAGAGCCGTAGTGGTTGCTGCGCCTCTTCCCCAGCTCCTTTCTGCGTATTTTACGATCTTTTCGAGATTTACTTCCAAAGTTTTACCGAAACCCTAATTCCTTCGTGTGATTAGTATAAATAGGGACCTTCGTTCCTCATATTCTTCACACGAGTGTCCGCTCTTCTCTTCTCCCTTTGCATTCTAAGACCGTGCGCTTTGCTTATTGGCGTCTACGTGCTTAAACTTTCGACCACGTAAGCTCGGATCCTTCTGAGTACCAGCCTCGTTTTGCAAGACCGACCAATTTGACCAACTCCACTCAATCAACTTAATCAATTTAGTTTAGTTCCTCTTACGAGGGCACTTTCGTCGTACATTCGAGTCGAGCAATCACTAATCGTTAACTTAGTTAATTTCGTTTCATCAAACATGTAAGTCTGAGGGTGTAAATCCCATACTTTATTATTGTATTTTATTTTTGTACTAATTATTGTAAAATTTACGTCGAAAGCATGTTTAAAACCGATTTATAAAACCTTTATTCAAACCTTTTTTACGGATTAACGGGAGACAAATGTCGAGAAGGAACATAGGAACTGTTGCGCCTCTTCGAAGGGTCGCAGCATCTGCTGCGCCTCTTCCTGAAGCTGCCGGAGTTCCTGCTTTCCTTCTTCTTCCTTCGTATTCTGTCAATTCGTCTATTTTATTTCATCTTTTTCTTGTTTATTTCTTATTTCATTCGCATGATAATTTTAATACATAGTTCATTAATAATTCATCACTTTTAATTCCCGACTTAAATCCCAAGTAATTAATACTTGCGGGTTTTCGTCATTAAATCAAATCTGGTTTTTAGAGATTCGATTCATCAATATCAAGTCTCTGGAATTCGACCTTTGGTATATTTTCATCTGTTTATCGTCATCATCACCAATAGTTTAACATTGATAAACCTAATTAATTGCAGTCTGTCTTTTATTGTTTTTTTATGACCCATTCATATGTAAATAATCCACTAAATCACTTTCATCCGAGTCAAATATCAATAATCGATCGTTTAATTCACGAACGAACATTAACAATATGCAGTTCCGGCTTCACAGCCAGAACTCACCTCAGGAACAGACGCAGTGACTACTGCGCCTCTTCCAAGGGACGTAGCTCTGCTGCGCCTGTTCCAGGTTAAGTTTTGTCGCTGAACTTCCGTTGTTGCTTTGACTTGGTTTGTTAGCCTACGCATTAATCAACTATTACTCGTATGATCACCGCTAATCTGTTCCTTAATTTATTATCTCTTTCTTTTCTCAAATTATCCGTTTTAAATGTATTTTGGACGTAAATCAGCCAAAGCATTGTAATTATTGTAATTTCAATTATTGTATTTTCTCGTATTCTTTATTATTGTTTGCTTGTATGTTTTTACATGTAATCAATCTTAAATTCCTAATTCGACCCAATTGTATGCTAAATTACATGTTCACTGACTTAGTTAATTCTCACATGTTAGGATTAATTTATTGGATGTTGCATTGCATGCATATAATCGACAACATATCAAGTATAGATGATTTTCCTTAATAATCAGTAGAGGCCGCTATCGAGGCGGGCGGGATTAGGTGTTCGATCAAAAGAACTTCCTAATACGTACCCTCACCCCTTACTCCAGATCTCTGTGAATATCTGTGTTCATTGGCATCCACGAGAGTCATTCTAGACATAGAATGCTAAGGGTAGCGAGTTCTTTGTGTCTATGTCACTACTTTGTGTCTTGACATGACACGAGGTATTCGAACGGTTTCCAATTTTCCACAATAAATTGGTGGCGACTCCACAAATGCAAAAGCTTGTTGTTTTTCCCAAGCGAACCCCGTGGGCCGGCATCCATAGTTTGGCGAATCCGCTGGAGATTAATACACTTACGTGTTGCCAAGGGTGAAACTTGAACAAGGTTAGGGAATAGTTTATACGAGACAGTTGTTGGTTTTCATAACTCGGTCTTCCTAGATCATTTTATTTGGCCTTGCTAGGCCCAACCCAACCCATTCGAACAATCGTCCCGTCTGGACGGTCCAAATTCTTATCTTGTCCTAAGGATGGATAGCGATTGACGTCAACCATACCATGATGCTTACTCCTGTTTGTATCAAGGGCTTTCAATACTCGAGGAAATGGACTAGGAATCGGCCTTACTCTTGTTTGGTACGATCCTCTCCATAGACCCCGGGTTTGATTGCTCAGTATGGCAACCCACGCTTTAAACCAAAACCCTTTAAATGCACTCAGCATACTGTTATAGTGCCTGTATGAATGCTTGTATCCTATATGATTACCATTTTCTAAACGAAACCATGACGAATTTTGTAAAGTTCAAAACCTCTTTTAAAATGTAAATATTTTCGAAAATTGCCTAAATTAGCGCAAAACCAGTCAAAACTCTGTCCGAAAATCGAGTCAAAATTCGGGCCTCAAAGCCCATTTCAAAGCCTCACTTCGAGTCCACTCCTACGACTACACTATAGTTGACTAGGACCAACATTTCAAAACTTTGCCATATTTTTCAAACCTCACTTGACACAAGTGGCACACTCCCACTTCACGAGTTGAGTCTTTTCTTTGAGTAAGTGTGCTAGAATGGTCGACCATGTTTTGATTCATCGTCGATCTCTTATCTAGTTTCCAAGATGCCTGAAATTAGCACCACAAGCGACAGTCAACCCCGGAATAATAATGATCAAATCCTACCTGCGCTCGCTCGTCTTCAAACTAGCCAAGACCAAGTGTATGATCGCCTCAACACAATCGAGGGCCGGATTGTTGTTGTAGAAACTAGGCTACCTCCTGCAGAAAATGAAGTGTCTAATGAATTTGTGAATGACAACCCTCCACCTTATGTGGGACCACAAGAAGCCAACCCTCCCGTAGGTCTTACTGAAGCTGAAAAGTGACTCCAATACTTGGAGGAGCAACTAATGTACCTCAAGGGAGATGATATCTATAGGGAAAACAATCGCAAGTATCAGGCCGTGAGCGCCAAATTGCCAACTAACTTCAACATGACAGATATCCCGAAATTCAAGGGGCATGAAAACTCTTTGAACCATATCCATGCTTTCAAAGACTACATGTCTATCAAAGGCATCAAACCCGAGATGTTTTTAAGGATCTTCCCTTCATCTCTCGACACCATCCCCAAGCAATGGTTCTATTCCCTAGAGCACAAGAAGATTGCCACCTGGGATGACGCCGCAATTGAGTTCGCTAAACAATACGCGGATAATGCCGAGATCCAAGTCAATATGCGCACTTTAGAGGTTCTTACCCAAAATGAGAAAGAAGGTTTCACCGACTTCTTAAGTAGGTGGAGAAAGACTAGTACCCAACTTGTCGAACGTCCAGATGAAGCTACCCTCGTGAAAAAATTCGTGGACATCTTGAAGCCTATTTATGCAAGTCACTTGAAGTACCAAAACATTAAGACCTTCAAGGATTTAACTGTACCAGGGACAAGAATTAAAGATGACATCCGTAAAGGACTCTTGTCCAAAACGGTAGGTCGTGGATATCAATGCTCAACAAGTCGTTCCTACGGCTCTACTAGCAAGACTGATGAAGTTAACCTTCTTGAATCATCAAAGAAGAATAACCCACAAAGGAAATTCACGAACATTGGCGATACGTACTCCAATGCTTTGAAGAGATTGATGAAATAGGGTAAGCTCCAACCCATAGGGCCTACACCTGACCCAGAAAAGAAATCCAAGTTCTGAGACGAAAATTCATACTGTGAATATCATAGATGTAAGGGACACGATACAGAGAAATGTTACAAGTTAAAACATGTACTTAAAGACATGATTGAAGACGGTCGCCTACCCATACCGCATGGAGGTAAGCCTAACAATACTCAGAATCCTCTTGGAGTTCTGATGATCACAAGTGAAGAATCTATCTTAGATTGTTCACACCTCATTTCTCCAGTCGAAGAAGAGATCCATGCAATAGAAAATGAAGGGAGTTACTACACCATTTCCCCTACTATCACCGACTTCATCGCATGGGCAAAGAGTGTGAATAGGCAAGTCTCAGAATTAGAAAGTGTAGTGGCATCCCTACGTAATCCAAGTACAACACCTAAGGAACGTGCGCCACTAAATCTTTCTCAAAATGATACAATACAAGAAGTAGTAGCCGTGGTTGATGAGCTAATCGACCAAATCATTCACTTGGAAGCCCAAATCATAAGGTTGAGAGAGCTTGCTACTATCAATGGAGTATGGGCCGATGACGATGAAGATGAATACCTCACTGAACACTACCTAGTCAAAATCAGTGAAGAAATAGTCAAAAATAGTGAGGACCAAGATATAGACCACCTTACTCATTCAGGGCGTCCATATCAAAACACTTCCCAAAGTCGTCCCATAGCCAAGGGTCCAGTTACCAACACCAACATTGTCACACCAAATGATAGCGAGGATACCTCTACTGACCATTTACTAAAGCAACTACAGAAGACAAAGGCTGATCTTTCAGTCTGGCAACTAGTTGCAAGTTCATTCCCTCATAGCCAAGCATTACTGCAAGCATTGGCTAAATTAAACGTGGCACATAACTCTACATCTGATGACATTCTCAACTTGGTCTTCCAAGATTCAACTAAGCTAAGTAACCCAGTTACTTTTTCGGATGAAGATTTGCCACCTTTCGGTGCTAGTCACAATTTGGCTCTATACATCACTGTCATTTGCTTAAAGAAGAATGTGCCAATGACTTTTGTAGATGATGGCTCGGCAGTCAACGTCATACCATTAAAAACGGCATACAAGTTAGGCATGAAAGAGTCAGATTGGACCCCTACCAACCAAGGTGTTCGCGCATATGATGGTACACAAAGAAAAGTGGTAGGACTAGTCAACCTTACCATAGCCACGGGGCCAATCGAGCGAAAGGTTAACTTTCAAATAGTGGACATCGAAGCATCCTTCAACATACTTCTGGGAAGACCTTAGATTCACGCTTCCAAAGCGGTAACATCCACCCTCCACCAGAAAATCAAGATCCCACTGGATGGCAAAGTGGTGACAATCACTTCGTCGCCTATCAAGGCAATAATAGAAAAGATGTTAAGCAACCAAGTGATCGCAGATCCAGTATATGAGCTTGGGGGCTTCCATAGTGTAAACCTTGTAGAGAGCGAGTTGGCACCTTTGTACTTCAATCCCCACTCTAATTTAGTGGTCAGCCACATACTCAAATCTCAGGGATACTTCCCGGGGATGCCATTGAATCATGTACAAAGAAATACCTTTGCACCTTACAAAGAAGGAAACTCTCAAAGGATACCACTGGGATTAGGATACAAACCCACCAAAGAAAAAGCTCTAGAGATGCTCACGCAGTTCCGAAACCGCAAGAACGTGGGAATCCAAATGCCACCCTACCTCCCTACCCTAAACGAATTTTATTCAGAGTCAGAGTCAGAGTCTAGAGAAGTCCTTAGAGAGTCTCCTCCTATCGTCATTCCCACTCCCATTGTTTCTCCTAGCTTAGCATTAAGTAGTAACAATAGTTTGGGAAATGTCCCGACAGTTGTCCCTTTACCGCCACTGACTACTGAACATATGGCTTCCTTGTTCCAACTCTTTTCAAATTTTAATATGAATAAATCAGATTTTGCTTACTCTTTGTGTTATTTTGAATACAATTCTATTTTCGATGATAATGAGGATGACCCAGACCCAGACTCAATCGAACTACCTCCCTACATAGCTAAAGAAATACTACAAGAGGGGGAAGGGGCACCAGTTATAGAGAACACTGAACCCATCAACGTAGGAACCGAACTAGAACCTCAAGAACTTAGGATAGGGATAACCTTGAGCCCCACTGAAAGGGCCAGTTTTATAGACCTCCTACACGAGTTCAAAGATGTTTTTGCTTGGTCCTACATAGACATGCCCGGGATCGACAGGGATATTACCAAACACAGAATTCTGATCAAACCAGGTTTCAAACCTGTAAAACAGAAGCTTTGTCGAATGAGGACAGAATGGGCTCTTAAAATCAAAGAAGAAGTCGATAAGCAATTCAAAGCCGGGTTTATCAAAGTTTCCGAGTATTCAGACTGGGTAGCCAACATAGTACCCGTGCCCAATAAGGATGGGAGAATCTTTGTTTGTGTTGATTTCAGAGACTTGAACAAAGCGAGTCCCAAAGCTGACTTTCCTCTACCACATATCGACGTATTAGTGGATAACACAGCAGATCACGCGTTATTGTCCTTTATGGATGGGTATGCAGGATATAATCAGATCAAGATGGCCATAGAAGACATGCACAAGACCGCCTTTGTCACTCAATGGGGTACCTATTGCTACACAGTTATGCCATTTGGGTTAATCAATGCTGGAGCCACATATCAACGCACTGCGACTACACTACACTACTACATGACATGATGCATAAAGAAGTCGAGGTGTATGTAGACGATATGATTGTCAAGTCCAAGGATAGAGAGGGGCATATTAATAACGTTAGAAAGTTCTTCTCAAGAATACGAAAGTACAACATGAGACACAACCCTCAGAAATGCGCATTTGGGGTAACATCCGGCAAGCTTCTGGGATATGTCGTCAGTCAACGAGGGATAGAAATCAACCCTTCCAAAATCAAAGCTCTGATTAAAATGCCACAACCTCAAACAGAGAAGGAAATTAGAGGATTTTTAGGCAAGGTGCAATATATAAGTCGATTCATATCGAAACTAACCATGATCTGTGAACCTATCTTCAAAAAGCTAAAGAAAACAGATCACACCATGTGGGATGATGACTGCCAAAAGGCGTTCGACAGAATCAAGGAGATATTAGCCAAACCACCAGTGCTCATGCCTCCCCAACGAGATCAACCTCTTAGTTTATATCTCACTATGACTGAAACAGCCATGGGGGCTATGCTAGCGCAAACCGTTGGGAAACAAGAAAGAGCTATCTACTACCTTAGCACGAACTTCTTGGAGTATGAATGCAAGTACACACCACTTGAAAAGACATGCCTCGCTCTTGTGTGGGCAAGGAAGAAGTTGCGCCATTACATGCTTAGCTATTCAGTCAAGGTGTACTCAAAAATGGATCCTGTCTAATACCTCTTCGAAAAACCCGTTCTCAATGGACGTTTAGCAAGATGGACCTTGATGCTCTCAGAGTTCGATCTCAAATATGTACCTCTGAAAGTTATAAAAGGACGTGCTGTCGCCGAGTTTTTCGCAGAAAATCCCATCAATAATGCCCAAACGATAGACACCTGGTCGTTTCCGGATGAGGACATACTCCAAACCGATGTAGACTCCTAGGACCTTTATTTTGATGGAGCGTCAAACCTAAGAGGATTTGGAATAGGAGTGTTTCTCATTTCTCCTGAAGGTGAGCATACACCACTCTCTGTCAAACTCGACTTCGAGGTGACAAATAACGTGGTAGAATATGAAGCTTGCCTTATTGGACTACAAGCGGCAGTAGACTTAGGCATCAAGAATATTCGAGTACATGGAGATTTATCCTTGATCATCAACCAAGTTACGGGGTCTTGGAAAATTCGAAGTGAAAGTCTAGCACCGTATCAAGCCAGAATAGACCAAGTTGCCCAATTCTTCGATCAAGTAACTTACCTACACCTGCCACGCGAAGAGAATCAATTTGCAGATGCTCTTGCAAAACTTGCATCTTTGATTAATATGCTGGATGATATGGTAGAAATGCCTTTATGCGTCGAACGACGGTCAAAACTAGCTTATGTGCATCAAATCACAGATGAAGAAGAAAACCCAGATGAGCCTTGGTTCCAAGCAATTCTGAACTTCAAGCTCAATGGCATCTATCCACCAGACATGGATACGAGGGGACAACGCGTTATACGCTTACTAGCCTCCCAATACGTCCTCATGTAAGGAGAATTGTATAAAAGAACACCTCTTGGTGTATTCTTATGTTGCCTTGATCATTGACAGGCACAGAAAGTGATGGAAGAAGTCCATGATGGAGAATGTGGCCCTCACATGAGTGGACCAATGATGGCAAAGAAAATCACGCGTTTGGGATATTACTGGACCACAATGGAATCCGATTGCATCAAATATATCAGACATTGCCACAACTGCCAAATCTTCGGGAATGTGCAACATGTCCCTCCCTCATTACTCTACACCATGACATCTCCTTGGCCATTTTCTGCCTGGGGAATCGACATCATCGAGAAGATCACCCCAGCCGGAACAAGAGGTCACTGTTTCATTTTTGTGGCAATCGACTATTTCACCAAATGGGTAGAAGCAGCATCTTACACTAGTCTCACAGCCAAAAACGTGGCAAGGTTCATACAAACCAATATCATCTCTCGATATGGTTGCCCACACGAGATCATCAATGACAATGGATCACATTTCCAGGCTGAAACCGAACAATTGCTAGCCAAGTACAAGATCAAATACCACCATTACTCGCCATATAGACCACAAACTAATGGTGCAGTAGAAGCAGCCAACAAGAATGTTGTCACAATCCTCAAGAAAATGATTGACAATTATCGAGATTGGCCAAGTAAGATACCATTTGCCTTATGGGGATATCTCACATCCATTAGGACGCCCACTGGGGCTACTCCTTTCTATTTGACTTACGGCATGGAAGCCGTGCAACCAGTTGAGTTAGAAATTCCATCCTTGAATATTCTACTCGAAAGTCAAATCCCAAAAGCTGATTGGAAGAGAGATAGATATGAAGAACTCATCCTCTTGGATGTGTGGACAACGGGGGCCCACGGGGGCGCTTGGGAGAGAGAACAAGCGTTTGCATTTTGTGGAGTCGCCACCAATTTTTATGGGAAATTGGAACCGTTCGAATACCTCGTGTCATGTCAAGACACAAAGTAGAGACATGAACACTAAGCAATCGTTACCCTTAGCATTCTATGTCTAGAATGACTCTCGTGGATGCCAATGAACACGGATGTTCATAGAGATCTGGAGTAAGGGGTGAGGGTACGTATTAGGAAGCTCTTTTTATCGAACACCTAATCCCGCTCGCCTCGATAGCGGCCTCTACTAATGATTAGGGACATCATCTATACTCGATATATCGTCGATCATATGAATGCAATGCAACATCCAAGTTTTAATCCTAGCATGTGAGAATTTCGACTAAGTTGGTAGACAATTAATTTAACACATAATTAAGGTCGAAGTAGGAATTAGTGCTCAGTTACATGTGAAGACATTTAAATAAATCATACAAACGCGATAAATAATACAATGATAGAAAATTACAATAATTACATTGGATTAATTGATTCATGTCAAAAATACCTTTAAAACGGATAATTTGAGAAAAAGAATAAAAGAATTAACGAACATAAATTAAGGTGATAATACGGTTAATAGTTAATTATACGTAAGCTAATTAAAGTAGGTCAAGCAACAACGGAAGTTCAGAGACAGAACTCATCCTGGAATAGGCGCAGCAGGACTGCGCCCTCTGGAAGAGGCGCAGCGATTCTTTGCTGTCATTCATTCCAAGGGTGAGTTCTCAGGTATGAAAGTTTTAAATCGCAAATCGTTAATGTTAATTGGTGATTTTAATGGATAATTAATATATTTACTCGGATGAAAATGATTAACAGGTTATTTACATGCGATTGATGGTCATAAAAGCAATAAAACATGGATGAGACGGATGCAAACGGATTATTTATATGGATAAACGATTGATTAGTGACATAGGTGAACTAAATAGGTTAAATATGAAGAATTAATGACTAATTAATGACGAATAAACAATAAAAGACAGAGGAAAATATATCAAAGATTGAATTCCAGAAACCCGATATGAACAAATCGAATTCCTACAATCCGGGTTGAGTTTAATGACGAAAACCCGCAAATATGAGATTATAAGGGATTCAAGTCGGATTTAATGACGAATTATATACTAATGAAAGATAAATAATATACATGTGAGATGATTATGTTATTGTACCAAAGAATTAAAGAAAACAAATAAAGGAGACGAATTACAGAGGACGAAGGAAGAAGAAAGGAAGCAGGAACTGCGGCAGCCTCACGAAGAGGCGCAGCAGGTGCTGCGTCCCTTCGAAGAGGCGCAGCAGTTGCTGCGTCTTTTCTCGACGGTCATCTCCTGGTAATCTGTAAAAAGGGTTTTAAAGCATGGTTTTATAAATCGGTTTTAAGAAGTATTTTCGACATGAACCTTACATTAATGATACAAAAAGTAAATAACAATAAATAAAGAAGGATTTACACCCTCAGACTTACATGTTTGACGAAACGAGATGAACTAAGTTTATGATTAGTGATGCTCGACTCGGATGTAACGAAAGTGCCCTCGTAAGAGGAAAATGATTAAGATTAATTAAGTTGATTGATGTGGAGTTGGTCAAATTGGTCGGTCATGCAAACGAGGCTGGTACTCAGAAGGATCCGAGCTTACGTGGTCGAATGTTCAAGCACGTAGGCGCCAAAAAGTAAAAATATGAAGTAGAAATATCCGGAACATTCCAGAACATTCTGACTCGGGATTTAACGGTTATCAGAAAATGAAGACGGTTTTAGGCCTGGACTCCAAATGTACTCTAATGACTATCAAAACGACCGTATCGGCGCGTAGATGACAACTAAGAGGTAGACATCAGTATTTGAGCAATCACTTGACGATAAACTTACGAACTGTCACAAATCGTTCCGCGTACCAAACATGCGGTCCAATCATCACCGGGTGGTTTGCGGGAGGTGCAGAAATGAGGTATCTACAGAGCCCCCACTTTGACTGAGGCTTGGACAAGGCGAAAGTCAAAGTATAGACATCAGGTCAATCGAAGATTACAACCTGACGACTATGGCGACGCGAGGCGACTCAAGGGGTCTGAGCCAAGGACCTGTCGTTGAGAACATTTTAGAGTCTGTCGACTATCGGGGAGGGACGTTTAAAGTCCATTAGACTACGTAAGGAGGCTCACCAGCCATAAGAAGAGATCATACCTGAGACTTCTGGACGAAACGGGACTGAAGACGCCTCGACAAAACTCTTGGGGTCTGAATATAACTTGGTGTCTGAAAATATGAAGGATTAATGAAAGACAGCAGGACACAGTCTGGAACTGCTGGGAGAAATCTGCTTGTGTTCAGCTTCAAACAAACTTCGGAAGAATTCGGGGTCGATGTTGATCTCCATGTCTCGAGAGGAAATGACTATCGGTCGTGAACTCTCGTTGGGGAACATAATCGGAGACTAATCTCCATGTCTCGAGAGGGAAAGTCTACCCGCGTACTCTCGTTGGGGATATATGATGAAGGCGTGTCGAAACACCTGTGAAGGAATATCTGCTCGTTGTGACAGGCAAGGTCTTGGAAGCGATAAATAACGTATAATAGTCTGCTGTTGGCTAAGAAATGTGGGCCGGAACTAAAGATAATCGTCAAACGGACCAAAAAGAGATAAAAATGTAAAAGGGCAATGAGGAAGAGGCGCACCAAAGATGGGCCCACTAATAACGAACTCATAACGAATTTTTGAAAACTCGTATGGAGGGAATACCAGGAAGAGGCGCAGCAAGAGCTCCGTCTCTTGGAAGAGGCGCAGCACCTCCTGCGTCTATTCCTGAAGGTGGCTTTTCTGCGTAAAAACGCGATAAACAGAGGGTTTGCAATTCATTTGTTCGAAACATAAATCATCCCTTTCTCTCTCAAATCTTAACCATTTCCGCCAAGATTTGATCCAAAAGCTTGCATTCATCATGACTAATCGAGGTATGTGTACCATTCTTGCATTAATCTTCTATATTTGCTTAATTTGGATCGAAAAAATTAGGGTTTTCAACCCAATTAATTCGAAAATTTGGGGCTTTTTCCCCAAATGGATTTGCCTTGTAAAATTGATATTAGAAACGGATAATTAGTAGTATAAGGATCATAACCACGTATTTGTTTCGAATTTTCGTTGAGTTTTGAGCATTTGAGTGAATTTGAGACTGTTTCACAACTAAACCGTAAATTGCTTCGAAAATAGCCTTAGGATTGCCCATTTGCGATGAAACTTGATATTCGGAATCCTTGGACGATGGGTAAACTTCCTACCATCTCGGAATTTTGGTTTGTGACGGCTTTTTCAGGACACTTTTCTAGGGCATAATCGCCGTTACAACGAAATGCTGCCGAAATTTCGACTCGAACCCAGAACTAGGCTTCAACTTAGGCTTGACTTGACCCTAATTACCATATGAGTGATCGAGTTTGTGAGAATATGGCCAAAGATGGCGAGAAAAGAGCGATTTCAGGGCTTCCGAAGGCTCGAAAATCCCTTAACCAAGGCTCGTCGTCACGTGACGCGGCCTAAATTTGCTTTAATACTGCAGGTGATGAGGCTTCTACTTCTGGGAGGGCTCCCATGGAGATAGACGCTGCTGTTATCGAGGAGACTTTGGAGCAGGCTTTCACCGCCGCGGTGATGGCTGCTGGGGACGAGGTCCACGAGGAAGAGGCTGTTGAGGAGGAGGAGGCTCCGAGGCGGGCCAACGTCGGGCGAGGAGGTCTTCAGTTGAGGGGATCACCCCCGTGGGCTGAGACCTGGGAGAGTAGGCACTTGCTTTGGGCTGCGGAGGGTCACCTGTCCTACAGGACGGTGAAGAGCTTGGTAATCTTGAATTCATTACTCATCACTCACCTTTTTTCATTCATTTCATTTGCTCATATCTTTTCCAATTTTCATTCAAAACTAAAGCTAGTTTTCATTTCAAATCACAATAGGAGGCCGGGAACATCAGGTCGTTCTCAGGTTACACGACAGTGATGGAGTGCTACGAGCGGCTGTCGGCGGAGGAGCGCGCCATGATCGAGCGTGGAGCGTTTGGTGGCTTGGTGCAGGCCTGGAGGGATATCGCGAAGAGGACGCTGAGGGCTAACCTTAGCCTAGTCCGCGCTTTCTTGGACCGATTCTGGGACACGACTTCCACTTTTCACATGCCTTTTGGTGAGGTGGGAGTCACTATGGAGGACTACGGCATGATTTATGGTCTGCCGTGTGGGACTGAGGCGGTGGAGTGGCCGGAGACTGCCATGAGGGTGGACTCGGCCGAGGCTAGGAGGTTGATCGGCTGGAACTTGTCGCCGAAGGCTGTTACAGTGCCTGGTCTGGTGCCCAGTTCCTACGTTCGAGACTATTTCGCGGGAAAGATCCCGGCGTTGGTGACGATTGACGGGAGGGAGACGGCTCCTCCTCCCTGTACTGCTGAGCAGAGGGCTCGCTTGTGGCTTTGGTGGTTTCTGTCTTCGATCTACCTCGGAGACAAGGGAGAGAGGCTGTCGACGAAGCTTCTTCCCTTCCTTTTTCGACCGAGCTCCCTAGGGCGTTGGGGACCGGGTCACTTTGCTTGGTTTTGCGGTCCTCATCCGCTTCATGAGGGCCATGGTTCGTCTGGAGTTGATGGAGAAGGGGACTTCTCCTGGTGCTGTCGGCTCTGGACTACTGTTGGAGGTATGAACCTTCATTTAGACTAAAGTCAATTCTTTTCTTATCAAATTACGGAAGATCGTCATTGACTATCTCGCTTTACAGGCGTGGGTGTACTCGTACTTTCCGAGCCTCTCGCCCAAGAGGACGGAGCCGCTGGAGAGAGCCTATCCCGTGGTGAGGGATTGGGTGATGTGCAGGACGAGTAGCAAGCGTTCCTCTCACGGTGTCTACCGGTGGGACGTGAACGCTCTTCAGCTGGACAGCGTGAGCATCTCACTTATATTCATTTTGCTTCTATATTGCTTTAATTGATCATAAGAATGATTCCTTGTTTGTCTTGTCCCAATGGGTGCCCAGGCCTTGGGCAGAGTACGCGGGAGCGCCTCCTTTTGTGGCTGAGGTCCTTCGACCTAGGAGCTCGAGCCGGCTGCTGTTGAGGACGTCGATGGGTCTTGTCTGGTACTTGGGCGAGCGCTTGGCTCGTCAGTGCTCTCGGGATGTGTTGACGGTTCCTATCGATCCTCCTAGGACGATGTTCAGGGAGCCTTCTGAGGCCGAGAGGGATCCTGACTTGGCTGGCGTCGGTGGTGACGCCCTCCTTCTTCCTGGCGAGGACTAGTCGACGTTTCTCTACGGGAGGTTGGCGTACTGGCCGGTTGTGGTGAGCGTATTTTCTCTCCTTCTTTACTTGATTTTGAGCATATGATGAAAGATCATCGGTTAATGGGAAACATTTGACTTTGCAGAAGGTTGAGGCGGCGGGCATCGAGCCCCCAGAGTACCCCTAGACCCTTGAGTACACTGACGCGACCGGGAGGACGACGATCTCCGAGCTACGTGACTTTGACGTGGCTGTGACGGATGCTGGCTTGGAAGATTGGCAGCATCTGGTTCGGAGGGTGAGCCTCTAATTTGCATAATTTTTGTGTAAGAACACATTTGATTGAACTTATTCGATTATTGAGAACTTTTTTTTTTTTGAAAATGCAGGTTGCGCCGTCTCGGTTTGTGGCATTATGGAGGGTGGCCAACCGGCTGCGAGCCACTGCCGTCGAGGCACTTGTCGGCGGTCGAGGTCGTCAGGTATGAACCTTTTGCCTATTTCATTTCTGAATTTTGATTTTCCAACTTTTCTTGTAATTGCTTGAAATGATTGACATGAGCCAATTTGCTGTTTATAGAGGGACCGTGAGCTGGAGCGAGAGTTGGCCCAGTCTCGGGAGGAGACAGCCCGCTTGTTGAGGGAGCTCGAGGTTCGCGGCGCCGAGATTGCTGCTCTCGCGGCAAGAGTTGCGGAGCTGGAGGGCGACCAGCAGTAGTTTTGTTTTATTGTTGTTTGTATTTTGCACATTTGTACATTTAGACCTTCATTTTGAACGTTTGGACTTTGTTTGGGGCTCGAGCCCCCAGTTTGTTGTACATTTCCCTTTTTGGTTGTATATATGATGGCCTGAGTGCCTTTGCTGCTGGGTTGCGTTGCTTGTACCTGCAGGTTAGCTTTGAACAGGTTTGGTAGATGACGGTTTACGCCGTCATGCTGCCGAAATTTGCACAGAAATCACACAAAACATACATTTGTATATACATACGGCCTAAATTAGCGCAAAACGAACGACTCAAGAGAATGCAAAAATGCAAAAGAAAATGCAAAAATTTTGCCGGAGATGACCGGACGGTAGGGAGGGTTACCCCCTAAAAAAAAGAAAAAATAGAAACCTATAAGTTAGAAATGAAAAGAGATGAAAGAAATGTATAAATTTTGAAATGAATTAAATTATAATGAAAATTATTTCCTACAAGAATTATATAAAAAAAGAAAATTATTTCCTAAAATGAAAATGTACAAGTGTGATAAAATGACGAAAATGTCGATATCGCCTCGAAATGCGTGCCCGCGGAATTAGGAAACATGAAATATGGTAATTTCCACGTATTTACCAAAACAATAACCCGTAGGAATAGGAAATTATTCGTCACGGAATTTAGGAAAGATCCAACGCGGAAAATCACAGAAACCTTGATGAGGAAGAGGCGCAGCATGAGCTGCGTCCCTTTGAAGAGGCGCAGCAGGTGCTGCGCATGTTCCCAGGTGTTTCTGCTCTGGCAGATTTTAGGAAACAGAAATTAGTATAAATAGAGACGTCGATAGAGCTTTTATTCACACAATTCTTCCGTCTCTTCTTCGTCTTATTACATAAAATTCTCAAAATAATCCCTCATCATGAATACTTTAGAAATTTGTCTAAAAGAATGGACCAACGAGTTTTCCAAGATGGAGAAGTACGATATGGGCGCCTATAATCTGGGATCTTTGTTGAGTTTGAAGCTTATCAAGGTTGTCAAACCGTTCTCAGATGCTTGTCTTGATTATTGGGACCCGAATTATCATGTTTTTGCGTTCCCTGGAGGCGACATTTGCCCATTTCCTGAAGAAATTGCTGCGATTGGTGGGTGGGACCCTGAACACTTGCCTGCCATTCCTTCTACTTCGCAAGGGTATAAGAGCAAATTTAGAGACTTGCTTGGATTGACTAGACTTGAGGTGGACCGTCTAGTGACCTCAAAAGGAGTGCGAATGTTGGACTTCATTGACCGATTCATTAATAGGGCCGACCCCACCGTTTCTTATGTTGCTAGGCGAAGGGCTTTTGGATTTTGCTTGTTGCACGTGTATGTTCTCCAAGGGCATATTGATGAAGACTTGAGAGGTGATCCCCGTCTTCTGGGCCTAGTTGAGCAAATGGAGCTGCGCAGGAGCCCAGCTTGTTTATGCTTAGGAGAGATCCTGTTGGGCTTGGATAATAGGAAAGCCAATCGTGACCTACCGTAGTTGGGAAGTCCCGTCATTTTGCAGGTAAAAGAACATTTTCTTCTTCTTTTTTTTTCTTTTTGTTTTTGTTTTTCTTTTTTTTTTTCTTTTTTTTTTTTTTTTTTTTTTTTCGTTTTTTTTTTTTTATGTCTAATACTTGCTTTTGGTAAGTTTGGCTTATGGAACGGCTTCGATTGATCGAGCCCCCAGTTCATGTTCCTTCTTATCATGCTCGTTCGATTGCAATGAGGACCAGGTTGTACATGGTGGACTTCACTCGAGTCTGCGATTACTAGAAGAATAAACTGAAGAGTGATGATGGCCCCTTGATTAGGTGGATTGTACCATGGTGGCACCTCAAATCTGTCACTGGAGTGTCTTCCTTGGATCCTACTCGATCTGTGCGCATTCCTGGCTTGGAATTCATGGTGTGCATCTTCCCGGAAAGGCTAATGAGACAGGTTGGACTAAAGCAGACGATCCCGAAGCTTGATACCGTCCCGCAGACTGCCGTGGCGCTTACTACAGAGAGCCGAAGGGAGTGGGCCATTAAATGGGCCCAAAGAAACGTGTGGTTCTTGAATTCTTCTGCAAATGCCTTATGGGTGTCGGATTCTTATCTGCGATGGAGGAAAGCTACTACTCCGGAAGAACGCGAGAGGTTGAGGAAGCGCGAGCCTGTTGACTACAAGGTGCACGAGGTGGAGAAAGAGAAAGAGAAGCATCTGACTGAGGGAGAGGAGGAAGCCGGGTTTCGAGTTGTTCATCCTTCGAAGAAACCGAAGACCTCTCCTGCCGTGGAGATGGTGATTGGCAAGAATGGTAGAGCTAGGCCTCGAGAAAGACCGTTGGTGATTAGGTCCGAAGTGGCGCAAGAGCGTCCGGCTCGAGGTCGTGACAAGAAGTATGACAAGAATGACAAGGGCAAAGGGAAGATGGAGGAATAGCCCAAGTCTTTATTATTATTTATTATTATTATTGTTGTTGTAATAAAAAGGTGGGGTTTTTAGAATCCTAGCCTATTTTTATTTTTATTATGTAGCGTATTATTATTAGAAAAAGAATGAAATAAAAAAGGTTAAATGGTTACGAAACCGTTGTGATTTTCTATTTATTATTCTTGTCGAATTCCAAATGCAATGCAAATGTCCTTCTATTTACATTTTAAAATAATGGGTTGTATCCCGTGAAGGATTGCCTACGTATTCATTAAAAAAATGAAATCAAACCCTTGCGCGTAGTTCGAGTAAATGTAAAAGAATAATTGTTTTTAGCAAGAGCTTGTAATGAACTTAGAAAATAAGCATGAGCTTTTGCTTACTCTGAAGGTGCAGTTTAGTTTATTTGATTATATGAGGATGACAAAATTGTCAAAATGCAAGAGCAAAGTGACACTAGCTTATTTCAGCTTGGCCAGGGGCCGTTTATTTAGTGCCACAAGAGCGACACGTGAGGTTACGCGAGGCGCGTTTTTGTTCCTATTCTAGGCATAATACCGTTTTAGTTGGTCGAGGTTTATCGGGTTGGGAAACTCATTCCCATCTAGGTCTGTGATTCTAACCGCACCCCCTGGAAGTATTGATTTGACTAGGAATGGCCCGGCCCAATTAGGTTTGAATTTTCCCCGTGGGTCAACAGGTAAAAGAGCTCTAACTGACTTTAGTACTAAGTCTCCTTCTTTGATGTTCCTAGGCCTAACCCTTTTGTTGAAAGCGCGTTTGATACGTGCTTGATATGTTTGGACATTCGAGTAAGATACGCAGGGATGGTATCTCTAGCTCGACTGGTTGTACAGCTTCCATGCCGTAGGTCAAATAGAAAGGATAGACCCAGTGGGCGTCCTAACAGATGTGCGATATCCCCACAAAGCAAAGGGTATCTTGCTCGGCCAATCTCGATAGTTGTCAATCATTTTCTTGAGAATTGTGACAACGTTCTTGTTTGCCGCCTCTACCGCGCCATTAGTCTGAGGTCTATAAGGCGAAGAGTGGTGATGCCTAATTTTGTACTTGGCTATCAATTGCTCAGTCTCAGCTTGGAAATGTGATCCATTATCACTAATGATCTCATGTGGGCAACCGTATCGACAGATGATGTTATTTTATATGAACTTTGCCGCGTTTTTAGCCGTGAGACTAGTGTAGGAAGCCGCTTCTACCCATTTGGTGAAATAGTCGATTGCCACTAGGATGAAACAGTGACCTCCTGTTCCGGATGGAGTTATCTTCCCGATTATGTCAATTCCCCAGGCAGAAAACGGCCAAGGAGATGTCATCGTGTAGAGCAATGAAGGAGGGACATGTTGTACATTCCCGAAGATTTGGCAATTGTGGCAATGTCTTACGTACTTGATGCAATCGGATTCCATTGTCGTCCAATAATACCCCAGACGTGTGATTTTCTTTGCCATCATGGGCCCACTCATGTGAGGACCGCATTCTCCATCGTGGACTTCTTCCATCACCTTCCGTACATATGAATGATCAAGGCAACGTAGGATTACACCAAGAGGTGTTCTCTTGTATAACTCTCCTTGCATGAGAACGTATTGGGAAGCTAGCAGGCGTATAGCGCGTTGTCCCCTCTTGTCCATATCCGGTGGATAGGTGCCGTTGAGCTTAAAGTTTAGGATTGCTTGGAACCAGGGTTCCTGTGCGATTTCCTCTTCATCGGTGATTTGATGGACATAAGCCGACTCTGACCGTCGTTCGATGCATAAAGGCATTTCCACCATGTCATCTGGCATATTAATCAAAGATGCGAGTTTTGCAAGAGCATCCGCAAATTGATTTTGTTCCCGAGGTAGGTGTAGATAGGTCACGTGATCAAAGAATTGGGCAACTTGGTCTATTCTGGCTTGGTAAGGTGCTAAGCTTTCGCTTCGGATTTTCCAAGATCCCGTAACTTGATTGATGATCAGGGATGAATCCCCATGTACTCGGAGGTTTTTAATGCCTAAGCTCACCGCCGCTTGTAGTCCAATGAGACAAGTCAGATTCTGCGTAGCGTTATTTGTCACCTCGAAGTCGAGTTTGACAGAGATTGGTGTATGCTCGCCTTCAGGAGAAATGAGCAACACTCCTATTCCAAATCCTCTTAAGTTTGATGCTCCATCAAAGTAAAGGTCCCAGGAGTCTACATCAGTTTGGAGTATATCCTCGTCTTGAAATGACCAAGTGTCTATTGTTTGTGCATCGTTAATGGGATTTTCTGCAAAGAATTCGGCAGCGGCGCCCCCTTTTATAACTTTCAGGGGCACGTATTTGAGGTCGAACTCTGAGAGCATCAAAGTCCATCTTGCTAGACGTCCGTTGAGGACGGGTTTTTCGAAGAGGTATTTGACTGGATCCATTTTGGAGTATATTTTGACGGAGTAGCTAAGCATGTAATGGCGTAGCTTCTTCGTTGCCCACACAAGAGCGAGGCATGTCTTTTCGAGTTGTGATTATTTGCACTCATACTCCAAGAACTTCTTACTAAGGTAGTAGATAGCCCTTTCTTCACTTCCTACGGTTTGAGCTAGCATGGCACCTATGGCTGTTTCGGTTACTGTGAGATATAAACCAAGAGGTTGATCTCGTTGAGGTGGCATGAGCACTGGTGGTTTAGCCAATATCTCCTTTATTCGATCAAATGCCTTTTGACAATCATCATCCCACATGGTGTGATCCGTTTTCTTGAGCTTCTTGAAGATAGGCTCGCAAATCATGGTGAGTTTCGATATGAATCGACTTATATATTGCACTTTTCCCAGGAATCCTCGGATTTCTTTTTCTGTTTGAGGTTGTGGCATTTCGATCAGAGCCTTGATCTTGGAAGGGTCTATTTCTATACCTCGTTGGCTAACGACGTATCCCAGGAGTTTACCAGATGTTACTCCGAATGTGCACTTCTGAGGATTGAGCCTCATGTTGTACTTTCGTAGCCTTGCGAAAAATTTGTGAAGGTTCGCAATATACCCTTCTCTATCCTTGGACTTGACAATCATGTCGTCTACGTATACCTCAACTTCTTTGTGCATCATGTCATGTAAGAGTGTAGTTGCGGTGCGTTGATATGTAGCTCCGGCGTTGATTAACCCAAACGGCATTACCGTATAGCAATAGGTTCCCCATTAATGAGTGACAAAAGCAGTCTTATGCATGTCTTCTATGGCCATCTTGATTTGGTTATAACCCACATATCCATCCATGAAGGATAGTAATGCGTGGTCTGCAGTATTGTCCACCAATATGTCGATATGTGGTAGAGGGAAGTCATCTTTAGGACTTGCTTTGTTTAAGTCCCTAAAATCAACACAAACACGGATTCTCCCATCCTTTTTGGGTACAGGTACTATGTTGGCTACCCAGTCAGAATACTCGGAAACTTTGATGAACCCGGCTTTGAATTGCTTATCGACTTCTTCCTTAATCTGGAGAGCCCATTCCGTTCTCATTCGGCGAAGTTTCTGTTTTACAGGCTTGAAACCTGGCTTAATCGGAATTCTATGTTCGGCGATATCCCTGTCGATCCCTGACATGTCTTTGTAGGACCATGCGAAGACGTCTTTGAACTCGTGTAGGAGGTCTATGAAGTCGGCCCTTTCGTTAGAGCTCAAGGTAGTCCATATCCTAAGTTCTTGGGGTTCTAGTTCGGTTCCTACATTGATGGGTTCGGTGTCCTCTATTACTAGTCCCCCTTCCCCTTCTCGTAGTATTTCTTTGGCTACGTAGGGAGGTATCTCGATTGAGTCTGGGTCTTGGTCATCCTCAGTATCATCGTAAACAGAATTGCACTCAAGATAACACAAAGAGTAAGCAGAACCTGATTTATTCATTTTAAAGTTTGAGAAAAGTTGAAACAAAGAAGCCATCTGATCTGTGGTCAGTAGCGGTAAAGGGACAGTGGTTGGGACATTTCCCAAACTACTGTTACTACTCGAGGCTAAGCCATGAGAAACAAAGGGAATGGGGATGACGGCAGGAGGTGACTCCTTAGCGACTTCTCTAGACTCTGACTCTGACTCCGACTCTGACTCTGACTCGAACTCATCGTCTTCTGGTTCTCCTTTGAACATCTATCCTTCTCCAGTGGTGAGCTTGAAGAGTCTTCCTTGATTGTTGGTCCACTTGATTGATTTTATCCATCCTTTCTGCTGACTTGCGTTTGTTTCTGTGATTAACGCGGTGGGGTTTAAGCGATCGTCTTGAAGTATCATGGTAATGATCTCATCCTGCGCGGCTCTAACAAATCGATCCTCTCCAAACAATAGACTAACAACTTGTTCGTCTAAGCAAGGTGCTTGACGGGTTTTGACGGTAGGAACCGTTTCTGGAGGGATGAAGTAGCAATCGTGAAAGATCTCGATTCCGGCTAGCTTCCTCTCGAGATAGTGCCAAGGTTCGGGAAATCCGTGAAAGAGTTCTAGGCTTCCTTCCTTAACGAAGTATCCGTTTAGGGTAGGGAGATAGGGTCGCATTTGGACTCCTACGTACTTACGGTTTTGAACTTGAGTAAGCATCTCGAGAACTTCCTCTTTAGTGGGTTTGTACCCTAGTCCAAGTGGTATCCTTTTTGAGTTGCCTTCCTTGTATGGTGCGAAGGTGTTTCTTCGGATAGGGTTCAAAGGCATTCCAGGGAAGTATCCCTGGGATTTGAGTATGTGGTTGACCACTAAGTTGGAGTATGGATCATAGTATTAGGGTGCCAACTCGCTTTCTATGACATTTATGCTTTGGAAGCCCCCAAGTTCATATACTGGATCTGCAAGGACTTGATTGTTCGACTTCTTTTCGATTATTGCCTTGATGGGTGACGAAATGATTGTCACCACTTTTCCATTTAGTGGGATCTTGATCTTTTGATGAAGGGTGGATGTCACCGCTTTGGAAGCGTGAATCCAAGGTCTTCCTAGGAGTATATGTTGAAGGAAGCTTCAATGTCCACTATTTGGAAGTTAACCTTTCGCTCAATTGGCCCTGTGGCTATGGTTAGGTTAACGAGTCCTACTACCTTTCGTCTTGTACCATCGTATGCGCGAACACCTTGATTGGTAGGGGTCCAATCCGACTCTTTCATGCCTAATTTGTATGCCGTTTTGAGGGGTATGACGTTGACTGTGGAGCCATCATCTACTAAGGTCATTGGCACATTCTTCTTTAGGCAAATGACAGTGATGTAAAGAGCCAAGTTGTGACTAGCGCCAAAAGGTGGTAAATCTTCGTCTGAGAAAGTAATAGGATTACTTAGCTTCGGTGATTCTTGGAAGACCAAGTTGACTACATCTTCGGGTGTGGAGTTATGTGCTACATTTAGTTTGGCCAAAGCTTGCAGTAAAGCTTGGCGATATGGGAATGAGCTTGCTACCAATTGCCAGACTGAAAGATCAGCCTTTGTCTTCTGTAATTGCTTGAGCAAATGATCAGTGGGGTCATCTTCGTTATCATTTGGTGTGACAACTTTGGTTGGACCGTTTTGAGTAGTACTTTGATATGGACGCCCCGAACGAGTTAGGTGGTCCACATCTTGGTCTTCTCCATTTTGGACTATTTCTTTGACTAGGGAGTTTTCAATGAGATACTCGTCCTCATCATCATCGGCCCAAACTCCATTGATTGTAGCTAGTTCCCTCATTCTCATGATTTCGTCTTCTAATTGCGTGATTTGGTCGACTAGTTTATCAACCACGGTGATTATTTCTTGCATAGTAGCGTTTTGAGAGAAGATTAGTGGCACATGCTCCTTGGGTGTTGCATTAGAATCATGTAAACTTGTCACCACATTTTCTAATTCCCAAACTTGTCTATCCGCACTCCTTGCCCATGTGATGAAGTCGGAAATGGTAGGAGAGATAGTAGAGTAGAACCCTTCATTCTCAGTCTCGTGGATCTTATCTTCAATTGGAGAAATGAGGTGTGAACAATCTAAGGTAGATTCTTCACTTGTGATCACTAGAATCCCAAGAGGGTTCTGAGTGTTGTTGGGTTTACCTCCTGGCGGTATTGGTAGTCGCCCATCTTCAATCATGTCTTGAAGCACATTTTTCAATTTGTAGCATTTTTCTGTGTCATGCCCCTTGCCCCTATGGTATTCACAGTACGAGTTCTCGTCCCAGAACTTGGATTTCTTTTCAGGTGAGGGAGTAGGTCCTATGGGTTGGAGTTTGCCTTGCTTCATTAACCTCTTAAGAGCGTTGGAGTAACTGTCCCCAAGATTTGTGAATTTCCTTGGTGGGGTACTTTTCTTAGATGGCTCAAGAAGGTTAACTTCATCAGTCTTGCTAGTGGAGCCGTAAGAACGGCTTGTTGAGCCTTGATATCCTCGACCTACCGTTTTGGACAAAAGCCCTTTACGGATGTCATCTTCAATCCTTGTTCCTAGTACGGTTAAGTCCTTGAAAGTCTTGATGTTTTGGTATCTCAAATGGTTGGCATAGATGGGTTTGAGATTGTCCACGAACTTCTCCACAAGGGCAGCCTCATCCGGGCGTTCAACTAGTTCAGTACTAGTCTTCCTCCACCTACTTAGGAAGTCGGTGAATCCTTCTTTGTCATTTTGGGTAAGAACCTCTAGAGTGCGCATGTTAACTTTGATCTCGGCATTATCCGCATATTGCTTAGCAAACTCGATCGCGACATCTTCCCAAGTAGCGATCTTCTTGTGTTCTAAAGAGTAGAACCATTGCTTTGGGATGGTGTCAAGATATGAAGGAAAGATCCTTAAGAACATCTCGGGTTTGATGCCTTTGATAGACATGTAATCCTTGAAGGCACGGATGTGGTTCAAAGGGTTTTCGTGCCCCTTGAATTTAGGGATATCCGTCATATTGAAGTTGGTTGGCAATTTGGAATTGACGGCCTCATACTTGCGGTTGTTCTCCCTATAAATGTCATCCCCTTTAAGGTACATCAATTGCTCCTATAAGTATTGGAGCCTTTTCTCTCACTACGATCATTCCCATGGGAGGATTTTCGTCCTTGGATTCACTCGCGAAGTCACCTACTACTTCACTTTCTTGAGGAGGCAACCTCCCCTCTACGGCGTAGATCCGGCCTTCGATGGTGTCAAGGCGGTCATACACTTGATCTTGGCTAACTTGGATTTGGGCTAGCGCGGCTAGGATTCGATCATTACCATCTTGAAGTTGGTTGAGGTTCGCGTCGCTGGTTCCAGGCATCTTGAAAACTGGATAAGAGATCGATGACGAATCAAAACACGATCGACCATTCTAACACACTTGCTAAGAGAAGAAATGTTTTGACTCGTTAAGTGGGTGTGTGCCACTTGTGTTGAGTGAGTTTTGAAGAAAAGACAAGGATTTGAAAATGTGTATCCTAGTCAACTATAGTGTAGTTGTAGGAGTGGACTCGAAGTGAGGTTTTGAAATGGGCTTGGGCCCGAATTTTAACTTGACAAACGGACAGAGTTTTGACTGGGTTTTGCGTTAATCAATGGCCTTTTTCGAAATTTCTTTTTAAAAAAAGGGTTTTGATTTTTTACAAAAATCGTCATGGTTTCGTTTAGAAATGGTGATCACGTAAGGTACAAGCATTTATACAAGCATTATAACGGGATGCTGAGTGCATTTAAAAGGGTTTTGGTTTAAAGGGTGGGTTGCCATACCGAACCATCAAACCCGAAGTCTGTGGAGAGGCTCGTACCAAACAAGAGTAAGGCCGATTCCTAGTCCATTTCCTCAAGTAGTGAAGGTCCTTGATACAAACAAGAGTAAGCATCATGGTATGGATGACGTCAATCGCTATCCATCCTTAGGCCCAAATAAGAATTAGGACCGTTTAGACGGGACGATTGGTCGAATGGGTTGGGTTGGGCCTAGGAAGGCCGAATAAAACGGTCTAGGAAGACCGAGTTATGAAAACCGACAATTGTCTTGTACAAATTATTCCCTAACCTTGTTCAAGTTTCACCCTTGGCTACACGTAAGTGTAATTTCCCCAGCGGAGTCGCCAAACTGTGGACAACGGGGGCCCACGGGGCGCTTGGGAGAGAGAACAAGCGTTTGCATTTTGTGGAGTCGCCACCAATTTTTATGGGAAATTGGAACCGTTCGAATACCTCGTGTCATGTCAAGACACAAAGTAGAGACATGAACACTAAGCAATCGTTACCCTTAGGATTCTATGTCTAGAATGACTCTCGTGGATGCCAATGAACACGGATGTTCATAGAGATCTGGAGTAAGGGGTGAGGGTACGTATTAGGAAGCTCTTTTGATCGAACACCTAATCCCGCCCGCCTCGATAGCGGCCTCTACTAATGATTAGGGACATCATCTATACTCGATATATCGTCGATTATATGCATGCAATGCAACATCCAAGTTTTAATCCTAGCATGTGAGAATTTAGACTAAGTCGGTAGACAATTAATTTAACACATAATTAAGGTCGAAGTAGGAATTAGTGCTCAGTTACATGTGAAGACATGTAAATAAATCATACAAACGCGATAAATAATACAATGATAGAAAATTACAATAACTACATTGGATTAATTGATTCATGTCGAAAATACCTTTAAAACGGATAATTTGAGAAAAAGAATAAAAGAATTAACGAACAGAAATTAAGGTGATAATACGGTTAATAGTTAATTATAGGTAAGCTAATTAAACTAGGTCAAGCAACAACGGAAGTTCAGAGACAGAACTCATCTCGAACAGCGCAGCAGATCGCGCCCTCGGAAGAGGCGCATCGATTCTTGCGTCGTTTCAAGTGGGTGAGTTCTCGTCGTGAAGCCGAATCGAAATCGTTAATGTTAATTGGTGATTTTAATGGATAATTAATATATTTACTCGGATAAAAGTGATTAACAGGTTATTTACATGCGATGATGGTCATAAAAGCAAAAAAACATGGATGAGACGGATGCAAACGGATTATTTATATGGATAAACGATTGATTAGTGACATAGGTGAACTAAATAGGTTAAATATGACGAATTAATGACAAATTAATGACGAATAAACAACAAAAGACAGAGGAAAATATATCAAAGATTGAATTCCAGAAACTCGATATGAACAAATCGAATTCCTACAATCCGGGTTGAGTTTAATGACGAAAACCCGCAAATATGAGATTATAAGGGATTCAAGTCGTATTTAATGACGAATTATATACTAATGAATGATAAATAATATACATGTGAGATGGTTATGTTATTGTACCAAAGAATTAAAGAAAACAAATAAAGGAGACGAATTACAGAGGACGAAGGAAGAAGAAAGGAAGCAGGAACTGCGGCAACCTCACGAAGAGGCGCAGCAGGTGCTGCGTCCCTTCGAAGAGGCGCAGCAGTTGCTGCGTCCTTTCTCGACGGTCATCTCCTGGTAATCCGTAAAAAGGGTTTTAAAGCATGGTTTTATAAATCGGTTTTAAGAAGTATTTTCGACATAAACCTTACATTAATGATACAAAAAGTAAATAACAATAAATAAAGAAGGATTTAGACCCTCAGACTTACATGTTTGACGAAACGAGATGAACTAAGTTTATGATTAGTGATGCTCGACTCGGATGTAACGAAAGTGCCCTCGTAAGAGGAAAACGATTAAGATTAATTAAGTTGATTAATGTGGAGTTGGTCAAATTGGTCGGTCATGCAAACGAGGCTGGTACTCAGAAGGATCCGAGCTTACGTGGTCGAATGTTCAAGCACTTAGGCGCCAAAAAGTAAGAACAAAGGTCTAGAATGCAAAGGGAGAAGAGAAGGTCGGACACTCGCGTGAGAAATATGAGGAGCGAAGGCTCCTATTTATACTAATCACGTGAAGGAATTAGGGTTTCGAAGAGACTTTGGAAGTGAATCTCGGAAAAAGATACGAAAAATACGCAGAAAAGGACCTGGGAAGAGGCGCAGCAGTCACTGCGTCTCTTGGAAGAGGCGCGGCACCTGCTGCGTCTCTTCCCAAGTGGTTTCCTCCTGCGGAAGAAAGATTTCCGTGTTTAAGTTATGGAAGGACGGAATAATTTGGTTTTCCTTAATATTTTGTATGAATATTACGGGAAATTGTTTACCAAAGAATAAAAGATTGTGAAATATTTATAAAAATATGGAATAGAAATATCCGGAACATTCCAGAACATTCTGACTCGGGATTTAACGGTTTTCAGAAAATGAAGACGGTTTTAGGCCCGGACTCCAAATGTACTCTAATTACTGTCAAAATGACCGTATCGGCGCTTAGATGACAACTAAGAGGTAGACATCAGTATTTGAGCAATCACTTGATGATAAACTTACAAACTGTCATAAATCGTTCCGCGTACCAAACATGCGGCCCAATCATCACCGGGTGGTTTGCGGGAGGTGCAGAAATGAGGTATCTACAGGATGAACGAAGGTTGCGTGCATTACACAATGTGGAAACATATTAGGCACGTATCAAACAAGCCTTCAACAAAAAGGTTAAGCGTAGAAATATCAAAGAAGGAGACTTAGTCCTCAAATCGGTTAGAGCTCTATTACCTGTCGATCCATGAGGAAAGTTCAAACCCAACTGGACCGGACCATTCTTGGTCAAGTCAATACTCCCCGGGGGCGCGGTTATAATCACAGGCCTAGATAGGAATGAATTTGCCAATCCAACTAACCTCGACCAACTGAAACGATATTAGCCCAGAATAGAGACAAAAACGCGCCTCGCGTGACACTACTTGTTGCTCATGCGGCACGAAATAAAATATGACCCCTGGCCCGCTGAAATAAAGCTTATGTCACTTTGTTCTTGCATTTTTGACAATTCGTCATCCTCATATCATCATATAAATTGAATTGTGCTTTAGGAGTAAGTAAAGCTCATGCTCATTTTCTAGTTCATTACAAGCTCTTACTTAGAACAATTATTCTTTTATATTTACTTGAACTACGCGCAAGGGTTTGATTTCATTTTTAAAATGAATACTGTTAGGCCCAATTTAGCCTGGTCTGACTCTAACTTGGCCTGACCTTACTAGGCTGATTGAGGCAACCGAGGACCAGACAAATCTAATTACTATTTGGCAGATGAAGGGTACCACAAGATAAGAAAGCTACTAAATCCTAGAAGAAAAGCCTGATGGTAAGTGCAGAATAGCCTGGCAGGACACTTAAGCAGGCTGAATCAAGTTGAGGAGCAATAAGACGGTTATATAAAGATAAATGCTCACATCCTATTCTCAAGGAAGACAAAGTCTAACTACAAGACTACCTCATTCCCATTAATCAAGACGTATAAAAGGAGAAAAGCCAAAGATTAGTTAAGGAAGAACGAGTCAACCGGATTAATAGGGAATGTGCCCTATTAATCAGGCAACAACTCCGACAATTAAGAAGAACGTTGAGATTGAATACAACGTTAACATCTGAGGATCTATAAATAGCATGATCGAACAATTGTAAAGGACAGATTATTATTCATCAATAGCATTACAACTTATTTCTTACTCTTTCCTAAATATTCAATTGTATACACGAGTTTGTGGTTAGCTTATCAGAATAATACAAACAATATTATTTATACTTGATTCTTTCTTGTCATTTACTCACACTATTATTCTAAATTCATTTGAGCTAGATACCCTTATTATTAATTATCCTAGCCGGATCCATTCAGGAAAATCCTGCTAAAACAATTGGCGCCCACCGTGGGGCATCTAGTTCATTAATCAAAAAATTCCTTTTGCCATTCTTCATTTAATATTCACATACAAAAATGGTAGAACTCACCCCAGAACAACAATTGGCGGCTGCCTTGGCTAAGATCAAAGAGTTGGAGACAATTCAAGAAAAGGCAGCCCAAGCGAAGTAAGTGAAATCGAGATCAAGGAATCGAGTCTAACCGAGAAAAAATTGGAAAATCAGGCTTCAGGCTCCAAGACCAGATTCGAACCTGGAACCCCATTCTCATCCATTATCAAAAACATTGACATTTCCAATTTTGGAACTCCGGAGAAGGATACCTCATCCGGCACCCAAATCATTCCCAATGATGAAACAAACAAAATCAAGCAAAGAATAATGATGGCTATGCTTCAGAAATTCAAAAACTCCACAACAAAATAGAAAATATACCTGGAGTGCCGGACCGTGGTGAAGTAGAAGTTGACAGATTACGATTCACCCTTTGCAGATGAAATTGCAAAAATTGATCTCCCCAAGAAATTTACCGTCCCATCCATGAGAACTTATGATGGGACCTCTGATTCACAAAATCACGTTGCCATATTCAAACAGAAGATGTTAGCCGCCTCAATACCCAGTGAACTCAGCAGTCCGCATGTGTAAAGGCTTTGATACAACCCCGATGGAGCAAAGCATTACAATGGTTCATCAATCTCCCAAATGGAAGTATCAAGAATTTTGCGAATCGGTCAATGCCTTCAATCAACAATTCGCAAGCAAAGCGAGAGACATGGCCAAGAGACCAAAGAAACTGTTCAGTGGTAAAGCAACTTCCCGAAGAATCTCTCAAAGAATTCTGGCAAGATTTGTCAAAGAGAAGGTAGCCATTCCCAGGTGTGACGAAGAGACAACGGTAGAAGCCTTCAGGCAAGGAGTCCTGCTTGACAGTGACATCTATGCAGACTTAACCAAAAAAGCCTGCCCAACCTTTGCCACTATTCAATCCATCGCCTTGGAACATGTCAGACTGGAAGAAGATCTCAACTTCAGAACAAACTCGTCCGGAGGAAAGCAAGGCTATGGACACACCAACAGGAAAAGCTCCTACCAGAAGGGAGGCAATCCCAGATCAGCACCCTATTCCAGACCTGAATGATCTGAAGTCAACATGGCACAAGAACACAAAGGTAACCTTTCTAACCTACCAACTATTCCTGAATATAACTTCTCTATAAATACTGCAGGATTAATCAAATGCCTGGAAAGCTTGGGAGACACGGTTAGATGGCCCAAAAAATCCGACAACCCTAGGAAAGATCCAACGAGATGATGTGACTTTCACCAGGACATCGGGCACACCACAGAGGAATGCATCCAACTCAGGAAACAAGTGGCATACCTCCTAAAGAAAGGTTATCTGAAAGACTTAATCCAGCAGCCAAAGAACAAAGATGAAGGACAAAACAAGAGAGATTCAGGGAACGGCAGAGATCCTCCTCCTCCTCCCCCCATCTATGAAGTCAAGTTCATAAATGGAGGATCAGAAATTTGTGGCCTAACCAGCTCGGCTGCCAAAAGAATATCCAGGGAGTCTAAACTTCAACCCCCTCTTAGATCTAAATCATTACCTGTTATTACTTTTGATGACTCAGACTTGCAGGGAATATCAGACCTACACCATGATAGCTTGGTAATTACCATGCAAATTGGCACAGCTAAGGTATCAAGAATCCTGATAGACGGGGGCATTTCAATCAACTTGGTGATGCTTGACGTCCTCAAAGCTATGAGGATAGATGAAGAGAAAATCATCAAAAAAATCCAGTGTCCTGGTTGGATTCAGCGGAGAAACGAAGAACACCCTGGGAGAAATTAGCCTGCCAACCTATGTGGAAGGTGTGGCTTCCTATGAAAGATTCGGGGTAATGGACTGCCTATCCTCGTATAACGTAATCCTGGGCAGACCATGGATCCACAACGTCAATGCAATCCCTTCAACATACCATCAATGTGTGAAAATACCAACCGAATGGGGGATAACCACCATCAGGAGAGAATAAAGGACGGCTCAGGAATGCTACACCCAGGCTTTGAAACCCTCAAAGTCAGGTAAGTCCCTCGCATAGCAATTAAAGACACCTGTCAGGAAAGAATATATTGCACAGTCACAGATGGAAACAGAAGAGGTCATTCTAGACCCAGAATTCCCTGACAGGAAGGTACTTGTGGGGTCAGATGCACCTGACTCGGTCAGACCCAATCTGGTCAGCTTTCTCAAAACTAAAATGTCTTGTTTTGCTTGGTCACATTTTGATATGACTGGTATAGATGCTGATATTATAACCCATAAGTTAAATATTGACAAATCCTTTAAGCATGTACAACAGAAAAGGAGAAAATTTGCTGCAGAGAGGCATGAAATCATCAACCAAGAAGTTGACAAGCTATTGGACATGGGAATGATCAGGGAAGTAATGTACCCCGACTGGCTTGCAAATGTAGTAGTCGTCCAAAAGAAAAACGGCAAATGGAGAGTCTGTGTAGACTACACCGACCTAAACAAGGCCTGCCCCAAAGATCCATTTCCCCTACCACATATTGATGCAATGGTGGATGCCACTGCGGGCCACGAGATGCTAACATTCATGGATGCCTCCAGTGGATTCAACCAAATAAAGATGCACCCCGCAGATCAGGAAAGTACAACCTTCATCACTGAAAGAGGAATATACTGTTATACTGCTATGCCCTTTGGATTAAAAAATGCAGGTGCAACCTATCAAAGGTTAGTCAACATGATGTTCAAAGATCAAATAGGAGATACCATGGAAGTCTACATAGACGATATGGTAGTCAAGTCAAAAAAGGCAGAAGACCACGTCAAAGACCTGGAAGTAGCCTTCCAAATACTGGAGAAATTCAATATAAAGCTCAATCCACAGAAATGCCATTTTGGAGTCTCAGCAGGCAAATTCTTGGGCTATATGGTGACAAAAAGAGGAATAGAAGTCAGCCCTGAACAGATCAAAGCCATCCTGGAGCTAGAACCACCAAAGACAGTCAAAGACATACAAAAGCCGACGGGAAGAATAGCATACTAACAAAGGTTCATTTCAAGATCGTCGAGAAAGGTGCAAATCATTCTATAATCGCTAAGGAAAAACAAAGACTTTCAATGGACCCCGATCATCAGCCGCCTTTGAAGATCCGAAAACATATCTATCCTCTCCTCCCTTGTTAGCAAAACCAGTCAAAGATGAACCCCGACAAGTATACCTATCAAGAACGGAAGCTATTTGTCGGTGCGGCCCTGGTCAAAGAAGCGGACGGACAACAACACCCTATCTATTACGTAAGTAAAAGTCTACTGGATGCAGAGATCAGGTATGGCCTACTTGAAAAATACGTTTTAGCTTTAATTATGAGTTGCACAAAATTAAGACCATACTTTGAAAGCCACCCTATAATAGTCGAACCAATCTCCTATCAAGTCCGTACTTAGAAAACCAGAATTGTCCCGGACGAATGTGCAAATGGTCACCCAAACTAAGCACATACAACATAACATTTGAACCAAGGACAGCAATTAAATCACAAGCACTAGCAGACTTTGTGGCTGATTTTAGCCCAGCCCTAGAACCCGACCTAATAAAAGAAGTAAATAGACTGACCAATGACCAAACAGATCTAGAATGGACTCTATTTGTCGATGGTGCAGCCAACATGAGGGGCACAGGCCTAGGGGTAGTACTAAAATCGCCACAGGGGGATAAGATAGTGATACGTGCCTAATGTATAGTTTTTTAGCCTATTTCAGCACGTATTTCTATGCATTTCTATACTATTTTTAGGGTATTTTGCCCCGAATTGGCTACTTTGGTGTATTTTGTCCTTTTTGTAGGAATGTTCGTGAAAGTAGTGGAACCATATCCCTTTTTGCCCTTTTTGCATGCATTTAGAGGAGACGGAGCTGTCCCAGAGTAGGATGCTGCACTTGGAAGCGTCATGACACGCACTACGAGGCACTTGGGTGAAGACTGAGCTGAAATGAAGACATAATCACTCGATCGAGGAGTTTACCAGTCGATCGAGTGGTTCCTACACCCCCTGATGCTCGATCGAGGAGTTTCCCAGTCGATCGAGTAAGCTGCACCAAGACTAGTCCTCGATCGAGTAGCCTGATGATCGATCGAGTAATGTCTGCTGAGAAGTTGGTCGATCGAGTGTATTAATGCACTCGATCGAGTGGTTTCGTCCTAATGGGCTTTAATTCAGTCCGTGTGTTTAATTATTTCGCTAAACATTGTTTGTTTTTCTATTTAAACCTAAGTTAATTAGGTTATTAGGGACCTTTTTTACTATCTTTCATACTATCAACTGCTACTAGAACCCTTAGTACGTAGCTTTTTCTTCCACTGCTACTTTTATTTTCGGATTATTATCACTCGAATTCAGTGTTCTTTACGCCGGATTTGCTCAGATTGTAATCCCTCCTTTCTCTTTATTAATAATAATCGCTTGTTGCTTGAATTTCTTGTTTATGTTATCATTCTCCCTTGCCCTAATTTCCTTTATTGCATTTTATTGTTATTTCATTATGTCTTCTGCTGGGAACCTAATTGCTGTTAGATTAATTACGAACATGAGTAACTAAACCCTTTCATGTTGGGATTAGGGAATCTGCGGTAGGAAAATGACGATGCAGTGAATGAATTAGATGAACTGATTAAGAGACTCTGTCACTATAGCAATTTAACTGTAATTCCCGACCTAGTTGAGTGCACGCTTCTATGTCACCCATTAAATCAAGCACAATTAATCCTCGGATTGAAAGATTGGACTAAATAGGCCTGCTATAAATGATGAGCGCCCTAATGAGGACGAAAGTTAAGTTAGTGGTATTTTAGGATAGGAAGTGGACCGAAAGGACCTTCTAACATCCGTCTCACATTAGTTCGTCTGAGTCATTTACTGCCGAGTTGTTGGACTACCGTAGTGGACCGAAATCCCGACATGTCCCTCTCTTCTTGATAGTTAAATCGTAATTTACTGCTTTTATTACTCTTAGTTTAGAATCAAATTTAATCAAACCCCCCAATTGTTACCATAGGATTAGAATAGACAGCTATAATTACATTACCTCCCTGTGGATTCGATACTCGACTGCCTCTGCTACATTTTAGTTGAGACCGTTAGGTTTTATCTTTGATAGGGTTGCGATAGCCGTGTCAAATTTTGGCGTCGTTGCCGGGGAGGAAATTGTTCAATTTATTGGTTGTTTTATTTTAGTCCTTTTTTCGGTCTAAGGGACACCCGTTCCTTAGACTATTCTCATTTTCTGTTGTAGTTTCTTCTTATACGCAGGTCGCAAGGTGGTCCACTACTACCATTCGATCCTGAGATTGAAAGATCTCTGCACGTAAAGAGGAGATTGTTTCAAGATCAACAGTTAGAGGAAGAGTCCAGTTCTCGTTCCAATTACTACGAGAACGAACTGTTCGAGGACAACCCACCGTCTTCTCCAGTTTCTACCTCATCAGTTGAAACCGTTACTTTTCCAGACGTTCCTGAGATGGCCGAAGAAGCGACCATTGCTAGTCACTCTGAACCTACAGCAGCGAATCTCTATAAGGGATTCACGTTACCAGGGGAGGAAAGAAAATTTGAGCCAAAGTCGTCCCTTATAAATTTGGTCGAGAGGAATCTATTTGGGGGAGCTGCAAATGAAGATGCAACCAAGCACATGGAAATATTCATTGATTATTGCAGTTCCATGTCTCCACCAACTGGGGTGACTCCTGACCAAGTGAAAGAAACCATGTTCATTTTCTCACTCGCGATCTTTGCAAGGGAGTGGTATAGGGATTTGGACCGGGAAGGCGAGGGGATAATCGATCGGAATTCGCTAGCTTTGGCGTTTTATAAGAAGTATTTCTCCGCCTCAAAGACTATTGCCATTAGAGCTCAGATAACGAGCTTTAAACAAGGGCCTGACGAGACCTTCCACGAGGCATGGGTTCGATTCAAGAAGCTAGTGCGCACCATACCGCACCACGGGATCGAAAAATGGAGCTTGTGCAACCATTTTTATAATGGTTTGTATGATGATCGGGGCCGTTTTAGATGTCACGCCAATGGCCGATTTTTGAAAACTTGGGAGCAACCAAGGGGTGGAAGATCATTGATGATCTGGCCACCCACAAGGCTGAATATGGGAACTCGAGAGGAAATCAAAGAAGAGTGCCGAGTCCTCTTCGTCGCCGCACGCACTTGAAGCCCTCACCGCAAGGTTTGACAAGTATGAGCTAGGAGGGATTTCTAAGGGGGCATGTACCAGGTTAATCTTTGTGATGACGGTCCTTTCGTCTCGTAGGAGATGCGGAGGAGAGGGACATGTCTCGGATCATTGTCCCCGATCCTTTTGAGCAATGCGCGCCTTTCAACATTACAAGCGGAGAACAACGAGTTACTACGAGCCGAATATCCATCCCAATTTGAGGTGGAGCAATCAGAACGTGCTCAACCCCACGGCTCCTCCAACGCGCAGACCATATATTCCTCCACACCGAAGCAACAAGGCTATCGAAGCCTCCATCCTTCAACCCTCCTAACCAAGGTGCATCATCCTCTAGTGGGGTGAGCGAAATGAGCGAGTTAAAGTCCATGATGCAAGCCATATCGAAGCAATTGCAGTTGAATGATCAACAAAATCAACAAAGAAATCGCGTCACATAAGGCACTTGAGACTCAAGTTGCCCAACTTGCTGCAAATCAATCCTCGAGGAAGCCGGGTCACCACCGACTCAAAATGAGAAGAACCCACATGAGACGGTAAACCCGATAGAATTGAGAAGCGGTCTTTCTTATGAGGGACCAGAAGTGAAGAAATCGGACCAAGATAGTCAGAATCGATGATGATGAACAGTGTTCGTCAAGAAAAAAGGGCTCACGACAAAGCGATTACTCGATCGACTAAAAAGGCTGGTGTTCGATCGAGTGAAAATGGTGAAGAAAGCCCTCGATCGAGTGGTTGTTCCGCTTCGATCGAGTGAACAGAAATCGAGGGTGGTCGATCGAGTGGTAATGTTACTCGATCGACTGATTTTGATGAGGAGACTGCTCGATCGAGTGAGCATATTGTTCGATCGAGTGATATTGATGACGGGAAGCTTATTCGAGAGCCTGCTAGTGCTCGTTTAAGCGAGAAATCACCGGAAAGACCTCGTTCGAGAGGTAAGAGGCGTCCAAAGGATACCGAACTTGCACCGAAAGACACTTTGGAAGCGAGAAACAAGGGACTCGAGATACCAATCACGGTTCCCTTCCCGAGGCGGCAGCAGAATACCAAAGTTAATCAACAGTTTGGCAAATTTGTTGAACTTTTGAAGAACTTGGAAGTCTCCGTGCCGTTCGAATTGTCGACTAAGGTACCCTCTTATTTAAAATTTATGAAAGAAATTTTAGCACGTAAGAGGACTATAAATGACAATGAGATCGTAGCTTTGATCGAGGTGGGGTCAGCCCTATTTCAAAATAAGTTACCCCTAAGCAATCGACCGGGTAGTTTTTCGATTCCGTGTCATATCGGTATGCTGATTGATTGATAATGCGCTATGCGATCTAGGCGCTAGCGTAAGTGTCTTACCTTTGTCTCTGGCTAAGAGACTTGGTTTGACAAAACCGAGTTGCACCAACATGATGTCCGGATGGCCGACCGTAGTCTATCACGGCCATTAGGTATAGTAGAAGACGTACCTGTTCAGATAGGGAAGTTCTTTATTCCCGTCGATTTTGTTGTCTTAGATATCCCCGAAGATGCACACACCCCTATTATTTTAGGGAGACATTTTCTATCCACTGCCCGTGCAAAGTGATAGACGTCGTTGGGAAGACTTTGACCTTCGGGTAGGGGATGAGGAGCTGATTTTTCATCAGTCCAAGTTCCGGAGAGCTCCCATGCAAGCCCAACTTTGCAATGCTCTCTCTTCTATTGTTCCTATTATTGACACTCCAGATGAAAATTTGGAGAACATTGCTGTTATTGTTAACCCTCCGCCTCAAATTGAGAGCAAGAAGGAGGCAAGTTCGTCTGTTGTCCTTACTGCAGGTACAGATGAAAGCAAGGATGGGACTGTCAAGGGACATGGTGTGGCCATTATCAATCAAATTGGAAGCAAGGATGCCAAAGAAGATGACAGAGGACCGAGAACGAAGAAAGTTCGAACCTACATAGATTGGAACTACATTCCTCCTACTGTTGCAAATAGTGATTCAAGCTCATGGAAGATGAAGAGGTCGGTCAGTATCGCTGAGGTGATGTCCTCCAGTCAGAAGCCCACGAAGGGGCTACTGAAAGCTGATGAGAATTAAACGGGGAAATGCCCCGTGTAACAAATTGTAATAGACAATTCGTTTGAATTTCTTTTGATTTTGCTTTATTACGTTCTAATTAGGACAATTAGTTTAGACAATTTTTAGCATAGACTAAGACTATAGACTGTGTTTTCTGCGTATTTTGTATTTTGGGATGTGTTTGGATGTGTTTTATGCAGGTTTGGGGAAGTTTCACGCAATTCGAGGAAGAAAGGACGAAATTCAAAGAGTCTACAGGAGGAAGTCCTCGATCGAGTACTTTTTGTACTCGATCGAGTGGAAATTGGGTTGATCGAGCTGTCTGGTTACTCGATCGATAAAAGCCAAAGAGGAACAGGTCGATCGAGGGGATGCTTACTCGATCGAGCAGAAGGGACATCAAAAGTCCTCGATCGAGTGACTTAAAAACCACTCGATCGAGTGGTATGAATAGGACACGGGAGTTTTCTTTCTTAAAACTCTTATTTTCCTAATTCTATTTTCATTTCACCCTAATTCCGTCTAACCCCCTCCCTAATTGCAATTTTCACTCCCCCAAATCCCCATTTTCTTGCCCAAATTACCAAATCCGTCACCTACATTCCATTGCTAGCACTTTAATCTTCAATAGCCCCTTGTTTTCCCCTCTATTTGTGTTCATCTTCACTGTTTTTAAAGGGAATTAGGGTTTGCGGCTTTTTCGATTAAAATCCACCTTTGTTGCTTGGTTATTTAAAGTTTAATTGCTTTTATAGGATCATCATCATCAAGTAAGTGTCTCATTCACACTCTTTGCATTTTCTCTTCGATTAATTCGAATTTCTTGAGGTGATTTTGAATTAGGGTTCGAAAAATCCATGTCTAGTCGATTTTTTTCGATTTAATTGTGTTTATATGCCCTTAATTAGCTTGTTGATGATCTTATCCCAATTCCTCACTGTTTCCACATGTTTAATTCGAAATTTGCACAAGATTTCCGCGATTAGGGTTCCTGAGTCGAGTTTTTCGATGTCAGACGGTCTTATGCTGTCTTGCTTTGTTTAACTTCAGTCCATGCTTCCTTGCTGCTGTTGTTAACCGTTTTTCCGTCCCCTGTCGTTATTACATACTATAAACTAATGGTATCTTGCTCTGTGAGTCGACTTTTTCGCCTGCTAGTAGTCCTATATGTTGCCATATGCAGTTCTCTTGCTCATTTTACTCTCTATTAGCAGTCATAACTATGTCACTTTATTAGCACTCGCATGCTGTATTTCGAAGTTTTGAGGATTGTTGGATTCTATCTGCTGTAAGTCGAATTTCTCGACTGTTAGGGCCTTTTATGTGCTGTCACATGTTGGTTAACGGGTTGTTTTAACCACGGTTAGCAGCCATCTTCTCTTATCGTGCCCTTTAATACTTCGCAGGATGGATAGTGGCTCTTTACCCTCCACTAGTACCACTTCCAGTCCGCCCGTGAGCGAGTCGTGGTCCCCTGTTTGTTGCCACTAGCTCTGCCTTAGTCACCACCGCGGCTTCAGTTGTTACTTCTACTCCTACCAGGCCCCTTACTATGCTGGAAAGAGGATTCATCCCTCGTTTCCCGACGCCTGGCATGCTGCCACCTAGGCCGAGAGAGCAGGCTAGTCAGCTAGTCGTGTCTACTCCCAGCTCTTCTGGGGCTGCTGTTACGGGAGAGGGCATTCTTACTCCTTTACCGGCGTTACCTACGGTACGTTTCGTTTCCGCGGCTCACCGGACTCGGTTAGCCGCTTTACTTCGTTGCCCTCTCTCCTCTACCCGTTTCCTTGCACGGACTGACCTAGAGACCTTAGGTATTTATGAGGAGGTCTGTAGTTTGTTGACCGGGACGGGTATGTCGGGTCTGATTACCATGCAGGAAGCTGCTATTCGTATCCCTACATACGAGTTTTTCAGCTCCTACTCTTTTGACACCGACTCTTACACTGCTGACCACTCCAGTTCTTGCATTCACTTTCGACTCCGTAACGAGTCGCACCATTGGACTTTGGCCAGGTTTGGGGAGGTTTTAGGCCTAGTTAGTGACGGCCCCACCGTCCCACCTCGGGATCTCCTTCAGCCACTTTGGGCTGCGCTTTCTCACACTCCCTTCCCCACGCGGAAGGGAGCTCACGTCCACTTACCTGCCCCCCGTTACTTTTTTCGACTGATAGGAGAGACCATCTTTGGGCGACCTGAGCCCAATAACGTGACCAACACTGAGCTAGCAATTCTCGCAGGGTACCTCAACATTGATTACGGTACCCCGTTTGTCCTAAACATTGCTTACTTGGTAGCTCAGCATTGGAACGGAATTGGGACTCGGGTCAAGACCGTTGTTGTCTGCGGCGGGCTAGTGACTAGGATTGCCCGCCATCTCTACCCCACTGAGCCTGGACTTACTGCACCCGATAGGCAGGCCTACCTTGACTTGGCTGCCATGGCTGACTTGACCTGGTTCCCAAAGGTGAAGGGCGCGAGGACGTGGAAGATTTGTAGTTCCACGCCTCGTTACCTTGCCGTGCCCTACCCTTCCTCCACTCTTACCGCTCCCGTCAAGGTTCGAGGGAGCGAGGCCACCTCCACCCACATACCACCTTACCTTCACCCCTACTTCTTCTTCTAGGAAGAGGAAGCGGGAGGCCGGACAGTCATCTACCCCTCAGGTTCAGACTCCGGCTCAGACTCAGACTGGACCCACACAGACTCCCTGTAATACTCCGTATTTATGAGTCTTTGGGTACTCTATCGAGTAGGCCTTACTCTGTCGAGTAAGGGTAAGTTGCGAGATAAAATAGTTTCTGACCTGTTGGGTACTCGATCGAGTAGCTGGGGTACTCGATCGAGTAAGGGGGTACTCGATCGAGTACCTTGGGTACTCGATCGAGTGTCCGGTTTTACGGGGAGTTTTCTCGGGTTTGTTAATTATGCGATTAAGGTATTTAAACATATTCGTCATTGTTTTAATTCACTTTTACAAAACCTAAAACCCTGTTTAAGAGAGAAAGCAACCAGTTCATCTTCCTAATCGCATCCTTAGCAATTCCCGGAGTTCAGACGGTCGGTTCTTGTCGTTTTTCGTGTCGTTGGATTCCTTGCGTCGAGGGTAAGCTTTTAATATAGTTTTTATAATGTTTTGTTAAGATTGGTTAAACCCTAATTTAGGAATTGGGGTTTTGGTGTGTAGTTTGTGATGTGTAGTCTTTATGTGTTATGTATGATAGGAGGAGAATTCGTAGAGGAGCCGTTTTGATACAAATTTGTAGATACCGTCTGCGTGTTGTGCTTTCAGGTAGGATTTCCTACTCAGTATTAGTCCCATAATGGGATATTGGTGATGTCTTTGTAGTTAGTTGTTTGATATGATGATTGTGATTGTGATTGGTTGTCTATGGCTCTCGAGATGCGTTCTCTACCGAGTGGGGTCACTTGCGGGAGTGACTTCACGCCCTAGTTTCGCCCTTCGTGGAACCCGCCACGGAAGGGGATGTGCACATTAATGGGACAGGGTTATCGCTCGTACGATGAGCGGGGCTTAGGTGGGAACGGCTGCGGTCCCCCATCGCGGTGGTCGGGTCCGGTGGGACAAGTATTGAGACAATGGGAGTTGGTGGTGTGTGTGTGTGTGTGTGTGTGTGTTTGTGTGTGACATTCATTTGTCTGTTTATCTTATTGTTGATATATGTATTGAATTGTGTGATTAGTATTGACCCCGTTTAAATGTTTTAAAAACCGTGGTGATCCATTCGGGGTGGTGAGCGGTTATTGAGCGGGTGTGATATGACGCGTATGGGATAGCCGGGATGAGTCATCACGTGGCAGTTAGAAGTCTTCCATTGTGTCGACGAAGTCTAGTAGCTTTGATAGTTTTAGTAGACCGTATGAGAACCTTGTAATTCCTTTTATTAGTTTTGGTTTGAACATGTAATCACTTAATCTATAATTACTTTAAAAGTACGTTTCTTTATTGTCTTATGATATTCAATACCTCGGGCAACCGAGATGGTAGTATCCTTATACCCGAGTGGTCCTGGTAAGGCACTTGGAGTATGGGGGTGTTACAAATGGTATCAGAGCGACGATTTTGGAACTGTAACAAATGAACATAATGAACATAGGGAGTCTAATAAAATGAACCTGGTGTATGTGTAATGGGAGCCCCGGCTGATGCTAGGTTTTGGGTGAGTAGGCGCCCTCACTTCAAAATCTTGGCCCCATGATACTTAAGCCAGTCACATGGTATGGGAACGTGGAGTCCGTGTGTATATGTGCGACGTGTATGTTAATTGTGCTGTATATGGTTTGTTGAAAGCATGTTGCATGATAGTTGGCTTACATGTTGGTTGGAATCGTTGGAAAAGTATATGAGAATGATGAATGATATGGTAGAAAAAGAAAGTAGTTCGTATATGATGATGTGTGATGAAGTGGATTTGTAATGCTGTTGTATTAGCAACATGGGAATAGGATTTGTAGTGTATGGGTGTGGTTTGTGTTATGAAAAGTTATGAAAATTTAAAACATGCGGGTAATACATGATTGAAAGTTGAATGTTATATGAGCATGATAGATGGTAATGTTTGGCTTTGGTAAGTAGTAACATGAAGAATAGAGGTTAAATGATATGTGTTTTGTATAACGAATTGGATGAAAAGCATGATGGTTGTTTATAACGTGGCACTTGATAACACGAAGTAGATTATTTTGTTAATTGTATGAGGAGTCGCGCAGATTTGAATGCGTAGTTGTAATCATAATGTTGAAATAATAATGAATGCATAGTACGTTAGGGTATGTGAGATAACATTCGGGTAGCATTCACGAGTCTGCATGACTCGATCGAGTGGGTTTGATTCGATCGAGTGGGTACTTGTCGTTATTTTGACCAGAATCGTGTTTTTGGGCACTCGATCGAGTACCTCGGGCACTCGATCGAGTATGGGGTCACTCGATCGAGTAGCCGGGCTACTCGGTCGAGTAAGTCGAGATCGAAGGTCTGTTTGGGTTCGAGTCGGGGCACTCGATCGAGCATGTTGGGCACTCGATCGAGTAGCCTCAACTCGATCGAGTAGGTTCTGGTACTCGATCGAGTGGGGTCCGTGCAGGTCATATGCGTGTTTCGGGTCATATGTCTATCTTTTTGACATTCGTTGCATATTATGTTTAATTCAAAGGTGTTGTATTACTTCTTTATGCATTGTTTTACGTATGTGTTGGTCCTGAAGCGTAAGTTACCCAATCTTATGATGTAAAGAGTGGCACTATGATGAGTATGAGTTCGGTGGGGAGGACATGAGTTATATGTGATTAAGATAGATGGTGGAAAAAGAAAAGGGAGATTGGTATAGTTTATTGAGGCATGGCGCACGTTTTGCGAGACGGGATGAGTGATATGATTGTGTGTTGAGTAACGTAAAAATAAGTGAATATAGACAAGGGATGATGTGAGTATAATGAACGTGAGAATGAAAAAAAGAATGTGGATAGTGGCAGCTTGAGATGTGTAAAGAGTTAAGGAGGGAAATGGTTAGGAGTCGTGTGGGTTATGGATTTATGTAGTGAAAGTTCGTTTAAAGGGGTTGAGAAGAGTAATATATAGTGAACTTTGTGGAGACATGTCACGAGGTGTATTTGTAGACAGTGAGTGAGTTTGGGAGGTTTGGTTTATTAAAAGATGAAACTACTGTGTGATTTCCTTGGGTAATTAACGGTATTAAATGAATTCTGACTTCTAGAGATGTAAAAAGGGGGATGCAATTGTTTGAACATTAAACGTTGGTTCTATGGATAGATTAGTGGCAAGTATGAGTGATAGCATAATAAGAGAAGATCCATGGTAAGGAAGAGTGAGATGATGTCGGTAGAAAATAATGGAATTAAGTTTTGGAGCAACGAAGGGGTAACCAGATTTCTAAAGAGTTAGCTAGAAGGAATAAGGAGTTGAACTATTAATTGGTATTATTGAGTGTAAAGAGAAAAGAAGGATAAAAGTAAGCTGAGGAAAATGTTCACCGGAGCTATGTGATATAAAGATGAGAAATCATCGAAATATGTGATGGTATCACGAGGATGTTAGCTAAAGGTTATATAGTAGTTTCAGGGCAACATGATTGGTAATGAGTTTCGAGGAATTAAGGGAGTAAGAAGTTGGTGGAGTATTGGCACGATACGAGATATTTGGTGGAGAGTTGGATGACAATACAAATAAGATAGCATTGGGAATAATGTTGAGGTAATTTTGTGGATGGGTTTGATGTTCGTTATTTGCAATGTTAACCAAAAATGGTAGAAAAACCATGTTATTTTGATATGAGTGTAAGAGATTTGATATACGAGCAGCGGTGGCGTTGTGGTGTTATCACTAATGGCTAAGAGTGATGGAATATTAGAAAGGTAGCAATTCTAAAGAGGTTGATTTGGTAGGGACCTGATTGTTGTGTATGATTGTGAGAGGGTATAAGATGTGGTTAGATGAGGCGGACGCTATTAGTTGAATAGTGAAGGTGTGATTATATTTGGCAGGAAGTGATGGTTGTGCGAATGGGGGAATATGTTATGAGGGGCATATGAGTTAAACTCGGGCGGTAGGTAACCTTTTTCGAGTGGTGACTTACGTGGTCAGGATTGACTAGTTGGTTGTGATTACGGGTCTGTGATTTGTGTAAATGTTTGTGTGAGGTTCTGACCTCACAAGAAGTGGTATGGTATGATAATTATAAAATTGTTTTATGAATGTTCGGTAATATATATGTTGGACACGGTAATTTAATTTAATGATATCCATCAAAGGTAATAATTTGATTGATTTGACATAGCTAGTTATAATTTTATGTGTATTGATAACACATGTGTATCCCGGGAAATGGTAGAGATGATGTTCATGAGATGCTTATCTGTTTATCCATATAATATGTTGCGTGGTGATTTAATAAGGTGGATTTGAGTAAGTTTTTCTTGTCTGAGAAGTTATGCTAAGTCAGTATTTATGGGAATTGTATGCAGTTGTGATGTCTATCGGTGTGGTTGTGGTGCCTCGGGTGGTGATCCGGGCACGGTACATAGTGCTGTGATGCGGATATTTTCGCACTACGGTGTGGTTGTTGGTGGCGGTGTTATGATGCCGTCACCGGTTGTGGTGGAGTAGGCGGGATGATTATGATTCGGGTTTCGAAAGTACATACCAGTTATACATAGATTGTTGTTTTGTTTGACGTTGCTCTCTGCGAGTGTCAGTTTGTGCTGATAGACAGTTGTCTTGCTTATTCATGTTTTCTTTACCAGGTTAAGTTGGGAATGAGGTAGAGTATGATGTGAAATATAGTTGTATATGTTTCGTTGTTGTCATGGGATAGTGATAATCTGTTGATGGGACACGGTTGTGAGAGGTTGTTACGGTAATTTTGATCTTGTTTTCAGATGAGACATCGGTAGACATGGTAATGGAAAATGATTCGTGGAACATGTGTTGTAATGAGCTGAAAGCGGCAGGTAGTTCATAATCTTTTGTTGAGACAGTGAGTGTAGGGTGTTGGGGAAATTAGTGTCATGTTAAGTTGTGTATGAATTTTGCGGTAATGAAAGAAAGAACTTGAGGATCTAGTGTGCGTGTACGTAACGAGTGCGGACCGTGAGTTATGCTTCTGGGAGATAAGTGCCTTACGTAGAGAGGTATGTTGGTTGGCAGTAATAATGAAGAGTGGGTATGGTGATTTGCTACGAGTTTATAGTATAGGTTAGGGTATTTGCCGAATGAGTTGAGGAATGGGAAATGTTTATGTATGGGAGCCTTGGATATAAGAATGGTGAGTGTTTGGTTTATAGACGGTTATCTTTGACATGTGGTGGTACAGAGGGTAATGAGATATAGATATGGTTTGGTATTAGTGAGTTACGAGGACGTAACATTTGTCTTAAGAGGAGTAGGATGCGATAAAACAGATTTTGATGGTTGTACATATGGTAATATATTCGGAAGTTGAGTCTTGATGTAGAATAAAAGATCGATTCGTGTTGTGGGTGATTTTATTAAAGGTCATGACCGTGCTTGTAGTAGCGTGATGTTTAGGAGTGTGAGAATATTTCGCTAGTATTGACAGTTGGATGATGAGGTTAGGAGTGTGAGTAAACTTCGAGGACGAAGTTCCTTTTAAGGGTGGTAGAATGTAACATCCCGTTTGATGTCTATGAGTGTCCTGGTATTGGATTTGATAGTTGATGATATTATGGAGCTAGCAGCATTAGAGGATGGTAGTTGGTTATGTATGGAGTTGGTGTCGTGAGAGATATATATGTGGTAGATACGATATAGTGAGTCATGTTGTGGAAGTAAACATAGTTGGTGGAGTGGGTGTTAAGAGTTCATGTTCTATGTTCGGTCGAGTTCTTGAGTCCTTAGCTAAGTTGTTGTGTCTTGGTCGAGTCTGTATGGTTGTTTTTATGTATGGGTTGAACTTCGGGGACGAAGTTCCTTTTAAGGAGGGAAGACTGTAATACTCCGTATTTATGAGTCTTTGGGTACTCTATCGAGTAGGCCTTACTCTGTCGAGTAAGGGTAAGTTGCGAGATAAAATAGTTTTCGACTGTTGGGTACTCGATCGAGTAGTGGGGTACTCGATCGAGTAGGAGGGTACTCGATCGAGTACCTTGGGTACTCGATCGAGTGTCCGGTTTTACGGGGAGTTTTCTCGGGTTTGTTAATTATGCGATTAAGGTATTTAAACATATTCGTCATTGTTTTAATTCACTTTTACAAAACCTAAAACCCTGTTTAAGAGAGAAAGCAACAGATTCATCTTCCTAATCGCATCCTTAGCAATTCCGGAGTTGGGGACGGTCGGTTCTTGTCGTTTTTCGTGTCGTTGGATTCCTTGCGTCGAGGGTAAGCTTTTAATATAGTTTTTATAATGTTTTGTTACGATTGGTTAAACCCTAATTTAGGAATTGGGGGTTTTGGTGTGTAGTTTGTGATGTGTAGTCTTTATGTGCTGTATGATAGGAGGAGAATTCGTAGAGGAGCCGTTTTGATACTGTTGTAGATACCGTCTGCGTGTTGTGCTTTCCAGGTAGGATTTCCTACTCAGTATTAGTCCCATAATGGGATATTGGTGATGTGTTGTAGTTAGTTGTTTGATATGATGATTGTGATTGTGATTGTGATTGTGATTGGTTGTCTATGGCTCTCGAGATGCGTTCTCGGCTGAGTGGGGTCACTTGCGGGAGTGACTTCACGCCCTAGTTTCGTCCTTCGTGGAACCCGCCACGGAAGGGGATGTGCACATTAATGGGACAGGGTTATCGCTCGTACGATGAGCGGGGCTTAGGTGGGAACGGCTGCGGTCCCCCATCGGCGGTGGTGGGTCCGGTGGGGTCAAGATATTGAGACAATGGGAGTTGGTGGTGTGTGTGTGTGTGTGTGTGTGATTCGGTTGTCTGTTTATCTTATTGTTGATATATGTATTGAATTGTGTGATTAGTCGACCCGTTTAAATGTTTTAAAACGTGGTGATCCATTCGGGGTGGTGAGCGATTATTGAGTTGGTGTGATATGACGCGTATGGGATAGCCGGGATGAGTCATCACGTGGCAGTTAGAAGTCTTCCGCCGTGTCAGACGAAGTCTAGTAGCTTTGATAGTTTTAGTCAGACCGTATGAGAACCTTGTAATTCCTTTTATTAGTTTTGGTTTGAACATGTAATCACTTAATCTATAATTACTTTAAAAGTACGTTTCTTTATTGTCTTATGATATTCAGTACCTCGGGCAACCGAGATGGTAGTATCCTTATACCTGAGTGGTCCTGGTAAGGCACTTGGAGTATGGGGGTGTTACACTCCCACACCTACACCTTCACTCACTCCACCTCCTTCTGGTCCGGCCTTTCCGGCCAATTTCGTTTGCCCTCCTGTTTTAGGGGCGCCCGAGGTCATGGACCAAGGGCGTCGTGATGCCTTGCTTTTGGATATGTGCAGGTACATTACTGAGATGAGACGGGATATGGCTTTGGCTGTATTCCCGCTCTACGAGTTCCATATCCGAGCCCGGCGACCGATCCCTGCAGGGTGACCGCATCCCTCCTTCTACCGATACCCAGAGGGTGGGTACCCTCCACTCCCTTCTGACTCAGAGGACGATGCGGAGGAGACACCGGTAGCACGAGAGGTGCGGTTACGGGCTGAGCAGGCGGCACAGCGAGCTGTCAGAGAGGAGGCGAGCGATCCCCCGTTCACACCCGGTCCGGAGGATCAACCTGGAGATGACGATTAGAGGTCCCCCTTGTTTGTTGCTGGTTTGGGGAGACCGTTTTGTTGAGTCGGATTACCTGGGAGACGACGGTGCCGACGACGAGTAACTACTGGTCTACTCACTTCCCCAGTTTTCTGGCTGGTTTGGGGAAGTTCGCTTTTGAATGTACTTCTTACTCTTTTCATTTTGTCTCCTTTATTTTTATTCTGCTGGTTGTATACCCCCATCCCCCATCTTTCTGCTGGTGTATGCTGGAGGACAACGAGGGCGTTGTCCGTTTTGGTTTGGGGAGGGTATTGCATCCTTTTGAGTCTGCATCTGCATTTGTTTTGCATTCATGTTTAATTTTTCAGCTTGCATTGTTTTTATCTTCATTAAAAAAAAAAAAAAAAAAAAAAAAAAAAAAACCAAAAAGTTAGAAAAATTTCAAGAATTCAAAAATTTTTCACGTTTATTTTTGCATATAGGTTGAGTCGGAACGGTAGATTCCCGTGATGAAATTGCACTATAACTTGTCATTTTACTTGAGCCTTGCACTTTTATTGATAGTTATTAGCCTTGTCGTACGCATAATCTACGAATTTCTGTTCAAATATAAGCTGGTTGTTTAGACTTGACCTGATAAACTGGCAAACTACTTAAAAATTCTGAGTTTTAGAGCCATAACTGGTGACATTCATGACCAGTTCACTAGGAATTTTGAGAGTAGTACTCCTTGCATAGCATGTTCGTCTCATTTGCACATTTATGACATTCAATTTCTCGTCAATTGCACATATTCGGGTTTGTGGCTGGTGTCACATGCAGGGAGGGTCTTGCAAATTTCCCTTTCTTTATATCTTTCACCCATTTAGCTCCACTTTAGCCAAAACTTGCCTTCCTGACCCATTAGCTACATCCCAAACTAAGCCTGCCTAGTCAAGCTAGTTAGTATGTTCTTTTGTGGTATGTTTTCCATTGCAGTTTGGTCCGTAATTCTTGTTGGAGTTGGTGTTTGTATTAAGGAAGGAGGAAAGAAAAAAAACATGAAAGAAAAAAAGAAAAAGGAAAGAAAACGTGAAAGAAGAGAAAAAAAAGAAAAAAAATATGAAAGAAAAAAAAAACAGAAAAAGAGCTGATATAAAAAAGAAAGAAAGAAAAATTGTGAAAATAGTTATACCCTCTTGTCAGAGTTGAGAAGATGTTCGAAGATGTACAATCGACAAGGGTTGTTGTTCAGTTAGTTATTTCAGACGGTGTCTTTAAAAGGGAAGTTTGCGACCGTCTGACTCCTCCGTTCTATCCCATATTTTTTTGAGGAGATTGTGCTTTGAGTCTAGTGAGTTTTGTGCCAAGTGAAGGGCACTAGTACTTAGTTTTTCAGTCAGTTTGAGATCCGGATGGTTTCATTATGGTCCTGTTAGGAACTAGCTTGACGCTCTTACCTCCACATTTCCATAACTTGTTTTGCCTTTTCTCACCTGAACCTCACTATTCCCATATTATTTGCATACCCTCGGCTGTGACGGACATTATTGGTTGGAATTTGTGCATTAGTACTTGAATTGTCTTTCATTTTTGTTGCATGCATGCTGTGTAGGTCGCAGTTAGGTGAGTGACTGTCCTTTCTTCTCTCTTTTACATATAAACATTCACCCTTTGCTTCATGAGAGAAGAGTGACCACGTGAGAGTCCAGTTTTGTTTGTCTTGCAAGGTCGATAGGTCAGCTTTATTTATGAACAGCTTATAATTCGTTTTGCGCATCTTGACTGCTTTAATGGCTTTAATGTTGATCTTCGTTGCATTAAATTGGTTCAAGTAGACAAGTTAAGCTAGCTCTGAGTTATCATTTCCGTTCCATTAGTTTAGTTTTGAGTTTACTCGAGGGCGAGTAAAGGTTTGGTTTGGGGAGATTTGATACGTGCCTAATGTATAGTCTTTTTAGCCTATTTCAGCACGTATTTCTATGCATTTCTATACTATTTTTATGGTATTTTGCCCCGAATCGGCTACTTTGGTGTATTTTGTCCTTTTTGTAGGAATGTTCGCGAAAGTAGTGGAACCATATCCCTTTTTGCCCTTTTTGCATGCATTTAGAGGAGACGGAGCTGTCCCAGAGTAGGGTGCTGCACTTGGAAGCGTCATGACACGCACTACGAGGCACTTGGGTGAAGACTGAGCTGAAATGAAGACATAATCACTCGATCGAGGAGTTTACCAGTCGATCGAGTGGTTCCTACACCCCCTGATGCTCGATCGAGGAGTTTCCCAGTCGATCGAGTAAGCTGCACCAAGACTAGTCCTCGATCGAGTAGCCTGATGATCGATCGAGTAATGTCTGCTGAGAAGTTGGACGATCGAGTGTATTAATGCACTCGATCGAGTGGTTTCGTCCTAATGGGCTTTAATTCAGTCCGTGTGTTTAATTATTTCGCTAAACATTGTTTGTTTTTCTATTTAAACCTAAGTTAATTAGGTTATTAGGGACCTTTTTTACTATCTTTCATACTATCAACTGCTACTAGAACCCTTAGTACGTAGCTTTTTCTTCCACTGCTACTTTTATTTTCGGATTATTATCACTCGAATTCAGTGTTCTTTACGTCGGATTTGCTCAGATTGTAATCCCTCCTTTCTCTTTATTAATAATAATCGCTTGTTGCTTGAATTTCTTGTTTATGTTATCATTCTCCCTTGCCCTAATTTCCTTTATTGCATTTTATTGTTATTTCATTATGTCTTCTGCTGGGAACCTAATTGCTGTTAGATTAATTACGAACATGAGTAACTAAACCCTTTCATGTTGGGATTAGGGAATCTGCGGTAGGAAAATGACGATGCAGTGAATGAATTAGATGAATTGATTAAGAGACTCTGTCACTATAGCAATTTAACTGTAATTCCCGACCTAGTTGAGTGCACGCTTCTATGTCACCCATTAAACTGGCTACAATTAATCCTGGATCGAAAGATTGGACTAAATAGGCCTCGCTATAAATGAGACTCGCCCTAATGAGGACGAAAGTTAAGTTAGTGGTATTTTAGGATAGGAAGTGGACCGAAAGGACATTCTAACATCCGTCTCACATTAGTTCGTCTGAGTCATTTACTGCCGAGTTGTTGGACTACCGTAGTGGACCGAAATCCCGACATGTCCCTCTCTTCTTGATAGTTAAATCGTAATTTACTGCTTTTATTACTCTTAGTTTAGAATCAAATTTAATCAAACCCCCCAATTGTTACCATAGGATTAGAATAGACAGCTATAATTACATTACCTCTCTGTGGATTCGATACTCGACTGCCTCTGCTACATTTTAGTTGAGATCGTTAGGTTTTATCTTTGATAGGGTTGTGATAGCCGTGTCAGATAGTACAAGCTATAAGTTGTTCATTCGAAGCTACCAACAATGAGGCGGAATATGAAGCCCTGATAGCTGGATTAAAGGTATGTATTGACCTCGGTGTACAAAACCTAAAGGTACGTACTGATTCCCTTCTTATTTTAAACCAAGTAAATGGAATATATAGTGCAAAAGACTCAAAAATGATGCTTTATTTGGAAGTTGTCCAAAATTTAAAATCAAAATTCCGCAATTTTAATAATGATCAAATTCCTAGGGACTTGAATACCCAGGCCGATGCCCTAGCCGGCCTAGGATCCAACTTCAGCCCCCTGATTTTGATAAAATACCCATCGTACATTTATTAGAACCTGCAATAAACAAACAAGATGAAAGTTTCCCAATATATATTGCCAATTCATGGACGAAACCTTACTATGATTGGCTACAACAAGGAATCCTCCCCCTGAATAAGCAAGATGCTAGAGCACTCAAAATAAAAGCTGCTTCATATACTATTATTAACAACGTGATTTTTAAGAAATCGCAGGCATGACCATACCTCAGATGCCTGGAACCACAAGAAGCTGAACAGATACTATCAGAAATCCATGGAGGATACTGTGGAAATCATAAAGGCGGAAGGAGCCTGGCAAGCAAGGTACTCAGAACAGGTTATTATTGGCCCACTTTGAGGGCCGATTGCCTGGAATTCAGCTCTAAATGCAAAGCTTGCCAGATTCATGGACCATATATCCACCAGCCATCTGAGGAACTACATTCCATATCCGCGCCCTGGCCATTTATGAAGTGGGGCATGGATATAGTAGGGAAACTACCTCAAGCACCCGGACAAAAAGTTTTCATGCTAGCAATGACTGATTACTTCTCCAAGTGGATAGAAGCGATTCATGGCAAGTCAAAGAAAAGGATGTCATAGCATTCATCAAACACAACATCATATGTAGATATGGCATCCCCTCCGAAATAGTATGCGACAATGGCACGCAATTCGTGGGAAAAAGAACAAAACTGACTCTTTGTGCTCAATGGAACATCAACCTGGTAACCTCCACACCAGGATATCCAAAAGCTAACGGCCAGCGAGAATCTAGTAACAAAGTAATAATCAGTTGCATAAAGAAGAAGCTAGAAAGAAGGAAAGGTAGATGGGTTGAAGAGCTCCCCTTGGTCCCTGGGGGCCGACAGAACCACGCCCAAAACATCCACAAGGCCAAACCCCTACTCCTTGGTCTATGGATGTGAAGCAGTAATCCCAGCTGAGGTCGACATTCCATCAGCCAGATGCAGCCTGAATACAATAACAAGCAATATACCTCTAATGGAGGACAACCTGGACTTGACAGAAGAGCTAAGAGATGCAGCCAGCATTAGAATGGCAGCATACCAGCAAAGAGTTGCAAAAAGCTACAACAAGACTGTCAAAGCTAGAGTATTCAGGGTAGGAGACCTTGTTCTAAGAAAAGTTTTTCAAAACACAAAAGAGAAGAATGCTGGCAAATTGGCCCCAACCTGGGAAGGTCCCTACCTGATTGACTCAATAGTCGGCCAGGGAGCTTGGAATATTGCACACTTAAAACTATTTCACATATAAAATATATCTCCCAGTCCAAGTATAATTTTCATCTTACCACTTCCTGCCTGACCTGATATGAAACTAAATGTATGATATTTGCCATTATATGAATAAATGCCTTATATAATTTCTTCCATTATGTGCCCAACTACTTGTCAATATTCTCGTATTTCCCTTTACCGAGTAGAATCTTCAATATTTGTTTTACATATTGTACTTTACTTAAAACAAATTTTAAAGATTGGGGGCCACCCCACTGATATCCAACTTTCAGTTGCAAAAACAGGCCTTAAAATATTGAGCTCAATTTAATATACAAACATGGAAAACCTTTTCCTGGCTTGTATAACATAGATGGGTCATAAGCCCTCCGGACAGGGAGACATAAGCCCTCCGCAGTGCAATAACCCCACCCATAACACAAAGAACGGCAGATCGCAAAAAATCGGCCCGATCCGGTCGAATAATCGGCGATCCAAGTACACATCCAACACTACAAATGTACCTTATCAAAACACAAAAAGAAACCAACAAAGACCAAATATTTATTCAAAACCGAAACAAAATATTCATCCAAAAAAGCTAGCCTTACCACATACCTAATAAATATTCATTCCAGGAACATCCCCCTTGGATGGGCCAAAACGAAAAGGAAAAACATAAATCTAAGCAGGCTTCGAACCAGTAACCGACTCACAACCATCCACCATTTCTTGATCACCAGATTTCTCCTTGGAAGGAGGAGAATCCACTTCTTCTTCTTGACCCATATTGGCCAAATCGGGATCGGGTGTCCAGAGTGTCTCATCCCGATCCGGATCCCATTAGCCCGGTCGATTCCGGATCCCTCATAGCATCAACCCGGCCTTTCCTAAAGAAGTATTGAGCAAAGATCAAGCAAGCCGCGCCTCCACTAGCTCCTTTTCAAAGACCAAGCTCTTCATTTTTCCTCACTGATTCTCGCATCATTGCTTTTCTCGGCAGCCGACTCTTCCTTGACGATCTTGACTCTTCCCTTACTGACCTCCAACTCTTGCCTGACAACCTTCTCAGCGTTTTTTGCAGCCACCTCACAAACCAAAGCAGCCCTGGATGCCTCTCTAGCTGACCTCAGCTGAGATTGAAGTACTACCTCATTACCCCTGGATGTGTGCACCTCACGGTTAACTTTATCTAATTTCTCTTCCAAGCCAGAAATCCTAGCCTGGGCATCCCTGAGCTGACAAGCAGTAACCAACCCAGCGTCCAATCCCTACAGAAAAACAAAAGAAAGTCAATCAGCCAAACACAAAGCAACACAAAGAACACATAATAATTGAAAGGTCCCTTTGCAACTAACCTCCTTAGCTTAAGAAGCAAGGGCAGCAGCCTTTGTCACAAGAGAAGACAAGATAGAAACCACTTTAGTAGAAGACTCATTATCAGATAAAAGTTGGCTGCTCATACCAATAGATAAATCATTTATCTGCGCCCGGGCAGCATCCATATCGTCAATCCGAGCAGACACACTTCTGATTGGCTGAGCCTGAATAGGCTCTTTCTCTCTCCCTTCTTCTCCAGGAATAACAGCTTCCCTCCTCCTTTTGGAAGCCTGAACGACCTCTGGTGATACTAGCCTGGGCGGTTCCTGGGGAGGCTGGACATCAGAAACCAAAACATCAAGCGTCTTGTCACTCCCACTAGACTCCTGGCTCTTGGACTGTTCAGCAATCCTAGCAACCCCAGCTTTTAAGTCTTTTGCAGTAAAGCTGGCCAACCTAGCAGAAGACCTGAATACTGAATATATAAAGAATATACATAAATATCAGAAGAGAAGCGATAAGAAGACAACAATCGACACAGAGACATATAGAAGACATACAGAAAAGAGCAGTGGAGCTAGGCTTGCCTTTGGGTACTTTAACCACACTCAGCTTAGTCTTCATATACCGGGGCAATAAATCCCTGCCCAGACTAGCAGGCCAAGCCCTCTCTTCCTCAAGAATAGAAAGAAAAGCCTCTATCCTTGAAACAGCCTCCTCGTCAAGAGGGTCGAAGTTCCAATCAGGAGCTACAAATATTACCAAAAATGCACAGGTAAAACTTAAATATCTTAATTTCGTATAATATAAATTGCAAATTAAGAGTACAGAAAACCTACCACTCTCCAAAGGAGGATATCTCAAATAATCAAAGCCTGACCCCAGACTTTCAGTCCAGATAAACAGGAAAGTCTTTGCCCAGCTTTTATCATCTCCAGAGTCCAGGTTAGTAATTAATGGAGACATTTTCGACTTAATTCTCAAATTGAAACAACCAGTAGAAGGATTTTTCATATGATATACTGCCTTGATATCATTAATAGTAATTACAAGTTTATGCTTAGCACATAAATTTTCAATAGAGTGGACAAGTTTCCAAACCATTGGCATGATTTGAAAAGGTGATACTTCCATAGCACGAATAGTATCAATCATTAAAGGTTGTAAATCAAAGCATGATTTACAACCTGCTTTGAACGCCCATTCATAAATACAGAACCAACCAGGTGACACCCAATTAGCTCTGACTGGACAAGACTCAGGAATCCAAACCTCAGTCGAATCAGGAATTAATTTTTTCTCCCTTAAAACCCTATCATAGTTCGTTTTCAATAAGTTTTCTTCAGGGAAATAAGGATCCAGAGATTGAAGAGCATAAAAAATAGAATCTTGATATTTAAAAGCTATAGCACGAGCAGGAGGATCAATTTCAACCACCTCCTCCTCATGGACGTCTGTGGGTTCAGGCTCAGCAACAGCTTTCTGGGAAGCAGGACACTTTTTGGCTCCCATATCCTTTATTGTTTTGTTTATCGTGATAAATTTTATTTAATGAGAAATTATAAGTTAGCAAACTGGAATTCCTGGAAAATAGGGAAGAATTTTAGAGAAGATTTAGCAAAGAAAGTGGAAGAAATTTGGTGAAAAATAAACTCATCACAAATACCGTATTTATAGAAGAGGAGTAACGGTGCAAAAACCCTAGAAAACGCAAAACTGTCAGCATGACATCATGCAGTTAGCCGTTGCAGTGTTTAACGGTCACTAGAAGTCTAAGAGTCCTTAAGCAAATACGATTCTTTTTATTGTTTAGCCCGGTAAATTGACATCTCACCCCTGGCCTGATCCAGCACGGGTAAAATGTCAAGGGGCAATTGTTAGGCCCAATTTAGCCTGGTCTGACTCTAACTTGGCCTGACCTTACTAGGCTGATTGAGGCAACCGAGGACCAGACAAATCTAATTACTATTTGGCAGATGAAGGGTACCACAAGATAAGCAAGCTACTAAATCCTAGAAGAAAAGCCTGATGGTAAGTGCAGAATAGCCTGACAGGACACTTAAGCAGGCTGAATCAAGTTGAAGAGCAATAAGACGGTTATATAAAGATAAATGCTCACATCCTATTCTCAAGGAAGACCAAGTCTAACTACAAGACTACCTCATTCCCATGAATCAAGACGTGTAAAAGGAGAAAAGTCAAAGATTAGTTAAGGAAGAACGAGTCAACCAGATTAATAGGGAATGTGCCCTATTAATCAGGCAACAACTCCGACAATTAAGAAGAACGTTGAGATTGAATACAACGTTAACATCTGAGGATCTATAAATAGCATGATCGAACAATTGTAAAGGACAAATTATTATTCATCAATAGCATTACAACTTATTTCTTACTCTTTCCTAAATATTCAATTGTATACACGAGTTTGTGGTTAGCTTATCAGAATAATACAAACAATATTATTTATACTTGATTCTTTCTTATCATTTACTCACACTATTATTCTAAATTCATTTGAGCTAGATACCCTTATTATTAATTATCCTAGCCGGATCCATTCAGGGAAATCCTGCTAAAACAAATACGTAGGCAATCTTTCACAGGATACAACCCATTATTTTAAATGTAAATAAAAGGACATTTGCATATGCATTTGAAATTCGACAAGAATAATAAAAGAAAATCACAACGGTTTCATAACTAATTAATCTTTTATTCATTTCCTTCCATAAATAATAATAGTACGCCACATAATATAAAAAAATAGGCTAGGATTCTAAAAACCTCACCATTTTATTACAAATAATAATAATAATAAATAATACTACGACTTAGGCAATTCTTCCATTTTACCCTTGCCTTTGTCATTCTTGTCATACTTCTTATCTCGACCACGAGCCGGGCGCTCCTGCGCTATCTCGGACCTAATCACCAAAGGTCTCTCTCGCGGTCTAGCCTTACCATTTCGATCAACCACCATTTCGACAACAGGAGAAGTCTTCGGTTTCTTTGACGGATGAACAACTCGGAATCTGGCTTCTTCCTCTCCCTCGGTCAGATACTTCTCCTTCGCTATATCACGACTCTTGTAATCAACAGGCTCGCGCTTCTTTAGCTTCTCACGCTCCTCAGGAGTAGTAGCCTTCCTCCACTGCAAGTAGGAATCCGATACACACAGTGAGCTAAACGAAGAGCTTAGGAACCACATGTTTCTTTGAGCCCATTTGAGAGCCCTGTAACACCCCGAAAATTTGAATCAACTTAGAAATACGTGGAAAATATTTCTGCTAAAATAAAATTTCATAAAAGAAAAAAAAAATATTTGTAATGCAAAATTCAAATTTGAATAATAAAGAAAATCGTGCATCGATTTGGTTTAAGGGAAAGAAAAGAAAGGGCGTGTGATAGCTATAGTTAAAAAAGCATACTAAACTGTATTTAAAGCATTATTTCAAGGTGAAGTACTCGGGAATTAAGTTATACTAAGTTAATGTTAGTATTGTATCGTAACTAAAACTGGCCCGAATACAATTAAATCTAACTTATTATACATATCCAAACCCTCCTTTTCAACCTCATTTTTTATTTCCCTGGGCATTTACCTCAAAAGAAAAACAAAAAGGAAAAGGAAAGAAGGGTGTGGAAGCAGAGGAAACGGCAGGATAGAAAGAAGAACAAAAAAACAAGAGGAAAATCCAACTTATTCATCCTAATCCACCACCATAGTTCATCATATTTTTGTAAGTAAATCTTAAACTTTTAATCTAATCTTAATATCTTAGTTTAATCCTTATGAATTAGAGCTTATTAGGTTAACATAAGGGAATTTAACCTAAAAAGGGAGGATTAGTTAAAGGTATAAGACGATCTTAACAAGTAGTTACAAATTCATTTCAAGAGTTAATTTTTATTTATCTTTGAGCAGATGAAGGTTGTTGGGTATTTTACAGAGTAGTCAATGATGACATCAGTACATGATTCTATTTGGGGGCGTGATAAGGTCTTCGCATAGAGGATATTATTTGTTCGTATACGATTAGAATAATGATGGGAAGAATGAATTGGTTTGTAAAGGAACCAATAATCAAGTTCACTAGCATGAGTTTATTAGTGATTTTGATTTATCATCTTTTATTGGAGACTAATTCAAGGGATTAAGATTTTTAGTTTGAAAATTGAAAGATGATTTCATCTCGGCCTTAAGACAAATTGACCATATTTATTAATTGAAGTTATTTGTTTTAAGTGCTAATTATATGATTGTGGGGAAAAGTTTGTTATATTATGAATTCCGATATCGTTACATATAGTAGCAACAGTAGTTATTCATTTAGTTGTTCTTATATCCATCTTGGTATGACGGGATTAATGATTTAAGGGGTAAGAATTGAATATATATTAAGGAAGTACACAAAGTCTTGTTGAGACAGATAGCATCGTCTTAAGCAAGATTAGCTGAAGGAAGTATATGGGTGAGAGTTGTAGGTTGAGTTATTAATTGATGGAGTTTACAACTGAGTTTGATTTAGTGGTTTAATTATCCCAGTTCTGAGTTATATTTCGATCATGGTAATTAGAGTATATCAAAGTATGCATAAAGAATGGTGCCTATATGGCTACATCCGTTATTGGTGGCTTTGTTGGCATGGTGATTATATTTTCACTTAGGACTAGTTAAACAAAGTTTTATTGTACCTGTAGTTTAATTTTTTAGTATTCCGTGCACATTGTCATTTCCTTTGACTTTCACTTGTGGGTAAGCAGTACAACGGACGTATATCCAGGTAAGAAAGGATGCATTTCCCTTTATTATAAGTCGATAATTCTTTATTTTAAATTAATGTTAATAAAACTTCATGATTTGTGCAAGAATATGTAGTTTGGATATTTTTAAGTAATTATACTATTTTCTTCGTAATATGACAACTTAGCTTGTTTCAGAATTTTACAATTTATTTAGCTGGCATTAGAAAATTATAGTGTGGCTCATAACCCGCAGTGGAGAGCCAGGCATATAATAATGCCGAGGATTATAGTGTGGCTCATAACCCGCAGTGGCGAGCCGGGCATATAAAAATGCCGTGGATTATAGTTTGGCTCATAACCCGCAGTGGCGAGCCGAGCATATAAAAATGCCAAGGATTATAGTTTGGCTCATAACCCGCAGTGGCGAGCTGGGCATATATGAATGCCGAGGATTATAGTTTTGCTCATAACCCGCAGTGGTGAGCCGGGCATGCAAACGTGCCTTTAGTAGTCGTATGACATAAAGCCATTAGATACTCTAATTAGGCGTGACCTTACATGATTGTTATTTTATGATAGTAGTATGCTTATAAAATTCTCTATTGTTAACGTGATTTTCTTTTGTGAGATGAGTAAGCTATGGAGTAGTCGAAGATTATAGTGGTACATGATTGTAATTGGAGCTGTTATAGCGTCTATGTATGGACGAAGTTAATTGTTTTAAAATGGTTAGTGTGATGGCTTAACTAGCCGAAGAAATTATGTACCTGTCAAGGAATAAATGATAATGTTCAAAAGCATGAGTTTGCTGGGATTATCGCCTACTCTTGATTTTGGCTTCTTATTTGTTGGTCACTTAATATTGTGATTAAGAACTTTAGGTAGAACTCTACTATTAGAAAATAGTATGGCTAGGAGACGCGAATGGCGATAATTTACATTTGAAGTAAATAATTAGTAAAGTTGGGTAATAAAGAGAAAAGGGCAGAAAAACATAATGGTTAGCTTAAGAGTGATCTAGTCATTTGAAATTTAACGTTTTGTTATCACAACCAGACTAGTTTACAAATATCTGGATCAATTAGAATATTCTGATTGTGGATACACTCGAGATTATGATATTAATAACTCTTATTTGAGTGTTGGTGTTGGGATTGTCTTCTAACAAGTTTTCAGTTCGTATTGTATTGTACTCGTACTGTATTTGTATTCGTGTTGTCATGTCCTTTGACCTCGGGACATCGACTCGTGGCTGAGTAGATGGAGTTAATACTCATGTGTTGAACTATCAAGGTGGTGGTTTATTTCAGGTGACTTTCGCTGCCGCTTAAAAGATTTTCAAGTCGAGCTTTTGATTAAAGACATATTGGAAAAGTTTTATTTCATTTTGTATCATTTTGTATAAAAAGTATTTTGTAAAGAGAGTTTGTATACTGATTATAATATCCCCGTATTTTGGCGAATATAGTCAGGGGTGTTACAAGCCCATTCTCTACGACTTTCGGCGGTAAGTGCCACTACAGTCTGAGGAACAGTATCGAGCTTCGGAATCCTCTGTTTTAAGCCAATCCGCCTCATCAGTCTCTCCGGGTAGATGCATATCATGAATTCCATCATGAATTCCAAGCCAGGAATGCGCACCGATCGAGTAGGATCCAAAGACGATACTCCAGTAACTGACTTGAGATGCCACCATGGTACAATCCATCTGATCAGGGGACCATCCTCATTTCTCAACTTGTTCTCCCAATAGTTGCCAACCCGAGTGAAGTCCACCATATAAATCCTGGTCCTCATTGCAATCGAGCGAGCATGGTACGTAGGAACATTAACTGGGGGCTCGATTAACCGCAGACGCTCCATGAGTCAAACATACCAAAGCAGGAATTAATATCCAACCAAAAAGAAAAAAAAACGAAAAAAAAAAAACGAGAAAACAAAAAAAAAAACAAAAGGAAAAAAATAATAAAAGGTTGTATTTTTTTACCTACAGAATTAAGGGACTTCCTAAATAAGGGAGGTCGCGGTTGGCTTTCCTGTTATCCAATCCCAATAAGATCTCTCCTAAACACAGACAAGTTGGGCTCCTGCGCAGCTCCATTTGCTCAACCAAACTCAGATAACGAGGATCACCTCTCATCTCCTCATCAACATGCCCTAGGAGGACATAACCATGCAATAGGCAAAATCCGAATGCCCAACGCCTCGCAACATAAGAGATAGAAGGGTCAGCTCTGTTTATAAATCGATCAATGAAGTCAAGCATTCGGACTCCTTTTGAGGTCACAAGACGGTCAACCTCAGCTTTAGTCAGTACAAGCAAGTCTCTAAACTTTTTTTTATACCCTTGAGAGCTAGAAGGTATAACAGGCATATGTTCTAGGTCCCATCCACCAATTGCAGCAATTTCTTCGGGAAAAGGACAGATATCACCTCCAGGGAAGGCAAACACGTGGAAATTAGGGTCCTAATATTCGAGACAAGCATCCAAGAATGGCTTCACAACCTTCACCAATTTCAAGCTCAAGATCGACCCCAAGTTGAAAGCGCCCATATTATGTTTCTCCACATTTGTAAAATCGTTTGTCCATTCTTTGACACGATTTTCCAAAGCATCCATATTGTATGAATTTTCTATATAATTAGAGAGTTTTATGTAATTGATGGAAGAAAGATGGAAGAATTGTGTGAATAAAGACTCCATCAACGTCTATATTTATACTAAACGTTGTTTCCTAAAATCTGTCAGGATAGAAATACTGGGGAAATGGCGCAGCAGGTCGCGCTCACGCTCCAGGTCGCGCTCCCTCTGCAAATGACAAAGAAATGGCTCATGTCAATCATTTCAAATGCAAAGAAAGTTAGAAAATTAAAAAATGAAGTAAACGAAAGGTTCCTACCTGACGTCCTCGACCACCAGCAAGTGCCTCGACGGCGGTGTCCCGTAGCCGATTGGCTACGCTCCACAAAGCCGCGAACCGAGATTGCGCCACCTGCATTTCAATAAACAAAATTCTCAACAAATGGACAAGAACAGACAAATGTATTCTTATACAGAAGCTAATTGAGTTGGGGAACTTACCCTCCGAATCAAATGCTGCCACTCGTCCAGGCCAGCATCTGTCACCCGCCTCGCCAAAGTCGCAAAGCTCGGAGATCGTCGTCATCCCCGCCGCGTCAGTGTACTCGAGGGTCTCGGGGTACGCTGAGGGCTCGGCGCCCGCTTCCTCAACCTCCTATAAAATCCAAATGGTTTCTTTAATCGATGATCATTCATGTTGTTTTCAAATCAACTAGGAAAGAAAAGTGAAGCACTTACCACGACCGGCTTGTACGCCAACCTCCGGTGAGTGAACGCAGAGTAGTCCTCGTCAGGAAGAAGGAGAGCGTCGCCGCCAACGTCTGCCAGGTCAGCCTCCCTCTCATCATCAGAAGGCTCCCTAAACATCGTCCGAGGATGATCGATGGGGACCGTGAAGACATCTCGAGAGCATTGGCGAATCAAACGCTCGCCCAAGTACCACACTGGACCCATCGACGTCCTCAACAGCAACCGACTTAAGCTCTTAGATCGAAGGACCTCGGCCACGAAAGGAGGGACGCCAGTATAGTCCGCCCAAGGTCTGGGCACCCACTAAGACAAAGGAAACAAGAGGTCATTCTATGATCATTTCTAAAAGAAGTGATGAGTAAGCAAATAAAGGAAAGTAACTAAAAGATACTCACGCCACCCAGCTGCAGGGCGTTCACGTCCCATCGATAGACATCGTAAGAAGAGCACTGGCTCTTCCTACGACACACCACCCAATCCCTCACAACGGGATAAGCTCTCGCCCCCGGCTCCGTCCTCTTGGGCGCGAAGCCCGGAAAGTAGGAGTACACCTGTAGATACCCGTATCCGTCGATATTGGAATTTATAGAGAACCCGACAAACACCCGATGATGATAGGACACATGTATTTATTAGTTGTCATTGTTATTATTTGGGTTCGTCTTACGATGTAGAATGAGCGTTGTCGACGAAGTATTTTATTAATTTAAATGATATTTAAATTAAAGTTTTTAAGGTGAATTCATTTTACTTTATTTTGAATTTATTTTCTCAAGTTTATTTTATTGAAAATAAAATAAATAATTGATTTGAAAAATCATTTTATGAGTGTATTTGATTTGAAAAATCATTCATTTTAATGTGTTATTTGATTTGAAAAATCGAATTTGAAAATTGGAAACTCGTTTTAATCACACGTTTTGGAGCTCGATTATAGCTCGATTTTTGAGCCCGTTTTCTTTACGAGTTGGCACGAATCTCGAGTACACTAACCAACCTAGGCTTCTACCCATCCAACCCCAGTTCGAACCCCCATAACCATGGCCCAAATCCCGTCCCAAATCCTCCCCAAACAGCCCGCATACACAAAGCAGCCCCCCTGTTTTGCGTGCTCAATCCCGAGCCCAAAACCCGCTCCAAATACCACCAAAACCCGTGCCCATTAACCCTAACCCATACCCTAGTATCCTACCCATATTACCTTAGCTTAACCACCAAGTAAACCCCCCATAAAAACCCTAAAAAACCCCACGAATAGCTGATGGGCAGCAGCTATGCAAACCGAGCCCGATTGCTTATGGCTCCCTTTTACCCTACTTTAACTCCTTATAAATACCCCCCCCCCCTTTCACGATATATTTATTCCTGGAAGTTCTCCATACATACTACCTTCACTTACAAGCTTTAAACTCCAGAAACAAACCCTAATTGCCTCCCAAAAACCCTCGACAAAACCGACTTACAAACAGAGAATCAGTTTGTATGTCCTCTTTGAAACCCTTCGTTCTCCCTTCAAACCTCCATCAAAATTCGAGTTTCTTGTTCCAAATTAACCATACAACATCCATCCACACATTAGACAAAGATTTACGAGCCAAATTGCCCTTGAGAGTACACGAATTCCCTCGAAAAACAGAGTGTTATACACTCTGTTTTCGCGGCTTTTCCTGTCTGTCCAGTTCTGTTTGTGCTCATTTTTCGTGCCTAATAACTCAAAACAAGCAGGGATTGTTTTAAGATCTCTGTTCTCCTCTCTTTCTACTTTTCAAAACATCTTTTAAATCGAATTTTCACCGTGAAACGAGAGAGAAATCGCAGTTTGAAAGTTGCTGTCCAGATTTGCAAAAAACGTGTTGTTTGCTTTGTTTCTTCGTCGACGACGGCCCCTCGAGATAAAATCTACCATCGATTACGACCCAAGACGGTGTCAATGATACATGTAGGTTGAGGGTGCATCAAATCTTCCTCTTTCTCCCTTTTATTTCGTTTTTTATGTTTGTTTTCTTATAGTTCGTTTTTGTTTGTTTATCGTTTTTGTTTATCGATTGTTATCATTAACTACGAAACTAGTTTAGTCCGAGTATGAGTTAAAGTACCACTACGAACACCCACGTTGACTTGAGATGGGAAAGAAACCGCAACATCAGTCGGTCGTACACCCCCGTCTCATTTACATATCCTCGTGTTCAAGGTAGGGCATTAATAAAACGAATTCTAACTTCGCTTTTCGCTTTTGACCCCTCTCTTGTTTCGTTTAATTCGACCTACCCTAGGACCATTCACATGTTAGTTCGACCTCTGATTGTTAACATACGACTCATTTAGATGACATTAGATCAATTTAATAACCTAATTAGACACGTTAGGGTACATCGACATAGCTTTAAAAATCAACTAACAATTCTATAACCTAATTGAATGCATCTCTCTCTTTCACATAATTTCCCACTAGTATAAGAGTGCGTGATTAGCACCTTCTTATTAACACTCGATGAGTTAAATTAATTAGAGAACTTGACCTAATTCGACCCTTTAGGCCGTGTAGAGCACCCGGTTTCAAGCAAAGCTTTCGGACCTCTTTTACCGTCGTTTTCTAATGTACATCCCGCATCGCTTCGCAAATCTATCTAACTAATGAATCTAACCTAGGAACTAGGGTGGACGTGGCTTTAGGCCATGAGGGTGGCCGCGCCTTTTCTTGTTTCATTTGTTTCATATCGTTTGTTCTTTATTGTTTTGTCGCTTGTAATTTATCGTTTGTTCATCGAGTTGTAATTTTCAAGTTAGCTTTCTTTTATCGAGTCAAAACCTCTTCCAAAAACCTTAGTCTTGTTTGGTTAGATGGTTGTGCCCCAATGCATGTAAGAGCGTAGTAAATCGCATGTTGTTTAAAGCAACATGGCCCGATTTATGCTAATGCATGCTTTGGTGCGTAGCCCTATGTCTAATTCGATGAGATTAAGTGAAAGCACACATTACGAGGAGTGACCCAAGGCCGTGAGTCATGTAAGCCGTGGGCCACCCCTTTGTACACGTTTTCCTAGGCCGAATGGCCGTGTAATGCGTCGTGTACGGTTTTGTGTATAGCATTGTATTTTAGATCGAGTTGTATCTTTAATTTATCGTTGTGTCGGCATGAAATGCCTGGGTTGTAATAGGGTAGATCCCAACGGCTCCCCCATTCCCCTTAAGCCTTGTTTGCTTTGTATGTTGTTAGATCAATCAACCCACATGCTAAATTACAACTTTGACAAAGTTAGTTTAGTTGCATCTAAATCGACATAGAAACCTCACATGCTAGGGTTTTAAAACGATGTTTGCATATCATATATCGTAGTAGCTATGACCTTGTTTGAAATCCGACACTTGACTTAGTAGAGGCCGTTATCGACGGGCGGGGTTAGGTGTCCTTATGGGCTTCCTAACACGTACCCTCACCCCTTACTCAAGATCTATGGTTTGTGGATCCGTCTAAATACCATTGGATTACGAGAGTCATTCAAATCGAGTGATATAGGGTACAAGTCTTTATCTTTAATCACTCGTAGTCGTTTGGCTTTATGCTTTTCGATGAAAGGTGTAAAGTTGACTTGAACGGTTCCAAGTTCCCATAAAACTTGGTGGCGACTCTAATTTGTCTTAATTCGATTCGAAAGAACCTCGAGTCGATTATGCCTAGTGTGGATCCCGCGGACGCAGTTCCCGAGGGCCTTGTCCACAGTTTGGCGACTCCGCTGGGGAAAAGAGGACTAGTTACACTTTGTTTCTAGGGTCTTTTCCTCCGAGGTGAAACTTGAAAAGAAAGTATTGGAAATTAAAACATTACTCATAGTGCTACGATTCATGCATAAACCCTTAAGGACTTTTCCGGGCCGTCCCAGCGTTTCTTTGTGATGCGTGCGGGGCGACGTCCCACTATGCCAGGAACTTGCACATTGCTTGCTTCCGCTCCTCCTCGTCGTGGTTCTTGATGGTGGGGACGCTCTTCTAGGTACTCTACCTAAAGGCCCTTGCTCTATAAGACCCAAAAAGGATGGAGGGCATAGACCTTCTTGTAGAAGACTTGCCGAGACTTAGAGATGTCTAGGAGCATACATCCTTATAACATGAGAATGACAATGTGCGAAATGAATTTCCCGAGTCTTTTCAAATTTTCCGTGTCCATTTCAAAACCGAACTTTTGAACAACTTAATTTCAAAATTAGCGTGGTTTTAAAAACGCGGAATGCTGCCCAAATAGGACTAGAATTTTCGGCCAAAAATAAGCTTTTATAGCCGGCATGCTGCCCATTTCAAATCTCATTTTCAAATCAATTATTCGTTTTTTTCAAATTCAATCCAAAATGTTTCTCGAACCTCAACCAAGCATGAAATGCGACGAGCCGTGTCCGGGTCCTGGCCGTGTTAGGCCAGGCGTGTTTCGTTCTAAGAGTCTAGAACACGACCTTGTTGGGTCACCCAAGCTCACCTCTTGCGCTTCGAGTCATGTGGGTCGACCAATTGGTCTAGGATAGTCCACAGAAACGTCCAAGCTAGGCCACTTAGGGCGTTTCACTTAAACCTATGGGCTATGTTAGTCCAATCACGGGTTTAGTCACACCGAGTCCAGTTTAGAATCGAGTTATGATGGTTTGGGTCGTGTCGTTTTGTCGAGTCCAAAATGAATCGAGGTCTAAATCCAACCGTGAGTCGAACTTTTGGTTAGTCAGTCTCAAGTCGAGTCTTTGTTTGAGTCAAGTTGGTGTCGTGTCCTTAAGTGTGCAGGGGCTCTTACATTCGAATATTGACTCAGTTCGGGGTTTTCTTGTAGAAAGGCCGCCAAAAACCCAACGTCAAGCAATGGAAGATGCTGTTAACAAGCTCACTGAGGCCGTGAACCTCATGATGACCCGCATGGATGCAATCGAATCTAAGTTGGGTGAAGATTCCCCTCTATCTACCCCACCTCTGACTGATCTGGAGAAACGGTTCAAGTTCATCGAAGACCGTCTGAAACTCTCCCAGGGGAAGAACATCCACTATGAGAATGCTAGGGCCTATGCCCCAATTCAAGATAAGTTGCCCACGAACATGGTACTCACTGATATCCCAAAGTTTAAGGGCACAGAAGATCCAGTCCATCATGTTAAGGCCTATAAGGGGTACTTAGCACTGAAGGGAGTACCTGCTGACATGCTCTCGAAATTTTTGCCCAATCTCCGGATGAACACCGAAGGCGTGGTTCTATAACTGGACCTTAAGAACTTCCCCACTTTCGAAGATATTACGGTGGAGTTTACGCAAGCACTATCCGACAATGTCGAGATTCAAACCAACATAAGGACTTTGGAGGTAATGACACAGAAGGAAAAAGAGGGCTTTACTGAATTCCTCGCAAGATGGCGCGCTGAAAGCGTGAAACTAGCTAAGAAGCCTGATGAAGTTGAAATGGTAGATAAGTTCGTGAAGAATTTACGACCTGTTTACCGTAATGCTCTGAAATACCAGAATTTTGGCTCTTTCAAAGAATTGATAAGAATCGGGATAAAGGTAGAAGATGATGTCATAAGGGCAGAGGCTGAAAAGCCGAAAGGGTACCAAGGGGCCTCATCGTCTAAGGGCAAGGCCCCAGCAAAGGCCCATATTGATGAAGCCATCAATCTCTTAGAAGGGCAATCGAAGAAGTCGCAGCGCCAAACACCTAGGGCATTCACCGATATCGGATGCACTTATACATATGCTCTCCAAAGGCTCATAGCCCAAGGAAAGCTGAAGCCTATTGGTCCAACTCCGGACCCTCCTGCTGATCAACAAGGTAAATGGTATAAACCAAATGCCTACTGTGCCTTTCATCAAGGGAAAGGCCATGATACTGAAAGGTGCTATCGATTGAAGCACGAAATTCAAGACATGATTGAGAATGGAACACTCCCGATCCCAACTGTTAAACCCAATAACATCACCAATCCATTTGGCGATCACGCCAACTTTGTTTCTGTCGAAGACAATGTCGATTATTCCCATCTTATCCGCCCATGTCACTTGAAAGGGGTGTTTATCGGGAAAATATTTGTGGATTGCTTTGAATTCTTGCCAAACCCGAAGAATGAAATTCAAGTCGGGAGTCTTGCTCTAGAATGTACTCCTCTTATTAACGAAGTTAATAAAAGACAATTCGATTCACCAACCTTCATCACTAGCGTAGATCCTCAGAGGACTACCTCGGGATGGAGGCAGACCATCAAAGGGATCAAGGACCAGAGCCGGGCATCTAAGCTGACAGCTGAACAAGAGAAAGCTCAAGACCAGATTTGAAAATTATGAGTCGGGATCTGTTTTCTTATCTTAGTCGAGTCGAGTCTAGAACTTTCTTTTTTTGAATTTGAGTCGTTTGTTCCGCGATGACCTAGGGTGTGTCCTAGGAATCGTTCTTTCGAGTCTGTTAAGCTTTTGCCATTCCAATAAAAGGTTGCAGTTTCGTTTCCCAATGTGTCTTGTTTTCAATCCTCAATCATTCTGGAAACATGATAAAATGCACAACACACTCAAAGGCGTCCTCGGGGTAGAAATATGTCCCGTTTCAAAATGTGAGGTACATTAGGATCCCGTGTTTGATTCCTTTACCTATTCCATGTCTGGCGGTAGAAAACCTCCATATTTTTGATAGTTTAGAAATGTTTAAAAGTGATTTAAACTATATTTAAACCTTTTCCTTTGATAAAATAGATTTCGGATAAAAGTCGTAAAATTGGGATTTTCCCATTTCTTACGGTCGTTGGGTAAACGAGTTTGGATATTGGGCATATGAGTACTTAATCTTTTAGTAAAATCGTGTTTAAGAACTTTAATATTCTCGGAAATCGCGTTCGACGAATATTTCTAATTTCCGTCGAAACAAACCAAAACGTAAACAATTGAAACTCACCCAAACACCCTACCCCAAACCATGCACCCTCCATCCTCCATGGGTCTCTTCTTCATCTTTCATTTCCCCAATTCTCATTCTATCACTTCCTTCTTCCAAACACCAAATTCATCTCAAAAATCATCCTTACCAAACCCTAAATCCACCATAACTTCTTCATTTCTCCACCAAATCGCATAAAAATTATATATTCGGAATCCTCTCTTCATTCCCCATCTACTAGTAAGCTTTATTTTCATTTCCCCCAATTTTTGTTTAAGACACTATTTTTTAGGGTTTCGAATTTAAGCTTAATAATTGTGTTTTTGTTGTTCTTATAGGTGAAAAATTTGAAGATGAGTTAGGTGACTCATATATTGTAGAAGATGACGAGTGATTTCGGTTTCTAGGGCTCTTTCTCAAGTGTTATTATTCTCTTTTTCTAGATTAAGGTAACTATTCCGAGTCACTCGACGAATTAATGTCACATTAGTACTTGTATTTGTTGTTTGTTGTTGTTTGTTGTCGTTTGTTGTTGTTTGTTGTTGTTTGAGACGATCTTGTTGATAAATGAATGAATGGAGTAAGATGAGTATGCTTATGTTTAATTTATGTTACCCATTTGTATATTGTTGTTTGAAACAAATTTGGATGAGGAATTATGTGTTGTGACAAGTCCGTGTTTTGGCTGGAACGCGTCAGTACCGGACCGAGACGGTTTCCAATGTTTCCAAAAATATGACAGATTGAACGGTATCGAAAAATTAAGTGGTTTAGCCACTTGAATCACTCAATTCGGAGTCCGTATGAGTAAATGGCGTCGTTTTATCGATTAAAAATTTATAGAAAAGTTTACCCTTGTGTGAGACGTTTATTTATGCTATTTTATTATGCGAGAATTTTGTGGAATTAGTTATTTTGTAAGTTGGAATGTTTTCTTTATGTTGATAGTGTTCACATGATAGAAATTGGAATATTGCATGAGAATGATATTGTAATAAATGTTGTGATTTGGGCCAAAATGGGCCAAGACTCTGAGCTGGGCCAGTTTGACCGAATGAGTTTGGTCAAACTAGGTTTAAACCGGTCAGCCTCGATTTGACCAATGACCCGTCGCGGGACTCGGGTCGAGGGTTTGTCTTTGAGGTGAGATTGGTTGTTATTGGATGTTATATGTTATGCCTTGATATTTGTAATAATCATTTCACATGTTGGTTTTTGGATGCTTTGGATGCCTTATGCTTGAGTCTTGTTGCTTCTTTGCCATTTTAGCTTGTTCTCATGGATTATGGTACTGTTGGTTAGCTAGAATTTGGATTATTATTGATATTGGAGATATTGTTGGATTGTCAGCTGAATATGCTCTTGCGTAGCCTTTCATATGCTAGGGTGTGTATGATCATTTGTGTGTGCAAGTTTGGACTCTTTGCCCCTCTTGTGGTTAATTGGGTGTCCTACTTGTCTTGTGTGGTGTAGGCTAAAGTATTCAAGCTGGGACTAGGTCCTAGGTGAGTATTTCGGCCTTCATCATAGATAGGCCATTATAGTCTTTAACGAGTGTATGTTCACAGCTTAATAGCCTTTGTGTCTTAGCTTGGTGGGTTTATATCCAAGTTAGGGCATGACCTCCTGACGTACTCGTAGAAGTATGTGGTCAGCTTAAGTACTAGCCAACCCTTTGGTGGACTCCTTAGGGGTACTCATGTGTTGTTATCATGGGTCTTGGATGCGGTAGTTTTCCACATGTCGCTAGGTCTGCGCAGGTTTAGGACTAGGGTGTTTACCTTACCTCGTGGTATAGACTCGAGTTACAGAGTGACTATTGACTGTACTAGGAACTTATGCATGTCTCTAGATATATTGTCCTTTCTTGTTTGATGATTCTATGAATCATAGAAAGTGAGATGCAAGCCGGCTATGGTTGATAGAGTTTGGATTCCTGGATGTTATGTGATTCACATGATAGTGTAGTATGAGTCGGTCTAGTATTCACATGCTATGATTATGTGTTGTTATATTGTTGTTCACATGATAAGCACGATTGTCTAGCATCTATATGCTAAGGCTATGTGTTATTCATATTCATATTCTTATGTTTACATGTTATATTAATTATGACATTTCGTGGCTGGGAGAACTCGGAGTTACTCCCCCGATCGTGGCTTTTGTATTTGTATAAAATGCGATTGACAGGTAGGTGATGCATACATGGGGTACATGGACGAGCTAGCGAGCAAAGTAACCTTGGGACCTAGATTGGCTTTATTTCATTGTGACCCTTAAACACTTTTTATGTCATATACTTTTTAGGGACATATGTCTCCCTTTTTCATATTTGGGTTGTATAACTTTGTTTCGCGACTTTAGCGATATTTTATGTATGAGATTTATTTTAGACCTTTCATATTTGACACCTTCCCATTTGGATATTTTTATAACAGGTTCAGGTTTTAAAAATTACAGGTTTTTACCCAAATGAACCTATTACAAACATATTCATGCAGTTTTTATCTAGAATTATATGTTTACTTTTCCGCAATGAATGAGGGTGTCACACCACACCACAGCCTCTGTCCCACACGGCAAACCAGAAATCATGTCGTAGTCCTCCAACGTGACCCCAACCTCGCCGAAAGGCATGTGAAAGGTCGAGGTCGTGTCCCAATACCGACCAAGAAAGGCTCGAATCAGAAAAAGGTTAACCCGAATCTTCCTCCCCTTAATCTCCCTCCACGCTCGTACCAAGGCCCCAAAAGCTCCCAGCTCGATGATGGTCTGCTCCTCCGCCGACAGTCTCCCGTAAGCCTCCATCATCGTCGTGTAGCCAGAGAAGGATCTCATGTTCCCGGCCTCCTATTTTGATTCAATGCAAAGCTATCTTTAGCTTGAATGAAAGAGAAAAAAAAATGACAAATGAATGACAAAGAAGATGGTGAGAGAATGATGAATCCGAGATTTACCAAGCTCTTCACCGTCCTGTAGGACAGGTGACTCTCCGCCGCCCAGATGAGATGTCGGATATCCCATCTCTCAGCCCACTTAGGTGTTCCCCTCAGCTGACGACCACCTCGTTCGACGTTGGCCCGCCTCGGGGCCTCCTCCTCAGCAACTTCCTCCTCGACGACCTCCTCGGCCGCCACTGCAGCAAAAGCCTCCTCCAACGCCTCCTCAAACGTAAGAGAAGGGTCGAAACCAGTATCCACGTCCATGGGAGTCCTCCCGGACGTAGAAGCGTCATCACCTGCAAAATTAGAGCGAATTAGGCCGCGTCAAGTGACGGCGAGCCTTAGTTAGGGGATTTTCAAGCTTTTAAAGCTCCGAAATCGCTCTTTTCTCGCCATCTTTGGCCATTTCTACCGAAAACCGACCGCTCATGTGGTAATATGGGTCAAGTCAAGTCTAAGTTCAAGCCTAGTCATGAGTTTGAGCCAAAATTTCGATAGCATTTCATTATAACGGCGATTATGCCCTAGAAAAAGTGTCCTGAAAAAGCCGTCACAAATCAAAAATCCGAGATGGTAGGAAGTTTACCCATCACTCAAGGATTCCAAATATCAAGTTTCGTCACAAATGGGCAATCCTAAGGCTATTTTCGAAGCAATTTACGACTCAGCTGTGAAACCGTCACAATTTCACTCAAATGCTCAATACTCGATAAAAATTCGAAATGAACACATGATTATGATCCTTATACTACCAATTATCCATTTCAAAATAAATTTTACAAGGCAAGATCATTTGGGGGAAAAGCCCCAAATTTTCGACAATTAGGGTCAAAAACCCTAATTTTGTCTATCCAAAGTACACAGATACGGAAGTTTAATGCAAAAATAAGACACATACCTCGATTACTCATGGCAAATGCAAGCTTTTGATTAAATTTTGACGAAAAATGGTTGGAATTTGAGAGAGTTTTGACGAATTTGTCTTTTGTTATTATGAAATAAAACACGCTTCTGTCGAGTTTTTATTCGGACAGGGACAAACCCATGAAAATACGCAGCAGGTGATGCGCCTCTTCCAAGAGTCGCAGCTCTTACTGCGCCTCTTCCTCAGCTTCCCTCCAATTCAATTTTTAAAAGTTCGTTACAAGTTCGTTATTTGTGGGCCCATATTTGGTGCGCCTCTTCCTCAACATCATATATCGTATATTTGGTCCATTTGATGTTTATTCTTCATTCGGACCCGTATTTTCGAGCAGACTACGAACTGTCGCAGTACTTTATCAAGATTTCCCTTGCCCCAACGAGTGAATGTTCTCCGACAGGTGTTTTGACACACCTCCATTATGTTCCCTCAGCGAGAGTTCATGACAGCCGATTGTTCTTCTCGAGACATGGAGTTCAACCTCAACCTCAAAGTTTTTTTTCCGAAGTTCATTTGAAGACCGGCATGAGCAGATTTCCCTCAGCAGTTTCTACCAACGTCCTGCGGTTCTCAACATTTTCAGTAACCTTCATAGTACCTGTAATCCTTCCTGCCTTCAGACGTCAAAGAGTTTTGTTGAAGCGCTTTCAGTCCCGTTTCACCCGGAAATCTCGAATATGATCTCATATCATGGCTGGCGAGCCTCTTTACGTAGTCTAATGGACTTTAAACGACCCTCCCCGATAGTCGACGGACTCTAAAATGTTCCCGATGACAGGTCCTTGGCTCAGACCCCTTTAACCGCCTCGCGTCGCCATAGTCGTCAGGTTGTAATCTTCGATTGACCTGATGGCTATACTTTGACTTTCGCCTTGTCCAAGCCTCAGTCAAAGTGGGGGCTCTGTAGATACCTCATTTATGCACCTCCCACAAACCACCCGGTGATGATTGGGCCGCATGTTTGGTACACGGAATGATTTATGACAATTTCTAAGTTTATTGTCAAGTGATAGCTCAAATACTTGTGCATACCCCTTTGTCGTCATCTACGCGCCGTTACGGTCGTTTTGACAGTAATTAGAATATATTTGGAGTCCGGGTCAAAAACCGTCTTCATTTTCTAATAACCGTTTAAAATGCCGAGTCTGAATATTCTGGAATGTTCCAGATATTTCTATTCCATATTTCAAACTTTTTAATCTTTTGGCAAAGTATTTTCCGAAATTATATTTAAAATAATAAAGAAATTGAGACCAACCGCAATTCCATAATAGAAACGCGGAAAATCTTTCTTCCGCAGGAGGAAACCCCTGGGGAAAGGACGCAGCACCTGCTGCGCCTCTTCCAAGAGCCGCAGTGGTTGCTGCACCTCTTCCCCAGCTCCTTTCTGCGTATTTTAAGATCTTTTCGAGATTTACTTCCAAAGTTTTACCGAAACCTTAATTCCTTTGTATGATTAGTATAAATAGGGACCTTTGTTCCTCATATTCTTCACGCGAGTGGCCGCCCTTCTCTTCTCCCTTTGCATTCTAAGACCGTGCTCTTTGCTTATTGGCGTCTACGTGCTTGAACTTTCGACCACATAAGCTCGGATCCTTCTGAGTACCAGCCTCGTTTTGCATGACCGACCAATTTGACCAACTCCACTCAATCAACTTAATCAATTTAGTTTAGTTCCTCTTACGAGGGCACTTTCGTCGTACATTCGAGTCGAGCAATCACTAATCGTTAACTTAGTTAATCTCGTTTCGTCAAACATGTAAGTCTGAGGGTGTAAATCTCATACTTTATTATTGTATATTATTTTTGTACTAATTATTGTAAGATTTACGTCGAAAGCATGTTTAAAACCGATTTATAAACCTTTATTCAAACCTTTTTTATGGATTAACGGGAGACAGATGTCGAGAAGGAACGCAGCAACTGCCGCGTCTCTTCGAAGGGCTGCAGCATCTGTTGTGCCTCTTCCTGAAGCTGCCGCAGTTCCTGCTTTCTTTCTTCTTCCTTCGTCTTCTGTTAATTCGTCTACTTTATTTCATCTTTTTCTTGTTTATTTCTTATTTCGTTCGCATGATAATTTTAATACATAGTTCATTAATAATTCATCACTTTCAATTCCCGACTTAAATCCCAAGTAATTAATACTTGCGGGTTTTCGTCATTAAATCAAATCTAGTTTTTAGAGATTCGATTCATCAATATCAAGTCTCTCGAGTTCGACCTTTGGTATATTTTGATCTGTTTATCGTCATCATCACCAATAGTTTAACATTAATAAACCTAATTAATTTGAGTCCGTCTTTTATTGTTTTTTATGACCCATTCATAGTAAATAATCCACTAAATCACTTTCATCTGAGTCAAATATCAATAATCGATCGTTTAATTCACCAACGAACATTAACAATATGCAGTTCCGGCTTCACAGCCAGAACTCACCTCAGGAACAGACGCAGTGACTACTGCGCCTCTTCCAAGAGACGCGGCTCTGCTGCGCCTGTTCCGGGTTGAGTTCTGTCTCTGAACTTCCATTGTTGCTTTGACTTAGTTTGTTGCCTACGTATTAATCAACTATTACTCGTATTATCACCGCTAATCTGTTCCTTAATTTATTTTCTCTTTTCTTTTCTCAAATTATCCGTTTTAAATGTATTTTCGACGTAAATCAACCAAAGCATTGTAATTATTGTAATTTCAATTATTGTATTTTCTCGTATTCTTTATTATTGTTTGTTTGTATGTTTTCACATGTAATCAATCTTAAATTCCTACTTCGATCCAATTGTATGCTAAATTACATGTTCACCGACTTAGTTAATTCTCACATGTTAGGATTAATTTATTAGATGTTGCATTGCATGCATATAATCGACAACATATCAAGTATAGATGATTTTCTCTAATCATCAGTAGAGGCCGCTATCGAGGCGGGCGGGATTAGGTATTCGATCAAAAGAGCTTCCTAATACGTACCCTCAGCCCTTACTCCAGATCTCTGTGAACATCCGTGTTCATTGACATCCACGAGAGTCATTCTAGACATAGAATGCTAAGGGTAACGAGTTCTTAGTGTTCATGTCATTACTTTGTGTCTTGACATGACGCGAAGTATTCGAACGGTTTCCAATTTTCCACAATTAATTGGTAGCGAATCCACAAATGCAAACGCTTGTTCCCAAGAGACCCCGTGGGCCTGCGTCCATAGTACGCTACCCAACAATATCGCCTCCCTCCTCACGACTGCCAAAACCTCACATGAAGCTTGACTCATCCTTGCTAACACGTATGTCAATCCCTCACGTGGCCATATCCTTCAAGTCAAGGACACTCTTGACTCCCTCACCAAAGGTGACCTCTCTATCTCCTATTACATGACCCAAATCAAAACCCATACTGACAAACTAGCTGCTCTCGGCAAGCCTATGGGTGCCGAAGACATCATTGCCAAATTCTTCATGGCCTTGATAGTACGTATCAACCCGTCATTGAGGCAGTCCGAAACCGTGATACCACAATCTCCTTCGACTCCCTTCATGAGAAACTTATCAATCATGAGCTTACCCTCAAGCAAACTACTCCCTCGCCTCCACCAGCCTTTCCTAACTATCCTGCCACCGCTCTTGCTGCTCAAACCCGCCACAACTACAACCGTTCCTACTCTCGCACAACCAATAAACCTGCTTTCCTTCCCACATCGCCACCCACTTCTCCCTCTGAATCTCCAACTCTCTTCAAAGGCCGCTGCCAGTATTGCAAACACCCCGGTCACTACCTTACCATCTGTCGCAAATTCAAGCGTGACTTTCCTACTCCCACCCTTCCTGACTTTCCCCTTCCTCCTCCTCGGAACAACAACAAACAGCCTGCCCAAGCTCAAGCTCACGTAGCCTCTGTCGTGCCTTTCTCTTCCTCTCGCCCTTGGATTGTGGATAGTGGTGCAAGTCATCACCTTACTAATGACCTTGATAATATTTCCCTCCATAACCCCTATGATGGCTCCGATGATGTTATTATAGGCGACGGTACATCTCTTCCAATCTCCAACATAGGTTCCTTTCATCTCTCCACCTCTTCTTCTCCTTTAAACTTTTATGATGTTCTACACGTTCCTCGTATCCCCCGTAATATACTCTCTGTCTCTCATTTTTGTGCTGAAAATAATGCTTATACTGAATTCTTTCCTGATTTTTTTCTCATTAAGGATATCAAAACTTCTCAAGTTCTTCTTCAAGGCAAGCTTGAAGATGGTGTCTACTTATGGCATCCCTCCTCTCCACAAGTTCACCTGAGTCAACTTCCGTCATCACTTGGCTGGCACCACAAGCTTGGCCATCCCTCGAAGTCTATCTTAAGTTATTTACGCAACAACTTTCCATTACAAATACCTATTCCTAGTTATTCTAATTGTAATTCAAGCGATATCAATAAAAGTCACAAATTATTATTTTCCGAATCATCATTGTCTTCCTCTGATCCTCTCGAACTCAATTTTTCCGACGTGTGGACCTCCCATGTTCTCTCTTACGAAAACTTTAAATATTATGTAATTTTCGTTGATCACTACACAAAATATATATGGCTATATCCTCTTAAAAATAAATCTGACACATTCCATGTCTTTCAGCGCTTCAAAGCTCTCGTTGAGAAATTCTATAATCGTTCTATAATTCGAGTTTTCTCTGACAACGGGGGTGAATACCTTAAACTCACACCTACTCTATCCCACACTGGTATATCGCATCTCACATCCCCTCCCCATACTCCCGAGCACAATGGCTATGCTGAGCGATGACATCGCCACTTAGTCGAAACAGGTCTTGCTCTTTTATCCCATGCTCGTCTTCCTCTTACCTTCTGGCCTCACACCCTATCTACTGCTGCTTACTTAATAAATCACCTTCCAACTCCGACACTGCCAAATGCCTCCTCTTATCTCAAGTTATTCCAAAAACCACCTAATTATCTCAAGCTTCGGAGTTTTGGGTGTCTTCGCTACCCTTGGCTCCGTCCTTATGCAGCTCACAAACTCGAATCTCGTTCTAAACCTTGTATCTTTGTTGGGTATTCTAAAACCCAGAGTGCTTCTCATTGCATTGATCCTACTACAAATCGTCTCTACACTTCTTGTCATGTCAAGTTTATCGAAACTGAGTTTCCTTACTCTCCCCTCACTTCCTCCTCCCTGTCCTATAATTACTCTGTCACTCGTTGGTGTCCCCTTGTCCTTCCCCTTATCTCACACTCACCTCTACCCGACTCCACTACCCCCTCTCCTTCCTCCCATATTTCTCCTACCTCTCCCACTATCACTCCCTCTTCTACACCTGCCCCAACAGAAACCCCTACCTCTACTCCTACATCCAACCCCGTATCCTCTCACTCCACCTCCACTACGGTCCCTGACACTCCCTATTCTGCACCCCCTCCTCCACCTCTTCTTCCTCCTCCCACCTGCACTATTCAAACCCAATCACTTAACAATATTTGTAAGCCTAACCCGAAATATGCCAAGGTACCCACTGTCTCTCCCTCACACTCTCTCCCTACGTCTGTCAAACAAGCCTTGTCAATTCTCCATTGGCATCAAGCCATGCTTGATGAATACAATGCGCTTTCCACAAACAAAACCTGGACTCTTGTTCCTCCGTCCCCTGACCGAAATATAATTGGGTGTAAATGGGTATTTCGCATCAAATATAATCCCGATAACTCGATTCAAAAGTATAAGGCTCGTTTGGTTGCTAAGGGTTTCACTCAGCATCCGGGTCTTGATTACTCAGACTTTCAGCCCGATCGTTAAGCCCGCTATAATCCGTCTTCTTCTTTCCCTTGCTGTTAGTAATCGTTGGCCCATTCGTCAACTCGACGTAAACAATGCTTTTCTTCAAGGCTCCCTTACTGACAAAGTTTTTATGGCCCAGCCACCGGGTTTTATTGATCAAGATTATCCCTCCCATGTGTGTTTACTTTCCAAGGCAATTTACGGTCTCAAACAAGCTCCTCAAGCTTGATACAATAAACTGAAGTCTGCCCTGCTCTCCTATGGCTTTCGCTCCTCACCTGCTGATTCGTCGTTCTTCGTGTGTTCTGCCTCATCCTCTCCCGTTTATTTGCTTGTTTACGTTGATGTTATAATTGTCACCTGTCCATCTCCCTCTTCTCTGCAGAAATTTATCAACACCTTATCTGCTCGTTTCTCTCTTAAGGACCTTGGTCCTCTATCTTATTTCTTAGGTTTGGAAGTAATGCCCAACTCTGATGGTCTATTGCTTACTCAGTCCAAGTATATTCTTGATTTACTGGAACGTCATAAGATGCATGAATCAAAGCCGCTTCCGACTCCTATTGCTTCGCATCCTCCCTTGCGTCATGATGATGGTTAGCCACTCTCTCCTACTCTTGCTACTAATTATCGTACTGTTATTGGTGGACTTCAGTACTTCTCTCTCACTCATCCTGACATTTCCTTTACGGTAAATAAAGTTGCTCAATTCCTTGCTTCCCCCATGGATGTTCACTGGTCTGCAGCTAAACGGTTGCTACGCTATCTTCATGGTACTGCTCATCTTGGTCTTCAATTATATGTTCACTCTCCCTTGCGTCTTCACGCCTTCTGTGACGCGGATTATGGTGGGGACAAGAATGTTTTGTTTCCACCTCCGGTTATATTGTCTATCTTGGTCGCAATCCGATTGTTTGGTTTTCTCGTAAGCAATGAACTGTTGCTCGTTCCATCGCTTAAGCCGAATTTCGTATCATCGCGGATGTAACATCTGAGCTTGAATGGGTTCACTCTCTCCTTATTGATCTCGGCATTTCTTCTTCTTCCACTACTGTCATTTATTGCGACAACCTCGGAGCTACTCATTACTCTGCTAATCCCGTTTTTCACTCTCGTTTGAAACATGTTGCAATTGCTTTTCATTTTGTTCGGGAGTGTATCAAATCTCAGCAGTTGCGTGTTCAACATATTGCTAGTACTGACCAGCTTGCTGATTTGCTCGCTAAGCCTCTTCCACGATCTCGGTTTGCTGTCTGATATTCCGAGATTGGCCTGTTCTCGGGGACGTCCATCTTGCGGGGGCGTGTTAGTAATTAATATATTGTTCATATCTTTCCGTATATTTGTTTCTTGGTCGTTACTTCGTGTATCTAATTAATTTAGGTATATTTCGATTTATATATTGTCTTTCCTAAATTCATGTATTTGTAAACTATATAAGGTTGTATTCTCTTGCAATAATAATCAGTACATTCAAAACCAATTCTCTCGTTTTCTAACAGGGAAGACAGCCGTCGAATCCACAATCGCCGTGGTCCAGTTCATATTCCAAAGCAAGCCCAGAAATTGAGTCGACAATGACCGCCGTAATTCCTAGCGTAGACGCATATGCGGATATGCTTGCTATGATTTTTATCTCTCTTCCGTCAGGGGCGAAGCCAGGATTTAAAATTATGTCGGGCTAGATTTTGAAACTATAAAGACATTTTTTTATTCAAAATTGTCCAATTAATACTTATAACTTATAAGCCAAAAATGATAATGTAATACTTCCAATTGACAATAATCTTTTGTTTCACGCAACCATTTATAAATGCTACAATAATTTGAAAATAATAAGTACTTTTAAAAAAAAATCACACATATTTTCTACAAATACTAAATGAGATCTTATTTTTTACATGCTCAAGATTCATTTCAATTATATGATTCAAACTTTATAAAATAAAAATTTACCTATTTTTTTAAATGTTATTCTCAATTTCCGAGATTATTACTTCTTCCTTCAATATATCTCACAATATGAGTCTAAATATTACTACGTATTATCTATCGACTAATATTATAATTTATCCACAAATTTTGTGACATCATTTTATAATTTACCAACTAATATATTACTACATTCACTTCTTTGTGACGTTTCCACATTCATTTCAGAGAGAAATTCAAAAGAATGGAAATATGTGGAGGAAAATAAAAGTAGAAAGAAAAAGGCAAGGTCACAAATAATAGTAACCACAAAATACTAAGAGCAAAATGGAATATTTGTGTGAAAGTCCAAAAAAATGGAAATTTGGAACATTTTTAAAAAGTAGAGTATATTTGTGTAAAAATTTAAAACAAAGATTCACCTCGAAAAAACGAAAACTTAATATGAAACAACAAAGGGAGTATCAATTTAATCCACTTTAACTTTAACTAGTGTAGATCCCGCGCAAATCCGCGGTAAATATAGGTCTTTTAATTTTTAGTGTATTAGTTATAAATTTTAGATTTATATCTCATAAATTTTTATAAAAAGTAACTAATATTAAAATTAATCAAAAGAATTGAATAATTCCATGAATTGTGTTTTTTATGAAAATATTTTAATTACATCAAATTATTTTAAAAAAATTATTTTTTCGTCACTAAGTTAATAATAGGAAATACAGTTTTTATGTATATATTATTTTAAATGGAAAATTAGTTTAATAAAAGAAAATCTAATTTGTTTCCATACATAAGTTTGAGCACTTTGGAGGAAAATTTTTAGAGATATACTCTTTAAATTTACACCTCATTAATTATTTATCAGTTCCCTCAATTGTATTTTGATATGAAACAAGAAAAAAATGAAACGGAAAACTAATAAAAAAAATTATTTAAGCTGTGAATTTTTTTTAGTGAATGTTTTTTGTCACGAAACTAATAGTAAGCATGTGTCAAGTTATTCTCTACCGTAATAATTATTGCATTACTGAAAAATTTAGCAACTTCTACTTTATAATTAATATCAATTTTTATTTTATTTTAATGAAAAATTCATAATTATAAATTTATTTAAAAAATTAGAGTTTATTTATAAGAATATATTCAATGAAAAGATAATAATGTAATGAAAGAAAATTTTATTTATTACCTTATTTAGCTAGATGCTTTTTGGAGGGAAAACTAAGAGAATTTTTATTCTCTTAGTAGTAGGGGTGATTATTATACTTTTGAAATAAAAAAAAATAAAGAACACTAAGGGGGCTTCAGCCAGCACCAATTGTTATTTGATACTCCCTCCATTTAACTCCACACTAACACTATCTATTTTACACAAGTTTTAAGAAGGAAATAAACAATGAATAAAAGTACAATAGCTTTAGGAAAAATCTGCTTTATTAGTTGAAAAGTAGATTGGATTAGTAATACAATTAGGGATTAAACTTCCCACCAAAAATTACAAGTGTTTAAAAAGCCCACCAAATGAGCTGTTTTTTTCAGTTTCCCCTCAAAAAACATCAACTCACAATTTACATATGGATAAAACCTGCCTTAGTTAAGTTCTCAAACTGCATTACACCACAAATTTTTACACCAAATATATTACAGCTTCTCTAACAGAGAAGCAAATACAGTCTGGAAAAAAAAAGTTCTCCAAAAAAAATTACAGTCCTTCAACCATAAATTACAAAACCAAAAGCTAAAAATTACATAATCTTCAATCAATGGGTGCCAAATGCCTCTCTGAAGATTCCAGGCATGAAGTTGCCATCTATTTGCTTCAGCAATCGAAACAAGGAAAGCTCACCCGTGGTGATATGAAGGCAGCTGCTCTCAGGTTTGCTGTGAAGGACAAAACTATCTCAAACATTTGGAAATTTGCAAAAGTAACAAGGGAAGTGGGTCAAGCATTAGATGTCAAGAACAAAAGAATGGGTAACAAGAATAGGAAAAGACTACTACCTGATGTTGAACATAAAAAAACATTGGAATGGGGTCAAAGAGACACTATGGAAAGAGTCTCAAAAAATACAGGAGTAAGTATTGGGACAGTCCACTTTTGGGTATGCAAAGGTTTATTAAAACCACATTCAAGCCCACTCCATTCTCACCTCACAGATGCAAACAAGTACTACAGGCTAAAACATGCTTTGAAGTGCTTAATAGTTGAACATGTTGCAGCAGATTTTGTAGATCTTAATGCAGTGCCAATCACAAAAATCAAATTTCTAGAAATGAGTTATATAATCCACATGGATGAGAAGTGGTTTTACATTTCTTATGATGGTCACAAATTTTATGTGGTTGAAGGTGAAGAGCTACCATATAGGAGTTGTCAATCCAAGAGGTATATCACAAAAGTTATGTTTATGTGTGCAGTATGTAGACCTATTTATTCAGAAGATGGGGAGTTGTTATTTGATAGGAAAATTGGAATGTTCCCTTTCACAAAACAGCAACCAGCAGCAAGGTCAAGTAGAAACAGGCCAAGGGGTACATTGGAGACAAAACCTATTGATTCTATTACAAAACAAGCAACAAGAGAATGCATCATAGAACAAGTCATACCAGCTATCAAGACAAAGTGGCCTGAAGGAGCAAGTAAAAACATTTACATTCAACAAGATAATGCAAGGCCTCACATAAAGAACAATGACCCAGAATTCATGGCAGTTGCAAACTCAGAAGGTTTCAATATTCAGTTAATTTTTCAACCTCCTAACTCACCGGATTTAAATGTTAATGATCTTGGGTATTTTAGGGCATTACAATCCTTACACTCCAAAGAAGCAGCCAAATCAGTTGATGAATTGGTCAATTCAGTCATGCAAGCATATGTTCATTATGATCATACAAAACTCAACAAGGTTTTCCTAACGCTTCAGTTAGTAATGGTTGCGATAATGAAAGCTAAAGGTCATAATGACTTTGCAATTCCCCACATGGGTAAGGATCATCTTGCTGCCCTTGGTATATTACCAATAAATTTGGAGGTTAATGAAGAACTGGTCAGGGAATGTATTGGGTTTTTACAAGAGATAGGTCAAACAGAAGGCCTAGAGTACTTGATGGGTGAATTAGGAATGAATTAGGTCAAACAATGTTCAAGCAATAGTTGTTTAGAATATCTAAGTAATGAATTAGGATGTTCAATTTTTATGACATTTGTTTACAGTATAAACATTTCTATATTAAGATATGTTTAACATGTAATCAAATTATGAATAATGTAATGCAAGACGTTCTAATGCAATGAAACTTTTGAAATGTATGTGAAGAATGTAATGTTTAGTTCAAAGCTTTAAGTTAACTTCAGTTTTAAGTTAAATTAAACATCAACTCTCAGGCCTAATGGCCTCATCATTGAGTTGTGTCAAGTCTTAAGCCTTCCTACACACACACACAAATGAAGGTTGATCATGTTTAACACACAGCCAGACATTCATTTATAGACCATGAGGTGGCTTAACAACTTCAACAAAATGGCCACTATGGTACTGTCAATGCATAAAATCTAAAGTGCTCTCAAACCATTAAGGTTTCATCATCACTGAGCCACATAACTCTCAGGCCTAATAGGCCTCATCATTGAATTATGTTAAGTGGTAATGCCTCCTACACACACACCCATAGAAGGTATACCATGTTATGTCCATCAAAAAACAGTAATCAACCAGGCAACAACAGACAGTGCTCTCAAACCATTAAGGTGTTGATATCATTGAGCTATTACTGCAATTTAAATGGACAAGCACACACACTCATTCAATGGTAGACCATGTGGTGGCTTTACTACTTCAAATTATGGCTATCTAGGATTAACAAGTGTTTCAAATTTTTTTAACTCTCAAACCAGTAAGGTATTTATATCATTAGGCCAACTCTCAGTCCATAATGGACTTCACTGAGGAAGAAACAGGCAACATAACATCAGATAACCAGCTGAGATTTATCAAATTTTGTACCAAATACAAACAGCAGATGATTATTTTATGATTATAGGGAAATGAAAGAAAAACTTGGCAACAGTCAGAAAATACAGAAATCAACAGAATACCCTAAAAAATCAAATCATCACATTTCCAACTAAATGATTCTTGTTTAAGACGGCAATATCAGTCTTAAAACTTAAAACGGGTCTCCAACTAATTCTAGGAAGAATAGACTACATGAGTCTTCACAAAATCAGACCTTGAAGAGTCAAAACCTTACTATTAAACATAAAGAGCAAAACTTTTGCAACATTGGTTTATTAAAAAAGGAGCAACAAATGCCCAATAGATCACCAATTCTTGTTAGATGATCAATAATCACAATTACAAGCTTTTGTGATTCAATAAAAGAACTAACAATTAATCATAAACTAGAAACAGTGTTAGATGATCAATAATCACAATTACAACCACAAATCAAAAACCCACAAATCTAATTTAGACAACAAGTGTTTACGAAATACAATACCATACAAAATTTTCCGAACATTTTACTAACAACATACCATAAAAAATCAAATCAAATCCTAACATTTTACTAACAGCATACCATGAAATCAACACAATATCAAATCAAATCCTAACATATTCCTAACAGCACGGCACCAGCAGTAAAATAAATGAACGAAAAAAATCAAATATAAGAGAATGGGACAAGTATCTCCCTATTTTGGCTTCGAACAATATTTTGCAAGCATTCTCCTCTCAAAGTTTTTGAAGGCAACTGACTCCTCAACAAACCTTACAGGAACGTCGTCAGTCTCTTCAACCTTTAACCTCTTATTCTTCATCTTTTCAGTGAATCTCGCGACAAAGGCATAGTATTTGATTGAGCCTGGTGATTGAGGCTCCTTTTTAAGTTTCAGAGGCGATCTCAGAGGAGATCTACGAACTACGAACATCATCATAAGAGAGGGAGACCGACCTCATCGATCTCAGGTTTCTCTTCATGGTCAGGCGTATAAGGAACACAGAAACCAAGATCGTCAAACTCAGTTTCCCCAACTTGAGTCCCTAAATAATCCGGACTCAAAGAATCAGGGACACAAGTTGTAGGAGGAGGTGAATTAGGAGGAGGTGACTCATTATGGTTTGGATTAGGTGAGTTAAGGACTGATTTCGATTCATCAAATTCATCATCCGATGAACCAAAACAATTAACAATATGTCAACCTAATTAGTTCATGACATTAAGAAACATATTGTTAATTGCAACCAATCCTTGGAACAATTTGCACGTGGCTTTTTCATCGGAGAATTTTTTTTTTTTTTTTTTTAAAAAAAAAAAAAAAAAGATGAAGATTTGATAGTAATGAATGATAAGAAGAGATTTGTGAAAGTTGATGAGCAGCTCTCAAAGTTTAGAGAGAAGAGAGTTGGAGGCGACGTATTAGCGAGGGAGACGATTGAGGGAGATTAGGGTTAAAGGGGAAGGATCTGGAACAATAGAGAGAGGGGAGTAAATAAGGAAGGGGTAGTTGAGGGGATGAGTAAATGTGGACAAGCATCACTTTACTTCTTTTGGACCCCCTTAATTATTTTCACTTTTTTTGTCTCCAAAAACAAAAGTTGGCTTTTTGGGGGTATATGGGGTGGGCCTCATCGCATCACCTCTGCTCTTTCTTTTTTTGGAGGGAGTAATTAGTGGGTTGGATTGGGTTAGGGTGGGTTTTGATGGAAAATTAGTGTGGGCTAACAATGACATTTTTTGTAAATATTGAGTTTTGATTAGGATAAAATGGGAATATTATTTGCCAAATAAGAAAAATGGTAGTGTGGATTTGAATGGATGAAAATGAGTTAAGATCAATGCTGACTTTATTGAATGATATTTATTATGCTAATGCTGGTCTTTGACACCGGTGTTTTTATGTCCCATCTTGTGTCTCATTACCATTAAGATCTTGACACATCACACTTTAAAGGATAAAAATGGCAATAATAAATAACAAAGTGTTTATGTGTCATCATTCTTCCGTCTTTTTATTCGTTTGTGACCTATACATATGATTCTTTATATTTCAGTAAAAGTAAGTGATGGGACACAAGATGGGACCTATACATATGATGACACTGAGGCTATGTTGGTATTGGGTGAACGAAATGGAGCTGAAAACTAAAGCCACCTTCTAGCTTAATTTAGGTGAGGATCTCCATTGAATAAAAATGGTATAGTGTTAGTGTGGAGTTGAATAAAGGGAGTATGTTATAAGCCTCCAACCAGCCATTCCATTGCTTGTGCTAAAGGCTTTAGAAATGGAGGGTGGATGTTTGGAAGGCATCTCTTAACCCGCTAAAGTGGACTGAAATACTGCGACAACTGATGGTCGCAGCTGATTTATATCGAGAAAAAAGATGCGTTTGCAAGGCTTGTGACGTTTTAGTAAATATCGACGGGACGTTTTTCTTTTTTTCAAAAAAAGACGGCTCTGACCAATTTCTTGAGCAATAACTGGGTTTCAGACTTAAAAGAGTTCTATAATAAAGATTGTTGCTGTTTATTTTTTTGGATGCTTTGTGAGTTGCTGGTTAAGGCAAACTTTTTGACATTGCTTGTTGGATTTCTTTTTATAGTTTTTCTTCTCTCTAAAAAATTTTCTCTCAAACTCAACTAAATTAAAAACAAAAAACAACAACAACAACAACAATTAACAATATGTCAACCTAATTAGTTCATGACATTAATTTTGTAAATAACATATTGTTAATTGTTTGAACCGTAAATCTTGAACCTTAAATTCATTGTGAATATGTGAGTCAACAATGGTAAATCTGAAGGTTGAACCATGGACCAAACTTTGAGATCTAACGCTGAGGTTAAGATTTCTTTTCAATTATAACTTATAAGTTGGACCAAGCGATTGGGAAACCAATATTGTATGGTCATATAGTTTACCATAGTGGTCCAAACGTTGGAACCATAGTGACCATAACGCTTTGGCAGACTTTTGCAAAACAATGACATCGGATTTAAGAAGTGTTTTTTTTTTTTTTTTTTTTTGACGAAAGATATAAGGTGAGAGCAAAGATGGAGCGAGAGCAAAAAAAAAAAAAAAAAAAATGAGAGCCTGGTAGAGGCCGAGAGAGAAAGCAAAGCGAAGGGAAAGTAGAGTTTTTGCCAAACGTTGGATTCCATGAGGCGTGTTGGATTGATTGTTTGAGTTGTGATATTGTGAGTATAGATTAATCTGGGTTCTTCGATTTGGGGGTAAATTAAAGAGGTTTTAGCCATAAATCAGAAAGTTTGGAGCTCCCGCGGTTTATCACGGCAGTTGTTCGTTTGGAGATTCAATTTTTGTATGGAATGTTCCTGGCATCAGCCTCCTGGGTTGTGGATTTGATGTTTGGTTCGGGTTGGGTTGTTTGATTTGGGTTTAGTTGATGAAGTCGGATGAAAGATTCTGCTCTTCAGTGCTCCTGTTTCCTTGCTCCATCTTTCGTCTCTCAGATTAGCTTGTAGGGTTGTCACACCCAACTTTTTTTTAACTCATTCGAAAGGAGAATACAAGAAGTTTTGGGGATGGAAAAATAATTAGTTGATAAAAAAGGGAAAACAAATAATTAAGAGGTAAGTGGTAGGGACGCAAAATAAGAGGCTGTGAGTTGGACCATGAGTTTCAACGAGAAAAAGAGCAAAGTGTTGGCTTTTCATCGTTGCGAAGAAGGTCCTAAAGTAGCAAATGCTTAAATTTAGCTATCAGTTTGCTTGTAAACTCAATTTTGTGTATTAGCATATTGTTCACTCCAATATTCTAAATCCAATATTTTAGTCCAATGAACAGGTAGTTCATTTTTAAAAAAAAAAATTTTTATGAATGTTTAATGACGTTTATTTGTCGATTTTTTAAATTTATTTAAGTTTTCTATCGGTTGACTTTCTGATGTCTTACAGGTCACGTTAATTTTTAACATCTTTTAATTGGTTTAATCGTCTCAGGAATGAGAGATCGAAATGTAGTTGATTTTTAGTAGAATTTGAGAAAATTGTTTTGGGCAGAGAGAGAAAATAGTGTAATTATGCAATGAAAGGCGTATACTTGGTTTTTATACTTTCGTTTATTATCTGTAGTTATCTTTTGGAATTGTTGTTTAGAGGAGAAAAAGGCAATTGTTGGCGCTCATCGCAACATGATATTTACTAAAACTTTGGAGTTCTTGATATTTACTAAAATCTGAGTCATGAAGAAAATGGGAGAAAAAGATTCTGTGATTGAGGCAACAAAATTGCGGTTAACAAATTTTAAATTAATGGCATGAACTAACTAAAAGCAAAATTTATTGGAAGGCTATAGGGCCTATAGCCCATTAGCTAGATCCGCCCATGCTTCCGTGGATGCAAATTTGCAATACTGTGTTGGGGGCTTGCGGCTGTTATGTTTGTTCTCCTGATTAATGAATATACTACCCCTGCTCATCTAAAATAGTTACACAGCCAAGTCAATTAGTTGGGGTTGTTTTAGTCTTTTAATGTCCTTGTTAGTCTTATAGTATAAAAACAAGTGTAAGGTCTTATTTATAGGAGAGTTTTTTTTTAGCCGAACAATCATTAGAATGTAGATTTCATATTATTTGCACATATTAAAACTTCTTAGTATATAAAATTGTGTAATTTTTAATATGTTTTGTCCCACATTGGAAAATAACGTAGGTGTGGTGAATATACTACATATAAATAGTAGAATTGTCCACATCGAAAGGATAGTATAAGGTTATGTGATCCTATGATTATAAATAGGAGGCATATTTGGAACTTTTGTATCTACCCAAATTTTTTTGAGTCTCATAAATATTGTTTTAAAGAGCTCTTAAGATTTTCTATCATTATCTACGACATGATATAAAAAATAAAGTGAAAATCGTTGGGAACTGCCCGGGAAAGAGTTAAGAACATGAACAAGAAAATCAAAAAATACAAAATTAAAGGTTTTACTAATGGTAGTCTCCTGACAAAACTAAAGATTTTACTAATGGTTGTCTTCTGAATGCAGTAATAGAGCGTTAATGAGTCGTTATATGTACGATGTAGAGATCTCTATCTAATGATTATAATTTTCTATATTATATTAAAGTGTTGTTTATAATTTTGAATTTTGATATAAAAATTTTATATTTCATTTGACAAAAAAGTATCGTATGAAAATTATATAATTAGATTGTGACAAAAAAAATGCTATCATTAGAGTGTAAATTGTATTGTATTTTCTCATTATTAAATCGGGTTGATGTCAAAGTAGGTGCGAAAAAAATGGTGTACTTAGTACGTTGATTCTCTTAAGTATTGTCAGTGAGAACTCTTAAAAGAGTTTGTATTACTGTCTCAAAAACAATGATTTCTAACCTAAGTTAATCTTTGGAAAATCTTTTAGTTATTATAATATATACTCTGTATTTATTATTTTATATTCAAGTGTTGTTTCTAATTTTTACATAAAAACTTTTACATTTCATTTGGCAAATTAATATCGGTAAAAAATTATGAAAATAATATTATTAGATTCATGGAAAGAAATGCTATCGTTAGAGTATATATAGATTCATATAATTTGCACATATTAAAGATGGTGTATTTCATAGTATGTTATATGTCCTACATTGAAAAATAATATATGTGTGACAAATATACTCCATATAAAAAATAGATTTTTCCCACATCGAAATATAGCATAAGGTGGGTAATTCTATATATGATTATAAATAGGAGATATCCTTGAAACTTAGGCATCAACACAAATTATTTTGAGTCTTTTAAATATTGTCTTGGAGAGCTCTTAAAAGTTTATATCATTCTACCTATAGATTTTATATGTCCCACATTGAAAAATAATGTGGGTATGGTAAATATATTACGTTTAAATAATATAATTAGAATTTTGTTTAAAAAAACTTCTATCATTAGAGTATAGGTTCATATCATTTACACATATTTTAATTATGATAAAAAAAAATAGAAAACAAACGTATGAATATTAATAGATAATATAGTATTTGCTTGTTATTAAATCGGGTTGGATGTCGAATTAGGTTCAAAAAATATGGTGTACTTTTAAGTATGTTATTTGTCTCACATTGAAAAATAATGTAGGTGTGATAAATATATACTACGTATAAATAGTTGAATAGTCCCACATCAGAAGATTATCATAAGTTGAGGTGATCCCATGATTATAAATAAGATTTATCCTTGGAACTTGGGTATCACCTCAAATATATTGAATCTCTCAAAGTATACTTATTATATAAGAGACTTTAAACATAATCTTAAATAAATGTTTAATTTTTAAAGTTGTAACATTTTTTTAGGTGGGAGAAAGAACGATAAAATGGTCCATTTTATAACGAAAATTTTTCACGATATCCTCAAATTTTGGTAGATTACACATAATACCCCTAATTTTAAGTTTTTACATATAATACCCTTGTGTTTAATTTTTTTTCATAACGCCGTTACTCTTATGAGTAACTAGATGAGTAATTGAGCATGTCATGCTATTTGTGTTTTGTTATTTAGGTATTAAATGTTAGTTTATTAAATAAAATATGGATTTAGGAATAATTAGATGACGAAGTGTTTGTGTACTAGATAACAAAAGAAAAAGGCCTCACAAGTCATAGGAGTAATGGCGTTATGACGAAAGTTGTTAAATGGTATTCTGGGAAAGAAAAAGGTAAACACAGAGATACCATTTGTAGAAACTAAAAATTAGGGGTAACATATGTAATCTATCAAAGTTCAAGGTTACCATGAGAAATTTTCAATATTATAATGATATAGTTAATTAAATTTTTATTTAAAAGAGAGAGACATCCGTACCAATAAAACAATACAGAGGGTATTATTTTTTTCTAATTTTTATTTTATTGTCACACCATCAAACTTAACGTCTATATAACAGCGTTTGCATTAGGGGGTACCATGGGCAAAAAAGTGGAACCTCAAGTGTACCATAGGCAGATTCTTAAAAGTAGGGGTAACATGGAAAATCTGACAAAATTAAGGGGTACCATGAGAAATTTCCGCATCTTAATTATGATAAAAAAAATTGAAGAAAAACAACATACAAATATTAATGGAGAGTACTTGATCATATTATTAAATTTAAATATAACTATTAGATATAATGAGTAGCAATTGTCCGTATTCGGTATTCGGGTTCTGGTTGGATGTCGAACTAAGTGCAACAAAGATGGTGTAATTCTGAGTATATTATTTGTCCCACATTAAAAAAACAATGCAGATTTAATGAATATATACTACGTATAAATAGTAGAATTGTCCCACGCCAGAAAAATAATCCAAGTTTGTTGAATATATTACTTATAAATAGTATAATTGTCCCACATCGAAAGATTAGTATAAGGTGGGGTGATTATATGATTATAAACAAGAGTTAACTCAAATCCAGAACCAGAAACGAGTGGGGCAGCTGAATGGCCCACGTATATATTAATCTTTTTTTTAAAAAAAAGAAGTATTTTAATAATATGTAAACAAATCATTAGACATAGAATGTAAACATTAAGCCCTTATAATGGTTTTTTTTTGCATTATAAATAAGTTAATTACCCCGTTGCAACGCACGGGCATTCAAACTAGTAGATAGAGAATTCAGACGCAACATTCATTAGAAATAGAAACAGTAGCATATTTATGAGGAGTAATTTTAGATCTAGAAAAATCCTCTTATTTTTCCTCTCAATTTCTCTTTAATTAAATTTGTAATCTTTCTTTGCTCTTAGTTTAATTCTTTTCTAGTTTATCCAAATCTTTCTCATTTCATTAGTATACAATTAGTTTTGGGTTGTAATTTTGGAAGACAAGAAGACATTCATCCTCCATTTTTCAATCCAAGATTGCTCCTTTAATTTAAGTTGGTATATTTCATATCTTAATTTCATTCTATTTCAATTGTTTACATGTTTTTCATTTCATCTTATATTGTTTGTTTAATCTTGTTGCTAACCATGTTTAGCATGGTTAGTATTGGGGTATTTGTATGGTTTGTGTTAACTATGTTTAAGTAGCGCGAGAGTGGTAATTAAGCCTCTTAACTTTGTTCAATTGTGAAATTAGGCCTCGTAAGTTTTATTTGGAGCAATCAAGCCCCTTAAATTTCACAAAAAGTGAAATTCAACCCCATTTTCTAAATTTTCACCAAATTCTTATATTAAAATCACTTTTAATACAATTTATCAAATATAAAATATTTTGTTTTATAATTTTAGAACTTTTATATTTATATTAAATATTGAGAATTATTTTTTTTTTTAATTTTATAGTATATAGAAAATTTATTATTTATGTATTATGAATACTATATAAATTATAAATAATTTACTAAATATGTATGTAAAAGTGTTCTTCAATGATTAATAAATTATGTAGAAATTCATAAAATTGAAATTAGTAAGTTTTAGTATTTAATAAATTGTTTAATACTGATATAAAATATTTTTAATTAAAATTCTTGTGAATTTTTTTTAAATGGGGTTGAATTTCACTTTTGGTGAAACTTAATGGGCTTAATTGCTCCAAATGAAACTTATGGGACATAATTTCACAATTGAACAAAGTTAAGGGACATAATTACCACTTTCGCGGTTTACGTAGTGTATGCCTAGGGTTTAAGGGGGAGTTTTGGTTAACATGTGGGATGATAATGAGTTGTTTACATTTGAATATGGGTTAAAAATGGAATCTTTACATATCTGCATATAAGGTGTTCGATGAAATGGGTGAATGAAAGTTCATACCTTTTTTTTTTGAATTTTGCTTAACATTTCTTTACATGAAAGTGAATAAAAGTGTTTGATAGCATGTATGTGATCAGTTTAACATGAAGTGAAAGTTTTATGGTAAGCTTAAGGAAGGCCTAAGACATTAGGACTAAACCTTAACCGAAACCGTTACCCATTTCCGTTGACAATTGCATCTCCCTTTCCCTAACTAGATAACCCCGAAAACCCTATCATCTACTCTCTTTGTCTTCGTGCTTGTTTGTTTGTTTAATTAATATTCTTAGATTATTTTGTTAGCATAGTATCCATTCACAACCTTTGTCTGACTAAACTAGAAATAAATCGAGACTTATAGCCTAACCCCACCATCCTTGTGATCGGCCTCGACTTACTCAACTTTACTAGTTAGGTATCGAGCTTTATAAATTTGTTTTTGATAAGGGTGTGACGATTTTACCCTACTATCAACAGGCCAAGCGTAGAAGAAAGAAAATTGTGTTGATCAGCCCCTAAGGGCTTTGTCATGATGTCAGCTAGCTATAGGCCTGTTCTGATATGTTTGGTAACCAGAAAACCTTGCTGCTTCTAATGTCTTACGAAATGACAGTCAATACTCAAATGCTTTTTCCTCTCATGGAAGACAGGATTCTCTGAGATATGCAAAGCTGCCTTGTTGTCACAATAAAGACTGATAGGGTGAGAAACCAAAACACCTAAATCTTGTAACAATGATGCTAACCACACTAATTCAGAGGTGATATAAGACATGCTTCTGTATTCTGACTCAGCAGAATTCTTGCTGACACCAATGATTGTCCCAAAAGCACAAAGTAACCACAAAGACTTATATGAGAATGCACATTGCCCCAGTCAGCATCACTAAAAGCTGTCACCTGTAAATCAGACCGAGTTTTATAAAACAGGCATGCATTTACAGAGTGCCCTTCAAGTATTTGACTAAATGTAAGGCAGCCTGCAGATGAGGGAGCCTAGGCTGACTAACAAATTGACTCAAGTGTTGAATAATGTATGAAAGATCAAACTTGGACATATTGAGATATAATAACCTTCCTATGAGTCTTCTGTATTACTCAGGATCTTCCAATAAATCTCCTTACAAGAGAGTAAACTACAATACTTAGGCAAAATACTCCATATTTTACTCATTTACATTAATATTCTCCAAATTCATAGTGAAACATCTTCTGTTTTGGTGCCCGTGGTTGTTTCCCAATTAAAGGGTTTTCCACGTACAAAATCTATTGTCTTATTGTGGACAGCGGGCCGCCCACGGGGGCGCTTGGTGAAGATCGAAAAACAAGCGTTTGCATTTTGTATAGAGTCGCCACCAATTTTTATGGGAAATTGGAACCGTTCGAATACCTCGTTCCATGTCAAGACACAAAGTAGTGACATGAACACTAAGCAATCGTTACCCTTAGCATTCTATGTCTAGAATGACTCTCGTGGATGCCAATGAACACGGGTGCTCACGGAGATCTGGAGTAAGGGGTGAGGGTACGTATTAGGAAGCTCTTTTGATCGAACACCTAATCCCGCCCGCCTCGATAGCGGCCTCTACTAATGATTAGGGAAGTTATTCGTACTCGATATATCGTCGGCTATATGCATGCAATGCAACATCCAAGTTTTAATCCTAGCATTTGAGAATTAATACTAAGTCGGTTGACACGTAATTAGCATACAATTAGGGTCGAAGTAGGATTTAATGCTCATTTACATGTGAAAACATACAAACAATAAAAGAAATACAATAATTATAAATTACATTAATGGAAATTACATTAATTACATTGGAATAGGCGATTTATATCGAAAATACCTTTAAAACGGATAATTTGAGAAAAAGAATAAAAGAAAGAAACAACGAACAGAAATTAGCGATATTACGGATATTAGTTAATTAATACGTGGACTAATTAAACTAGGTCAAGGCAGAAACGGAGTTCAGGGACAGAACTCAGCCAGGAACAGGCGCAGCAGAGCTGCGTCCTTTGGAATAGGCGCAGCAGATGCTGCGTCTGTTCCTTGGCTCAGTTCTGGCTGTGAAGCCGTAATCGCAAGCCGTTAATGTTAACTGGTGATTTAATGATCAATTGATGATTTTTACTCGGATGAAAGTGATTAACAGGTTATTTAACATGTGAATGATGGTCATAAAAGCGATAAAAATGGATGATACGGATGCAAACGAATTAATTACATGAAATAATGATGAAAATATTAATGAGTCCTCTGTTGAAATAAGTCAATTAGGCTAAATATGACGGATATACAACGAATATGCGAATAAGCAGATGAAAATTATATCAATGACGAATTCCAGAAACCCAATATGAACAAATTGAATCCCTAAAATCCGGGTTTGAATTTAATGACGAAAACCCGCAAATATGAATTACAAGGGATTTAAGTCGGATTTGTGACGATTAAGACATGCTAATGAATGATGAATCATGTGATACAATATACATGTGAATTATCAGTGACGATTATATCAAAGAATTAACGGACGAACAAATAACAAATAAAAAAGAAGCGAATTACGAGAGGGCGAGGAAGAAGAAAAGAAGCAGAGCTCGGCGGCCCTCACGAAGAGGCGCAGCAGAAGCTGCGCTCCTTCGAAAGAGGCGCAGCGATTCTTTGCGTCTTTTCTCGACGTCTGTCTACTGGAAATCCGCAAAAACAGGGTTTTAAAGCACGGTTTTAGAAATCGGTTTTAATGGTGTATTCGACATAAATCTTACAATGGTGATACGATAAATAAAATACAATAAATAAAAGAGGAATATACACCCTCAGACTTACATGTTGACGAAACGAGATGAACTAAGATATCGACTAGTGAATGCTCGACGCGAATGCAAAGAGAGTGCCCTCGTAAGAGGAAAACGATTGATTAATTAAGTTGATTATTGGTGTAGTTGGTCAAATTGGTCGGTCATGCAACGGAGAGGCTGGTACCCGGAAAGATCCGAGCTTACGTGGTCGAAAGTTCAAGCACATAGGCGCCAATTAGTAAGAACAAAGTCTAGAATGCAAAGGGAGAAGAGAAGGGCGGACACTCGCGTGAGAAATATGAGGAGCGAAGGCTCCTATTTATACTAATCACGTGACGGAATAGGGTTTCAGAGACTCTTTGGAAGTGAATCTCGGAAAGATATGAAAAAGATACGTGGAACATGCAGAGAAGGGCTGGGAAAAGGCGCGGCAGACCCTGCGTCTCTTGGAAGAGGCGCAAAGACTGCTGCGTCTATTCCAGGAGGTTTCCTCTTTGAAGAAAGATTTCCGCGTTTGAGTTATGGTAGGACGGAAATACTTCGATTATCTTATGAATATTACGGGATATTATTTGCCAAAAGATAAAATTTATGAAATATAGAATAGAAATATCCGGAACATTCCAGAACATTCCGACTCGGGATTTAACTTGATTATCGAGAAAATGGAGACGGTTTTTGACCCGGACTCGAATGTACTCTAATTCTGCCAAAACGACCGTATCGGGACGTAGATGACAACCATGAGGTAGACATTAATATTTGAGCAATCACTTGACGATAATCTTACGAACTGTCACAAATCGTTCCGCGTATCAAACATGCGGCCCAATCATCACCGGGTGGTTTGCGGGAGGTGCGAAATGAGGTATCTCTGAGCCCCCACTTTGACCGAGGCTTGGACAAGGCGAAAGTCAAAGTATAGCCATCAGGTCAATCGAAGATTACAACATGACGACTATGGCGACGCGAGGAGGCTCAAGGGGTCTGAGCCAAGGACCTGTCGTCGGGAACATTTTAGAGTCCGTCGACTATCGGGAGGGTCGTTTAAAGTCCATTAGACTACGTAAGGAAGCTCGCCTTGACCATAAGAAGAAACCATACCCGAGATACCCCGGGTGAAGCGGGATCAAGACGCTTCGGCAAAACTCTTTGGTCTCGAAGATAACTTGGTGTCCGAAGGCATTCGAGGGTCACTGAGGGAACTTTGGTCGAACGCGGGGAAACAAGAAATATTGAAAGCAAAGCGGGACGTCGGTAGAAGCTGGCTGGGGAATCCGCTTGCGTTAGTCTCAAGCGAACTCGGCAAAACTTGAGGTTGAATCGCTTGCGTCGGTCTCAAGCAAACTCTTCTTTGGGGAATATTTTGACGACTAGGAACATCTAGATCGTCATGGGAGAAATCTTGAGTGAGCGATCTTTGCAAAATACTACTGCTACTGGATATAATGATCTTGAGCAATACTGCAAAATATTGCCGCGCTGGATAAAATGCGGGCCGGAACGAAAGAAAATCATCGAAACGGACCAAAAGAATATAACAGCGTCAAGGAAGAGGCGCACCAAAGATGGGCCCACAAATAACGAACTTATAACGAATTTTTGAAAATCCGTGTGGAGGGAACACAAGGAAGAGGCGCAAAGAAGAGCTGCGTCTCTTGGAAAGAAGCGCGGCGCCCTTTCTTTGCGTCTTTTCCCCAATTTGGCTTTTCTGCGTAAAAACGCGAAATCAGACGGATTGTATTTCATTATTTCGAAACACAATTCTTGCGATTTCCTCTCTCAAATATTCACCATTTCCGTCGAGGTTTGATCCAAAAGCTTGCATTAAACATGACTAATCGAGGTATGTGTTCCAATCTTGCATTAATCATCTACATTTGTTGAATTTTGAGCCGCGAAATCTAGGGTTTTCGACCCTTTTGATCGAAAATTTGGGGCTTTTTCCCCAAATGGATTTGCCTTGCCAAATTGATGCTAGAAACGGATAGTAGGTGATGTTAGGAACATAACCATGTATTTGTTTCGAATTTTCATCGAGTTTTGAGCCTTCCTTTTAATAGCAAATCCCTTTCTTTATCGAATTACGAAGGATCGTTATTGATTATTCTGTTTTACAGGCGTGGGTGTACTCTTACTTCCCGAGTCTCGCGCCGAAGAGGACGGAGCCGTTGGAGAAGGCCTATCCCGTGGTGAGGGATTGGGTGATGTGCCGGACGAAGAGCAAGCGTTCTTCTCACAATGTCTACCGGCGGGACGTGAACGCTCTTCAGCTGAGCAGCGTGAGTGTCCCATTTGTATTCATTTATATTTCTTATCCTTTGTTTTCACTTGATCATAGGAATGACCTTTGCCTTATCTTGTCGCAGTGGGTGCCCAGACCTTGGGCGGAGTACGCTGGAGCGCCTCCTTTTGTCGCTGAGGTCCTTCGACCTAGGAGCCCGAGTCATTTCTTTGTTGTGGACGTCGATGGGTCCTGTGTGGTATCTGGGCGAGTGTTTGGCTCGTCAGTGCTCTCGGGATACGTTGACGGTTCCCGTTGATCCTCCGAGGACGATGTTCAGGGAGCCTAGTGAGGCTGAGAGGGAGGCGGACCTGGCTGGTGCCAGTGGCGACGACCTTCTTCTCCCTGGCGAGGACTACTCGGCGTTCCTTTACGGGAGGTTGGCGTACTGGCCAGTAGTGGTGAGTATCTTTTATTTTTCTTGATTTTGATTTTGAGGATTGCGACGAAAGATCATCGATTAATGAGAGTTATTTGTCCTTGCAGGAGGTCGAGGCGGCGGGCATCGAGCCCCCAGTGTACCCCGAGACTCTTGAGTACACCGACGCGACCGGGAGGACGACGATCTCCGAGCTGCGTGACTTTGACGTAGCTGTGACGGATCTTGGCCTAGACGAGCGGCGCAAAGATCATCGATTCGGAGGGTGAGCCTCCGGCTTATATACCTTTCGTGTAAGAACACATTTGATTGAACTTGTTCAATTTACTGAGAATTTCTTTTGAAATGCAGGTCGCGCCATCTCGGTTCGTGGCACTATGGAGGGTGGCCAACCGGCTACGAGCTACCGCCATCGAGGCACTCGTCGGTGGTCGAGGTCGTCAGGTATGAACCTCATTTGATTTCTTTTGATTTTTGATTTTCAGTTTTGTTTGAATTGATTGACATGAGCCAATTTACTTTTATATAGGGCCGCGAGCCGGTGGAGCGAGAGTTGACCCGATCTCGGGAGGAGACGGCTCGCTTGTTGAGGGAGCTCGAGTTTCGGGATGCCGAGATTGCTGCTCTTACGGCGAGGGTTCTTTGAGTTGGAGGGTGCCCAAGAGTAGTTTTGTGTAGTTTTGTAGATTTGTACATTTGGACATCTGATTTTGAACATTTTTGGACTTTGTTTGGGGCGCAAGCCCCCAGTTTGCTTGTACATTTGCTTCATTTGGTGTATATACGCCGGCCTGGGTGCCTTTGCTGCTGGGTTGTGTTGCTTGTATCTGCAGGTTAGTTCTTGAACAGGTTTGGTAGATAACGGTTTACGCCGTCACGCTGCCGAAATTTATATGGAAATCACGCAAAACACACATTTTATATATATGGCCTTTAACCAACGCAAAATGAGACGGAAATGACCGGACGGTAGGGAGGGTTACCCCCTAAAAAAGAAAAAAGAGAAATCTGTAAGTGTAGAAATGAAATGTTGAAATGAAAATAAAAGGAAATTGTTTCCCAAAAAGAAAATGAAATTTACTTCATAAAAAAATAAAATAAAAAAATGAAATTTATTTCCTAAGAATAAAAAGTTTGAGTGTCAAGAAATGGCGAAGGTGTCGATGTCGCCTCGAAATGCATGCCCGCGAAAATAGGAAACTTGAAACATGGTAAACTGCTCGTGTTTACCAAAATAAAATCCCGTAGGAATAGGAAATTATTCGTTATAGAATTAGGAAAGATCCAAACGCGGAAATCACAGAAAGTGAGCCTGGGGAAGAGGCGCAGCATGAGCTGCGTCCCTTTGAAGAGGCGCAGCAGGCGCTGCGCCTGTTCCCAAGCCGGTCCGTTCTGGCGGATTTTTGGAAACAGCAATTAGTATAAATAGAAGCGTCGACGGGGCGTTAATTTACACAATTCTTCCGTCTTTTCTTCGTCTATTCACATAAAATTCCCAAAATAAATCTTCAAGAGAAAATTATCATCATGAATACTTTGGAGATCCGCTTGAAGGAATGGACTAATGAATTTTCGAATATGGAGAAGCATGACATGGGTGCTTATAACCTTGGGTCTTTGTTGAGTTTGAAACTCATTAAGATTGTAAAACCGTTCTTGGATGCTTGCCTTGAATATTGGGACCCGAATTATCATGTTTTCGCGTTCCCGGGAGGTGATATTTGCCCGTTTCCTGAAGAAATTGCTGCTATTGGTGGGTGGGACCCCGAACATTTACCTGCCATTCCTTCCACTTCACAAGGGTATAAGAGCAAATTCAGAGACTTGCTTGGACTGACCAGACTTGAGGTGGATCATCTAGTTACCCCGAAAGGCGTGAGAATGTTGGACTTTATTGATCGATTCATCAACAGGGCTGACCCAACTGTCTCTCATGTTGCTAGGAGGAGAGCATTTGGCTTTTGTTTGTTGCATGTGTATGTCTTCCAAGGGCTTGTTGATGAAGACTTGAGAGGTGATCCCCGTCTTTTGGGTCTTATTGAACAAATGGAGCTGCGCAGGAGCCCAGCTTGCTTATGCTTAGGGGAGATTATTTTGGGCTTGGATAATAGGAAATCCAACCGTGATCTGCCATTTTTGGGGAGTCCCGTCATCCTACAGGTAAAAGATATCTTCTTTTTTTTCTTCGTTTCTTTTTCGTTTTTTTTTTTTTTTTTTTTTGTTGTTTTTTTTTTTGGTTTGGTGTCTAATACCTGCTTTTGGTAGGTTTGGCTTATGGAACGGCTCCGATTGCTCGAGCCCCCAGTTCATGCACTTTCCTATCATTCCCGTATGATTGCGATGAGGACGCGGTTGTACATGGTGGACTTCACCCGGGTCTGCGATTATTGGAAGAACAAGCTGAAAAGTGATGATGGCCCGTTGATTAGGTGGGTAAACCGTGGTGGCACCTCAAGTCTGTCACTGGAGTGTCTTCTTTGGATCCCACTAGGTCCGTGCGCATTCCGGGACTGGAGTTCATGGTATGCATCTTTCCGGAAAGATTGATGAGGCAAGTTGGGTTGAAGCAAACGATCCCGAGGCTTGACACCGTCCCGCAGACTGCTATGGCGCTTACTACCGAGAGCCGAAGAGAGTGGGCTATTAAATGGGCCCAAAGAAACATGTGGTTCTTGAACTTCTCCGCTAATGCTTTATGGGTGTCGGATTCCTATCTGAGGTGGAGAAAGGCTGCGACTTCGGAAGAGCGCGAGAGACTAAGGAAACGCGAACCTGTCGACTACAAGGTGCGCGAGGGAGAGAAAGAGAAGGAGAAGCATCGACGAGGAGGGAGAAGAAGAAGCCGGGTTTGGTCATTCACCCTTCAAAGAAATCAAAGACTACTCCTGTTGCGGAAATGGTGGTTAGCAAGAATGGCAGAGTCAGGCCTCGAGAAAGACCGTTGGTGATTAGGTCTGAAGTGGTGCAAGAGCGCCCGGCTCGAGGTCGTGACAAGAAATATGACAAGAGTGACAAGGGCAAGGGGAAGATGGAGGAATAGCCCGAGTCCTTATTTATTATTTGATTATTATTATTATTGTTGTTGTAATAAAAAGGAGGGATTTTTAGAATCCTAGCCTATTCTATTTTTATTATGTAACGTACTATTATTATTAAAAAGTGAATGGAATAAAAAAGGTTAAATGGTTATGAAACCGTTGTGATTTTCTTTTATTATTCTTGTCGAATTTCAAATGCAATGCAAATGTCCTTCTATTTACATTTTAGGTATAATGGGTTGAATCCTGTGAAGGATTGCCTACGTATTCACTTAAAAAAAGCGAAATCAAACCCTTGCGCGTAGTTCAAGTAAATGTAAAAGAATAATTGTTCGAAGCAAGAGCTTGTAATGAACATAGAAAATAAGCATGAGCTTTTGCTTGTTCTCAAGGTGCGAATTTAGTTTATTTGATGATATGAGGGTGACAATCTTGTCAAAATGCAAGAGCACAGTGACACTTAGCTTATTTCAGTTTGGCCAGGGGCCGTTTATTTAGTGCCACAAGAGCGACACATGGGTTTACGCGAGGCGCGTGTGTGGTCCTATTCTAGGCATAGTATCGTTTCAGTTGGTCAAGGTTTGTGGGGTTTGAAAACTCATTCCCATCTAGGTCTGTGATTCTAACCGCACCCCCTGGGAGTATGGATTTGACCAGATATGGTCCGGCCCAATTAGGTTTGAATTTTCCCCTTGGGTCGACAGGTAAAAGAGCTCTAACCGATTTGAGTACTAAGTCTCCTTCTTTGATGTTTCTTGGCCTAACCCTTTTGTTGAAAGCTCGTTTGATACGTGCTTGATATGTCTGGACATTATGTAAGGCGAGTAGCCTACGTTCATCCAGGAGGATGAGTTCTTCATACCGGTCCTTCTTCCAATCGGCTTCCGGGATTTGGCTTTCTAGTAGAATACGCAAGGATGGTATTTCTAGTTCGACTGGTTGTACGGCTTCCATGCCGTAGGTCAAATAGAAAGGAGTAGCCCCAGTGGGCGTCCTAACTGATGTACGATACCCCCATAAAGCAAAGGGTATCTTGCTTGGTGTCACGGTCCGCTACTTTTGCCGGACCGTGGCGCGCACCTTTGCCCCTTCTCTAGGCAAGATGCAAGCGACAAGGCTCTTCGTACTAGTGAGGGATCGCCCACTAGCACGATACTCGGGTCTCGGGGGTGTGTGTCGGGAATCCTAGTCACGATTATCAAGTCCGACACACGAAAGCAATAAAAGTAAGTAATACGATTATTGAAAGCAAGCAACAAGCAACAACAAGCTTTTGGATGAGAAGCGGTTTTTCATTGACTAGCACCTCTCAAAGAGGGAAATTTGATAGTTTGGTCCTGGTAGCAGGATACATTGAATTTACAAGTTTAGTTCAGAATAGCGATATACCTATTTATGGAAACCTATTCTAAAACTACTAAGAAAATACTTACTACAAATGTACAAGGAAAATGAAATTACATAAGCATAAAATAAATCTAAGGGCTCAAGTGTGCGGATCGTCACACTCTCCCCCACCTAATCTGTTGCCGCCCTCGGCAACACAAAAAATCTTGAACGGTGCTTCAGTGAGACATCCTCGGTGAGCTCTGACTGTCCATGCAGTGTTGGGGATTGGCTTGTACAACTCGGCTTGAATGTGCGCTTCGTCCCAAACAATGACTGGCCTCTTCGTCCCTTCAAGGATAGGCTGGAGTTCCTTGACATAGAAGCTGCCGAACGTCATGTTCTCCAAGTTCACCACGTGCTCCTTGTCTCTCGGGAACGCCCACTTTGCCGCTGCTTGAAAAGTGCTCTCTCGGGCTTTCTCCAAGTCACGGCCCCAACGGACCTTGGTCTTGTCTCTCGTCACTTCAAAGACTCGCATTCAAGGGAATGTGAGATCTCCGGACGCCGAATCGCATTTCGGCGCGGCCCCCGATGGTACGAGGCCTTCTCTCTTGGGTCAATCGACCCGCAAACCAGGACGTCGATTCAACACATCGACGCGGCCCCCTAATGGTACGAGGCCTTATCTCTTGGGTCGACTGACCCGCAAACCAGGACGTCGACAAAGACATCGACGCGGCCCCCGATGGTACGAGGCCTACTTCTTTGGGCATCTCGGCCCTCATTGTCTACTCCTCGGTGAGGGGGTAGACTCTTCTTTCGTCCCCAGTGCCACTCAAAGATCGTAGTTAGCCCGGGTCTTGTTCGCCCTCGGCTCCACCGAACCTTTAGGCATTCTTCAAGGTCGCATCCCTTGTTTCGGCGTCGGTATCACCCTCATAGCCGAAATTCGATGCTGCCCCTTGTCTTCGTCGCTGTCTACCGTCTTCACTACGATAGACCCCATTAGTAGCATCGATCCGTCACTCGGTTTCAATACCACCAATGCTTTCGAAAGAACCGCATCCCGAGTACTAACTTGAAGTCATCCGGTGAACGGTGGTGAAGTCGAGCTCCCCGCCCACTCACCCACTTGGACCGCGACCTTCTTAGCCACTCCTTGGACGCGTCTCATTTTCCCATTCACCGCTTCGTGTTTGTTAGCATCCCGCAAAACTAGCCCCAACCGATCAGCTTCTTCTTTCGTAACAAAGTTGTGGGAGGCACCCGAGTCGATCAAAGCTCGTGCGTGCTTCCCATTCACCATCATGTCCACGTACATGAGCCCGTTGGATTTCTTGGCGGAGGAATCTTCGTATTTCCCCATCGCGCTGATCCGTTGGAGTGAGCCCATCTGTGGTTGGTCTTCATCATCACTCGAGTCTTCGTTACACTCTTGGTGATAGACGGCCAACGCCCCATCAAGACGTTCTTGAGCCCCTTTCGGCATCTTCTTAAACATGGCATTGAACTCCGCTTGGTTCGGACAATCGGCCATCTTGTGAGGACCCTTGCACACAAAACACGCGAACGGTCTCTTCGTTGTGGAAGCAGTAGAGTTTCCCGCCTTCGAGGACGAGCTTGAGGGCGAGTTTGAAGTGCTCGCCGATTGGGCTTGACTTCCTTGTGAGCGGAAACGACTGTTCCCAACTGAAATGGCGCTATTTTGTGGCCTTTGTCCGTTATACCCACTTTGTGACGTACCAGCATTCCCCGTTGGTGCCACAACTCTTGGTGCCTCTCGCTCCCCGTGAAAGTCGAGTAGGCGCTCCGCAGCCGATATGGCCGAAGACAGAGTTTTGGGATTCTGCCTCATGACCTCTTGTTGTGCCCACCTCTTCAACCCGTCAATGAACTCGAATGTCCTATCCGTCTCGGACATTTCGCTAATCTCGAGCATGCACGCTGAGAATTCCCTCACATATTCCCGGATTGATTTGGTGTGCTTGATTTCCTTCAACTTCTTCCGAGCAACAAACTCCGTGTTCTCGGGGTAGAAGTGATCCTTCAAGATCTTCTTGAAATCGGCCCACGATGTCACCGTAATCGTGCCCGCATCGATTTCCTTGTACCTAGCCCTCCACCACATCTTGGCATCGTCGACTAGATACATGCTTGCCGTGACAACTTCCGCATCTTCGTCGAGCCCACTTACTCGGAAGTATTGCTCCATATCGAAGATAAAGTTATCGACCGCTTTCGAATCCCTCGCCCCATCGTAGGCACGAGGTGGAGGTGCCTTCACCTTATGGCTCCCCACAGATTTCCCGTCATTGGCCACCGCTTTCACGAGCGTGGCACACGTGTTCTCTAACATCTCAACCTTTCGATGCAGATGATTGATCTCTTCCTCCCGATCGTCGGGGATCGCACCACTGATCGCTTGGATGCGGGTATCCATCCCGTCCACCTTCGTCTCAAGGTCACAAACCGTCTTTTGCAACTCCTCGAGGCTCGCAGCCATCCGCATAACGATGCTCTCGAGTTTGGGAAGCTTGACGTCGATTGTGTCCATTAAGGCATCCACTCGGTCCTCGATTGTTTCGCCCATTTTCTCGATCTCGATGAACAAATGCGGCTTGCAGACGCCCGTCCGAAGACCGGGCTCTGATACCAAATGTCACGGTCCGCTACTTTTGCCGGACCGTGGCGCGCACCTTTGCCCCTTCTCTAGGCAAGATGCAAGCGACAAGGCTCTTCGTACTAGTGAGGGATCGCCCACTAGCACGATACTCGGGTCTCGGGGGTGTGTGTCGGGAATCCTAGTCACGATTATCAAGTCCGACACACGAAAGCAATAAAAGTAAGTAATACGATTATTGAAAGCAAGCAACAAGCAACAACAAGCTTTTGGATGAGAAGCGGTTTTTCATTGACTAGCACCTCTCAAAGAGGGAAATTTGATAGTTTGGTCCTGGTAGCAGGATACATTGAATTTACAAGTTTAGTTCAGAATAGCGATATACCTATTTATGGAAACCTATTCTAAAACTACTAAGAAAATACTTACTACAAATGTACAAGGAAAATGAAATTACATAAGCATAAAATAAATCTAAGGGCTCAAGTGTGCGGATCGTCACACTTGGCCAATCTCTGTAGTTGTCAGTCATTTTCTTGAGAATTGTGACAACATTTTTGTTTGCCGCCTCTACCGCGCCGTTAGTCTGTGGTCTATAGGGCGAAGAGTGGTGATGCTTAATCTTATATTTGGCTAGCAATTGCTCGGTTTCAGCTTGGAAGTGTGACCCATTATCACTAATGATCTCATGTGGGCAACCATATCGACAGATGATGTTGTTTTGTATGAACTTTGCCACATTTTTAGCCGTAAGACCAGTGTAGGAAGCCGCTTCTACCCATTTGGTAAAATAGTCAATCGCCACTAGAATGAAACAGTGACCTCCTGTTCCGGCTGGGGTTATCTTTCCGATTATGTCAATTCCCCATGCAGAAAATGGCCAAGGAGATGTCATCGTATAGAGCAATGAAGGAGGGACATGTTGTACATTCCCGAAGATTTGGCAATTGTGGCAATGTCTCACGTATTTGATGCAATCGGATTCCATTGTGGTCCAGTAATATCCCAAACGTGTGATTTTCTTTGCCATCATAGGTCCACTCATGTGGGGACCGCATTCTCCATCATGGACTTCTTCCATCACCTTTCGTGCCTGTGAATGATAAAGGCAACGTAGGACTACACCAAGAGGTGTTCTTTTGTATAATTCACCTTGCATCAGAATGTATTGGGAAGCTAATAGGCGTATAGCGCGTTGTCCCCTCTTGTCCATATCCGGTGGGTAGGTACCATTGAGCTTAAAGTTCAAGATTGCTTGGAACCAGGGTTCCTGCGCGATTTCCTCTTCATCGGTGATTTGGTGGACATAAGCCGGTTCTGACCGTCGTTCGATGCACAAAGGCATGTCTATCATGTGATCTGGCATATTTATCAAAGATGCAAGTTTCGCAAGAGCATCTGCAAATTGATTTTCCTCTCGAGGTAGGTGTAGATAGGTTACGTGATTAAAGAATTGAGCGACTTGGTCTATCCTAGCCTGATAGGGTGCAAGGCTTTCACTTCGGATTTTCCAAGATCCTGTAACTTGGTTGATGATCAGTGATGAATCCCCATGTACTCGGAGGTTTTTGATTCCTAAGCTTACTGCCGCCTGTAGTCCGATGAGACAAGCTTCATACTCTGCAGCGTTGTTTGTCACCTCGAAGTCGAGTTTGACAGCAATCGGTGTATGCTCACCTTCAGGAGAAATGAGCAACACTCCTATTCCGAATCCTCTTAAGTTTGATGCTCCGTCAAAGTATAAATCCCAGGAGTCTACATCTGTTTGAAGTATATCCTCGTCGGGAAATGACCAAGTATCTATGGTTTGTGCGTCGTTGATAGGGTTTTCTGCGAAGAATTCGGCGACGGCGCGACCTTTTATGACTTTCAGTGGCACATATTTGAGGTCGAATTCTGAGAGCATCAGAGTCCATCTTGCCAGACGTCCGTTGAGGACGGGTTTCTCGAAGAGGTATTTGACTGGATCCATTTTGGAGTATATTTTGATGGAGTAGCTAAGCATGTAGTGGCGTAGCTTCTTCGTTGCCCACACAAGAGCGAGGCATGTCTTTTCGAGTTGTGAGTATTTGCATTCATATTCCAAGAACTTCTTACTTAGATAGTAAATAGCTCTTTCTTCACTTCCTATAGTTTGAGCCAAAGATAGCACCCATGGCGATTTCGATTCTTGTGAGATATAAACCAAGAGGTTGATCTCGTTGTGGCGGCATGAGCACTGGTGGTTTAGCCAATATCTCCTTGATTCGGTCGAACGCCTTTTGGCAATCATCATCCCACATGGTGTGGTCTGTTTTCTTGAGTTTCTTGAAGATAGGCTCACAAATCATTGTAAGTTTCGATATGAATCGACTTATATATTGTACCTTTCCTAGGAATCCTCTTACTTCTTTTTCTGTTTGGGGTTGTGGCATTTCGATCAGAGCTTTGATTTTAGAAGGATCTATTTCTATTCCTCTCTGACTAACCACGTATCCCAGGAGTTTGCCAGATGTCACCCCAAATGTGCATTTCTGAGGATTGAGTCTCATGTTGTACTTTCGTAGCCTTGCGAAGAATTTGCGAAGGTTCGCAATATGTCCCTCTCTTTCTTTGGATTTGACGATCATGTCATCTACGTATACCTCAACTTCTTTGTGCATCATGTCATGTAAGAGTGTAGTTGCGGTGCGTTGGTATGTAGCTCCGGCGTTGATTAATCCAAACGGCATTCTTCAGTATAGCAATAGGTTCCCCATTGGGTGACGAATGCGGTCTTATGCATATCTTCCATGGCCATCTTGATTTGGTTATAACCCGCATATCCATCCATGAAGGATAGTAATGCGTGGTCTGCAGTATTGTCCACTAATATGTCGATGTGAGGTAGAGGAAAATCATCTTTTGGACTCGCTTTGTTCAAATCCCTAAAGTCAACACAAACACGGATTCTCCCATCCTTTTTGGGTACGGGTACTATGTTGGCTACCCAGTCGGAATACTCGGAAACTTTGATGAACCCGGCTTTGAATTGCTTATCAACTTCTTCCTTAATCTTTAGAGCCCATTCTGTTCTCATTCGTCGAAGCTTCTGTTTCACAGGTTTGAAACCTGGCTTAATCGGAATCCTATGTTCGGCGATATCCCTGTCGATCCCTGGCATGTCTTTGTAGGACCAAGCGAAAACGTCTTTGAATTCATTTAGGAGGTCTATGAAATCGGCCCTTTCGGTAGAGCTCAAGGTAGTCCCTATCCTAAGTTCTTTGGGTTCTAGTTCGGTTCCTACGTTGATGGGTTCGGTATCTTCTATTACTGGTCCCCCTTCCCCTTCCTGTAATATTTCTTTGGCTACGTAGGGAGGTATTTCGGTTGAGTCTGGGTCTTGGTCATCCTCAGTATCATCATAAACAGAATTGCACTCGAAAGAACACAGAGAGTAAGCGTTAACTCCGATTTATTCATATTAAGATTTGAGTAAAGTTGAAACAAAGAAGCCAACTGATCCATGGTCAGTGGCGGCAAAGGAATAGTAATTGGGGCATTTCCCGAACTACCGTGACTACTCGAGGCTAAGTCAGGAGAAACAAAGGGAGTGGGGATGACAACAGGAGTAGATTCTCTAATGACTCCTCTAGATTCTGACTCTGACTCCGACTCCGACTCGAACTCGTCGTCTTCTGGTTCTCCTTTGAACATCTCCCCTTCTCCAGTGGTGAGCTTGAAGACTCTTCCTTGGTTGTTGGTCCATTTGATAGATTTTCTCCATCCTTTCTGCTGCTTTACGCCAGTTCCCAGTGTGGTAATGATCTCATCTATGATGCTTTCAGCGCTTTTGATTAAGGGAAGATCTTGGAGATAGACGTCCTCCTCACTATCTGTCCATATCCCATTAATGACCTCTTCTTTCGGGGAGATAAGATGTGAGCAATCTAAGGTAGATTCGTCACTTGTAATCACTAGAACTCCAAGAGGATTCTGAGTGTTGTTGGGCTTACCTCCTGGTGGAATTGGAAGTCGACCATCTTCAATCATATCTTGAAGCACGTGTTTCAACTTGTAGCATTTTTCTGTGTCGTGCCCTTTGCCCCTATGGTATTCACAAGATTTAATTTTCATCCCAAAACTTGGACTTCTTTTCGGGTTCGGGAGTAGGTCCAATGGGTTGGAGTTTACCTTGCTTCATTAACCTTTTTAGAGCGTTGGAGTACGTATCCCCAAGGTTTTTGAATTTCCTTGGTGGGGTAGTTTTCTTGGATGGCTCGAGAAGGTTAACCTCATCGGTCTTGCTAGTAGAGCCGTATGAACGACTCGTGGACCCTTGATATCCTCGACCTACCGTTTTGGACAAGAGTCCTTTACGGATGTCATCTTCAATTCGTGTCCCTAGTACAGTTAAGTCCTTGAAAGTCTTGATGTTTTGATATCTCAAATGGTTGGCATATATGGGCTTGAGATTATCCACAAACTTTTCCACAAGAGTAGCCTCATCCGGGCGTTCAACTAGTTGAGTACTAGTCTTCCTCCACCTACTTAGGAAGTCGGTGAATCCTTCTTTGTCATTTTGGGTAAGAACCTCTAGAATACGCATGTTGACTTGGATCTCGGCGTTATCCGCATATTGTTTCGAGAACTCGATTGCGGCGTCCTCCCAAGTAGCGACCTTCTTGTGATCTAAAGTGTAGAACCATTGCTTCGGGATGGTGTCAAGAGATGAAGGAAAGATCCTTAAGAACATCTCGGGTTTGATGCCTTTGATAGAGATGTAATCCTTGAAGGCACGGATGTGGTTCAAAGGGTTCTCATGTCCTTTGAACTTAGGGATATCCGTCATGCTAAAGTTAGTTGGTAATTTGGAATTGACGGCTTCATACTTGCGATTGTTTTCCCTATAAATGTCATCCCCCTTAAGGTACATCAATTGCTCCTCTAGGTATTGGAGTCTTTTCTCGGCTGCAGTTGTTCCTATGATAGGATTCTCATCTTTAGACTCGTCATCGGAAAAACGTAGTACTTCACCTTTAAGGGGAGGCAACCTTCCCTCTACATCAAAGATACGGCCTTCGATGAGCTCAAGGCGGTCATAGGTTTGGTTTTGGGTAACTTGCATTTGGGCTAGCGCGGCTAGGATTCGATCATTACTATCTTGAATTTGCTGGAGATTTGTTTCTTCACTTGATCCGGGCATCTTGGAAACTGGATAAGAGATCGGCGACGAATCAAAACACGATCGACCATTCTATCACACTTGCTAAAAAAAGTCTTGACTCGTGAAGTGGGTGTGTGCCACTTGTGTTGAGTGGATTTTGAAGAAAGACAAGGTCTTTGAAAATGTGTGTCCTAGTCAACTGTAGTGTAGTTGTAGGAGTGGACTCGAAGTGAGGTTTGAAATGGGCTTGTGGCCCGAATTTTGACGCGACGAACGGACAGGGTTTTGACCGGATTTTGCGCTAATTAAAGGCCCTATTTCGAAATTCTTGTTTGAAAAAAAAAGGATTTTGATTTTTTGAAAATTCGTCATGGTTTTGTTTAGAAGTGGTGATCACGTAGGGTTTACACATTTATACAGGCATTATAACGGGATGCTGAGTGCATTTAGAAGGGTTTTGGTTTAAAGGGTGGGTTGTCATACCGAACCATCAAACCCGAAGTCTGTGGAGAGGCTCGTGCCAAACAAGAGTAAGGCCGATTCCTAATCCATTTCCTCAAGTAGTGAAGGCCCTTGATACAAACAAGAGTAAGCATCATGGTATGGATGACGTCAATCGCTATCCATCCTTAGGCCCAAATAAGAATTAGGACCGTTTAGACGGGACGATTGGTCGAATGGGTTGGGTTGGGCCTAGGAAGGCCGAATTAAACGGTCTAGGAAGACCGAGTTATGAAAACCGACAATTGTCTCGTACAAACTATTCCCTGACCTTGTTCGAGTTTCACCCTAGCTACACGTAAGTGTATTATCCCCAGCGGAGTCGCCAAACTGTGGACAGCGGGTCGCCCACGGGGGCGCTTGGTGAAGGTCGAAAAACAAGCGTTTGCATTTTGTATGGAGTCGCCACCAATTTTTATGGGAAATTGGAACCGTTCGAATACCTCGTGCCATGTCAAGACACAAAGTAGTGACATGAACACTAAGCAATCATTACCCTTAGCATTCTATGTCTAGAATAACTCTCGTGGATGCCAATGAACACGGGTGCTCACGGAGATCTGGAGTAAGGGGTGAGGGTACGTATTAGGAAGCTCTTTTGATCGAACACCTAATCCCGCCCGCCTCGATAGCGGCCTCTACTAATGATTAGGGAAGTTATTCGTACTCGATATATCGTCGGCTATATGCATGCAATGCAACATCCAAGTTTTAATCCTAGCATGTGAGAATTAATACTAAGTCGGTTGACACGTAATTAGCATACAATTAGGGTCGAAGTAGGATTTAATGCTCATTTACATGTGGAAACATACAAACAATAAAAGAAATACAATAATTATAAATTACAATAATGGAAATTACATTAATTACATTGGAATAGGCGATTTATGTCGAAAATACCTTTAAAACGGATAATTTGAGAAAAAGAATAAAAGAAAGAAACAACGAACAGAAATTAGCGATATTACGGATATTAGTTAATTAATACGTGGACTAATTAAACTAGGTCAAGGCAGAAACGGAGTTCAGGGACAGAACTCAGCCAGGAACAGGCGCAGCAGAGCTGCGTCCTTTGGAATAGGCGCAGCAGATGCTGCGTCTGTTCCTTGGCTCAGTTCTGGCTGTGAAGCCGTAATCGCAAGCCGTTAATGTTAATTGGTGATTTAATGATCAATTGATGATTTTTACTCGGATGAAAGTGATTAACAGGTTATTTAACATGTGAATGATGGTCATAAAAGCGATAAAAATGGATGATACGGATGCAAACGAATTAACTACATGAAATAATGATGAAAATATTATTGAGTCCTCTGTTGAAATAAGTCAATTAGGCTAAATATGACGGATATACAACGAATATGCGAATAATCAGATGAAAATTATATCAATGACGAATTCCAGAAACCCAATATGAACAAATTGAATCCCTAAAATCCGGGTTTGAATTTAATGACGAAAACCCGCAAATATGAATTACAAGGGATTTAAGTCGGATTTGTGACGATTAAGACATGCTAATGAATGATGAATCATGTGATACAATATACATGTGAATTATCAGTGACGATTATATCAAAGAATTAACGGACGAACAAATAACAAATAAAAAAGAAGCGAATTACAGAGGACGAGGAAGAAGAAAAGAAGCGAGAAGCTCGGCGGCCTCACGAAGAGGCGCAGCAGAAGCGCGCTCCTTCGAAGAGCGCGCAGCGATTCTTTGCGTCTTTTCTCGACGTCTGTCTACTGGAAATCCGCAAAAACAGGGTTTTAAAGCACGGTTTTAGAAATCGGTTTTAATGGTGTATTCGACATAAATCTTACAATGGTGATACGATAAATAAAATACAATAAATAAAAGAGGAATATACACCCTCAGACTTACATGTTGACGAAACGAGATGAACTAAGATATCGACTAGTGAATGCTCGACGCGAATGCAAAGAGAGTGCCCTCGTAAGAGGAAAACGATTGATTAATTAAGTTGATTATTGGTGTAGTTGGTCAAATTGGTCGGTCATGCAACGGAGAGGCTGGTACCCGGAAAGATCCGAGCTTACGTGGTCGAAAGTTCAAGCACGTAGGCGCCAATTAGTAAGAACAAAGTCTAGAATGCAAAGGGAGAAGAGAAGGGCGGACACTCGCGTGAGAAATATGAGTAGCGAAGGCTCCTATTTATACTAATCACGTGACGGAATAGGGTTTCGGAGACTCTTTGGAAGTGAATCTCGGAAAGATATGAAAAAGATACGTGGAACATGCAGAGAAGGGCCTGGGAAAAGGCGCAGCAGCCACTGCGTCTCTTGGAAGAGGCGCGAAGACTTTCGTTGCGTCTATTCCTGTGGAGGTTTCTCTCCGTTGAAGAAAGATTTCCGCGTTTGAGTTATGGTAGGACGGAAATAATTCGATTATCTTATGAATATTACGGGATATTATTTGCCAAAAGATAAAACTTGTGAAATATGGAATAGAAATATCCGGAACATTCCAGAACATTCCGACTCGGGATTTAACAGTTATCAGAAAATGGAGACGGTTTTTGACCCGGACTCCGAATGTACTCTAATTACTGCCAAAACGACCGTATCGGGACGTAGATGACAACCATGAGGTAGACATTAATATTTGAGCAATCACTTGACGATAATCTTACGAACTGTCACAAATCGTTCCGCGTATCAAACATGCGGCCCAATCATCACCGGGTGGTTTGCGGGAGGTGCAGAAATGAGGTATCTACACTTATTTATTTACTTTATTTTCTTTACTTTACATATACTAATCTTGCCCTGCAGTCCTAACCAAGGTAATTGAGCTAGTTAACCCCACAATAAACTCTAACCTGACCTAATTCAGCCTTGCGCAGAATTCACCCAAAACAAATTTGCCCTGTCCATATCCCGCGAGCTACATCCACATCAACTACCTGCTAAACCAAACGCTCACCATTCCTGAATGGATTATCACTTTTTGAAAACAATAACGGGGTCAGTTAATTGCATAACCAAAATAAGAACTCACAATAACACACAATCCCATCAACGTTAACCAATCAATCCTCCAAACTCCAAGAGTAACCAGTAACTGACTACACACCGAAGTGTGTAGCCCTGCCAGGTTCCTATCGCAACGGGAAACCCAAACCCCAGTGGGGGACCACAACCTTGTCCACCTAATCCCGGCTCATCGCAACGAGTGAACCCAGATCATTAATGTGTACATCCTCTTGTGACGGGAGCCACAAGGAGCGAACATGGAGTTGGAACCATCTCCCGAAAATGGTCTCACAACAATAACCAATCAGCAGTATAATTTCAATCACAATGACAACCATGCCAGCAAATCAATCAACATCACATCTTATAAACAATTATGCAATCAACTGAGTAGGGAAAATCCTACCTTTTCGCAATCCAAGCACAAACAAGTAACCGCAATAGCAATCCTCCATGAAACCATCACCTACAAATAATAATCACATGCATACAATTACTAACTACCCCTCAACTAACTGATCTAGTATGCCCAATTACCATTTCCCCTAATTTTCCCAAATTAGGGTTTACTTACCTATAAAAATAACAATAAATCAACAAGAATAAGACACTTACTGCTGCGATTGACACGGAATAAGATGTTAAAACTCAATATCTAACAACCTTCGCCTTGGAGATGATTAGAATAATTAGAGAGCCAGTGTACGTGGTTAATGTTTGAGAAAAGTGATTAAGAAATGATTAGAAACTGTTAACATGCCTTTATATAACTCTCTAATTATTTTAGTCAAAACCACGAAAAATAGACGTAACTGAACCGGGCACTCGGTCGAGTACCTAACATACTCGACCAAGTACGTCATACTCGACCGAGTACCAACAAGCTCGGTCGAGTGCTAACACTCTAGAAGCCAAACTCCAATCACCTGATGACCCACTCGGTCGAGTGTCCCCTACTCGAACAAGTTCTCTATACTCAGAAACCTGTGGCATTACATTACCACTGATATTTTTGAAAATCGAAGGATAACACGTAAAATTTGAAGAAATACAACGGTACCACGTAGAAAAACCCAACTAAAAATTGACATTAAAAATTATCATGTTGATTGAAATTTAACGATTTCTTTAATCTTTTCCTTTTTATAAAAGCTAAGTTTTTTGTTAGCTCCGCTATATTTATACTAAATAAATTTTAAATGATAAATTGCACTTGTTCTGGGAAGCATAGCACCAACAATCCAACACTAGTTGATACTATTCCTAGTACTCCTTATGATTGGGCTTCCGTGTCCAACAAAAAGAAGAAAAGTACCCCTTCGTTCCGTTTAATTGTTGTCCTTTGATTTTGACATAAAGATCAAGGAAAGAGGGGAAAGTCAATAACTAAATGATAAGTGGAACAAATTAAATGAGAATGATCAAATTACTCATCAAGCTCATTCTTAAAATAAAAAGGACAACAAATAACTGAGACACCCAAAATAGAAAAGGACAATAAATGACCAGGACGGAGGGAATATCAACTTACTTGGTTTGATGGCTATCAGTCTATCACGTATGTTTGAGAGTTTACCCAATGTGCACCAAAGGTAATGACTGGAGCACACGGGTTCTTTTCTTTTAAAAACATAAAAAAACGTATGTATACATAGCCACTTAACCGCGCTAGTGAGCAAAGACATAACAATCCCAGTATTTCTTCAATATTAGAGCATTGTTATTCATCTCTATCCAGCAAAATGGAGAAAAAGTCAACGAACTACAATGACGACGAACCAGTTACTGTGCCTTCAGGTATTTTACTCAATTGACAAATGCTTTATTATTAACTTTTTCTTAAAAGTTTTTTTTTTCCAATCTAGAAGTTGTATAAAAAAAAAAAAAAGTTAATTGACTTATATTAACTTTTACAAATTCTTCTCAAGAATGTGCAATTTTATCGTTACCAAATCTATGGCCAAACTATTGTTAGCTCGGCCTAACTAATTGGCAGCCAACGGCAACACGGCTCAGGCGTGTTGAACCATCAGGCTGGCACGCAGGTCGTGATCCCCCTTCAAAAAATTAAGTACAACGCGATACCGATGGCCCAACGGATGGGGGCTGAGCCGAACCATTTACTTTTCTCTCCATTTTCTTTCATTTCCTCTAATACAACAATATTAAATCATTATTAATCCTCCAACTCATCAAACAATCAACCGTTTGATCGTTTTAAAACAAAATCTTGAACGTTAATGAGAAATGGAAGGAAATAGAGAGAGGCATAAATGAATCCCTTGATTATTTTGGTGTCATGAGGATTGAATCTGAGGCTCTTGACTTTATTCACACTATATAAATTATAAACCAACTAAACTCCTTTTGCAACATTTAATTGTTTTCCTTGTTCTTATTTAACAATTTTGACCAACTCAAAATATGTATAGCGGCACCAACATCGGATTACCCCGGATTTGGAAAAATAGGCCTAAATTTATACAATAAGGCAGATGCGCCACTGGAGAAAACCGACTACAGGTTGGTAGTGGAGCTGTTGGGGTCGGATACAGGGGACCAAAGAGATGGAGTTGATATAGTCGCGGTATTGGATGTGAGTTATTGTATGGGCGGGAAAAAGTTGGAGAAGCTGAAAACATCTATGAAGTTCTTGCTTAAGAAACTGGACCCGATTGATCGTTTGTCGATTGTCACATTCTCATCGGATGCTACGAGGTTGTGTCCATTGACTGGGATGAATAAAAATGGGCAAGACAAAATTGAGAAGCTAATCAATCAGTTAGATGTTGATGGTTACACAAATATCTCAGCAGGTCTACAAACAGCCTTAAGTGTATTGGCCCAACGTAGACAACGTGACGGCCGCATAACAGGTATCATGCTTGTGTCCCATGGCAAACTAACTGCGGGATGTGTTCATCCTTCTACAGTTGACGTCTCAAGTGTCCCTGTTTACACTTTCGGTCTCGGTAATGATCATGATAGCCAGGTGTGTATTGTCTGATAAGCATTGCACCTGTTCCATTCTTATTGCATATTTTTTTACAAACACATACATGACGGAGTTGTTTTATTTATTCCTATAAAGCTGCTTCAAGAGATAGCAAGCAAAAGCAACAAGGGATCTTATTCCATTGTGGATGTGGAAGGATCAAACTCGGCGAGTTTGAATATAGCATTTTCAACGTGTCTGGCGGGGCTCCTTAGCGTGGTTGTACAAGATTTGGAGCTGACCCTCAAACAAAAGGAATCAGAACTCCAGGAAGTGCGCGCAGGGAATTATGATCAGTCCTGTGCTGCTGAATCTGTAAAAATTTCATTTGGCCTTCTCTACAACCGTGAGAAACGCACGACCACAGTGTTTCTTAGTCTTCCCGCTGTCCAAGATCAAATGTCAGTTGATATCCTTATAGTCTCCTACACCTACAGGTACCTTTTACTCCTATTTTTCCTATAAACAGTTAGACTAACTGAGACTTTTTTCGTGTGGTTGGAAAAAGATTACACAGACACTTGCTTTAAAATGCCTGAGAGAAGTGCCATTGCGTGCAGGCCAATTGTTGGTGGGCGTTTGTATAAATCCCCGCCTATAAAGGTTAAAGTGGCTCGCACGAGTTCACCAATGACAGTAGATCCAGTCCAGGTGTGCAATGAGATTGTGCGTGGAGATATTGCTGCTGCAATGCGAACAGCCGGAGAACAGGCTGATGCCAACGACTTCGATGGAGCTAAGAAGACTCTTCATAACGCGGAAAAATCACTAGACAAGCTTAACCCTGAGGCAGATGAATTAATCAAGGCATTGAAATATGAGGTGCGAGAGTTCTTGAGGTTTCTCAAGGACCGTGAGACTTATCACAGAGAAGGTCGGGTGTTCCCTCTTTCCTCTAAACTGGCTCATAACCTGCAACGGTTTGCAGCAAGAGGGGACTCAACCGAACTACTTGAACTTGACGTACCTGTGGTCGTCCCGTTTGACAACCAAAACATTAACATCAAAGTGCCCTCGGCTTACGAAGATAAGGAAGCCGCTAATAATAATAATAATGCCATTGTTGCGCAGCTTGATACTCTGAACCAACATCTTAGCCAAGTCGTGATTACTTTGAAAGCCATCCAGGACTCGATCGTTGCTCTTAAGTCCGTTTAAAAACCAATCCCAGCTCTTGTCTGCTTTCTTCTTTGGTCTCTTTGGGGTGGCGAGTGCTGACTCTCGAAATACCCAACAAACTCGTTGTTTGTGTATTGAAGGTTGTTTTCTGTCATAGACTCGTGGTCGTGATTACTTTGGAGCGATGGAGAAAGTAGAATCGAACTAGTAGAATTGGATCGTTGTAAGATTTTGTTTTCTATTACCGGATTATAATAAATAAACCAACTATTTCAATGATGCCACAAAATACTAACTTGTAACCTACTCCAAATGATGACATCCACCTTATGCTAAAAAAAAAAATAAGAGTTTCTTAAAATTTTCCTGCCTAAATGATTTGCTATAAATATGCTTCATTAAAAATTACTCCATCCGTCCTGGTCATTTGTTGTCGTTTTCCATACTCAATTTGGTCCACATGTCATTAGTAATTGGTTCTCTCTTCTTTTCTTGGTCTTTGTGTCAAAACCAAATGACAACAAATGACCAGAACGGAGTGAGTATATCCTATCTACAACTGAGACAACTATTTTATGCAATAGATAATTTTATTCCATTTAAAAGGGTAATATTTTTTCAATTTGTATGAACATATTGAAACGATTTTTTAAATTTTATTATATAAATGAAATTACACTAATTATAGGTACGATATGATAGAAATATTTCGTTATTATTATTATTATTATTATTATTATTATTATTATTATTATTATTATTATTATTATTATTATTATTATTATTATTATTATTATTTGAAACTAAACATGATGGCCACGAACATTTTTTTAGCAAATACGTCCTGATTAATTCTATTATTTTGTCTTTTGAAACAAACGTATTACAAGTTGAGAGTATTCATAAATTGTTTTTTGTTTTTTACTTCTAAAAGGAAAAACTTACGAATAATATACGTTTTCTTACCGTCTAACTTAATATATATCTCTGTTGTATACTATGTGAACATTTAAACTTTGGTTAATTTTTAAATTTAACATATACATAAATATATTTATTATAACACATGTTCTTTCATTTTTCAGCTTTTCATAAACACTCCTACTTAAGCTACTCGGCTAACTCTGGTTTTTGAAGAAGCCCTTCATTTGAAAAGAAAAACCAACACCCGATTTATGATGTGAAATATTTTTTTATTCTTTATCTGATTGTATTTGCAATATCATTCCTTCACGTTTATATTATGCCTTTAGTGAACATAATGATACAATAAAAATATTTTTTAAAATAAAGTTAATCTTATGTTGAGTATAAGTGTTGAACCTCCTATTTTCTACCTCTGAATAATATATTTGTTAATTAAATTTCAAATGGAGTTATTATAGTGGTAAAAATTTTAAATTCTCTAATATCTTTATCTAAAAGTAATTTTTATGATTAAATTTCAAATTGAGTTACTACAATGATAAAATCATTAAATTCTCAAATATCTCTATCTAAAAAATCGCGCATTTGTGCGGGATCTATACTAATAAATTACTAACTATTGTCATAAATAAAATCTTACTGGCTAACTCGGCTCGTGCATTCCAAGTAGTAGAATCACAAGTAATTTGGATTGTTATTTAGATAATCCTAAATCTATTGGAAATAATAGTTTGGATTTGATTTCGCGGGAAGTTTATAAAGAGAAAATACTCTTAATTGGAGATGGTTAAGGTATAATTATGTTGTAAGAGATCCAACATTTTCCCCCACCCAAACTAGGGGTGTGTTTGGATAGCAAAAGTGGACAGAAAGGGAGGAGAGGGGGAAGGAGGGAAGGGAAAGGGAGAGAAGGGAAGGGGAGGGGGGGGATGGAGTATGGTTGTTTGGATACAATTTTCCTCCAAATCTTGTCTATTGTGGAGAGATTTTGATTAGGCTTGGAGGGGGGAAATTGGATCCCTCCAAATCTCTCCACCCTCATTTGTTATCCAAACAAGGGATTTTAAATCCCTACTCTCCCTCCCTTTCTTTTCCCTCCATATCACCCAATCCAAACACACCCTAAGGCCTTATTTGGTTGCCATACGGGAGTTAATTTTCCATGATTTTACAAAACACGTGAATTGATCAATTCACGCGAATTGCCCAAAACTTGTTTGGTTGGCATCCGGGAGTTGGATTCATGCGGGAGTTTCCAATTACCTAGGGGGGCTAGGAAATCAAACTCCTCCATAATGGAGGAATTGGGAACTCCTGGGAAAATGCAATTCACGTGATTTTAGGCAAACAAACAACTTCCATTTTATCAATTCACGTAAATTTCCAATTCACCCACTTTTAATAAGGCAATCAAACGACACCATAATATATATATAATTATGATACATATTGCTTTTGCGTAATTGTAGGTTAAAAGTAATTTGCAACACTTAAAAATGTTCGTCTCGGTTATTAATGTTCATTTTTGGCGTGCTGCACCACTACTTTCGGGTCTGTTCCTGCAATTAAGGCAAACCAAACCAAAGTAGCCTATTCGGGGCATTTTGCAATACAAAACTACGAGAATGACATAGAATTACGTGCATAAGAGGCCAAAAATGACTATATGAAATGCACATATCAAATCTCCCCAAACCGAACCTTTACTCGTCCTCGAGTAAATTAAATGCAAACTAATGGAACGGAAAAGAAAACTCTGAGCTAGTTATAACTTCTCCACTTAATACCAATTTAATGCAAACAAAACTGACACTTATAGCCACAACAGACAAGTGCAAACGAATTGTATGATGTCTATAAATAAGCTGAACTGTCGACCTTGCAAGACCTTTAAAAATGGACTCTCACGGGTCACTCTTCTCTCGTGAAGCAAAGGGTAAGCATATGAGTGTAAGAGAGAATAAAAGTAGAATCTCACCTAGACTACGACCCACATAAACATGCTTGCAACAAAAATGATAGACAATTCTAAACGCCATACATACATTCCAACCAATCAATGTCTGTCACAGCCGAGGGCTTACAAAAATTACGGTAAAGTGAGGCAAAGGGTAAGAAAAGGCAAAATAATTATGGAATTGTGAGGCAATAGTCAAGCTAGCTACCTAACGGAACCATACTAAGCAAATTCGATTCTTACTCCATTAGAAAATTAAGCACGAGTGCCCTTCATTTGGCACAAAAACTCACTCATCCAAACAACAACTCCTCAAAAGGTAAAAATAATGTCTAGGAGCGAAAACCGTCACAAACAAACCCTTTTTTCTTTTCACACGGTTTCCTTCTTTCTTTTTCATCTTTCACGTTTTTTTTTTCTTTTCTCATTTTCCTGCTCACATTCTTTTTTTTTTCATTTTTCAACTCTTTTTTCCTCTTTTCATCCAACCTCCTTCCTCCTCTTTTCTACCAGCTCCGGGAAATACAACATAAACCAAACTCGTATCAAAATACCGAATATATACCGCAATAACACACTAAACTAGCTTGACATGCAGGCTTAATTTGGGGTATAGTTAAGGGTCAAAAAGGCTAAGTTTGGCTAAAAGTGGAGCTAAATGGATAAAAATGAAAGAAAAGGAAAATTGTGAGCATCTCCCTGCATGTGACACCAGCCACTAACCCGAATGTACATAGGCAAGAAAAAATTGAATTTCATAGAAGTGTAAATTGATCAACATGTTATGCAAGGAGTATACTACTCTCAATTCCTACATGAACTGGTCACAAATGACATCAGTTATATGACTCTAACACTTAGAAATTTTAAGTAGGTTGCCAAATTTATCAGGTCAAGTCTATATGTTCAGCTGTATTTTCAACATTAACTCGTAGATTATGCACATGACAAAGCTAATAAGATGACAGTTTGATGCAGGGCCTAAGTAAAATGACAAATTATAGTGAAATATCATCATGAAAATTATTCTCATGCAAGGAGGGTGGAGGGGTGGAAGGCACGAGTTGAGACGTCACAAGAGGATTATAGATGATTATTATGGTTGCAAATCAATGGAGATTGAAGATGATGAGCTGAAGACGAAATTAATGATCTGCACAAGTAATTTTCTGTTCTTCATCGTCAATTTTGCATCTGAATTTGCTAGGATTGTATTCGATCCCGGTGGATTCCATGGTTTTAAGAATCAGGACGATTCTTTTGAAGAAAAGGAGTATGATACAAAATAAAGTTGATAGTGCACGTTTCTTGCTACAAAAACGAGATCTCAATTATCTAGTGTTATTTTATTATGCAATTAGTTGTTATTTCCTTCCTTAATTTATGTTATCTTATTTAGCAAATAATATCTTTAGAAGATAGTTTGTGTGACCTGAAAGACAGCTTTTTCGAGTTCTATAAAGACTGAATTGCTGCCAATGTATTAGTCACATTATTGAATATTGAATAAGAAAAGAAACAGAATTGTTGTTGCAATTGTGCTATTCGGATCGACGCGTTTCGTTCCAACCCTAGTTCTTGTTTGACGCGTTTTCAAACATTAACTCGATCAACTAGCAATAGGTCTTGCGAAATTGATCACCATTGAACGATCTATAGGTCTAGATCAGTCAAATATCCCTTTTTCATTATTGTTCGTTATTCTTTAAACCATTATTGTTCGTTATTCTTTAAACCGCTTCCGCGCAATTTTCGTATCAGTCTCGCTCGCCAGTATCGGTTTAAATGAATGGACCAATAAAATGCCATTTTTACATGTTAGTCCAGTCCAAATGTAACGAAAGTCTAAAGAGTGGATTACATGTCTTAATACGCTAACTAGCTTTAGCTAAAATAGTCTGATTGTGTAGAACTGGAACAACTTTTTTTTTTTTTTGGCAGCCGTAAATAAAGGTTCCTAACAATCGCGCATAGCCCGTTTTGCCAGACTATGCGCTATCTTGTTCAGGTTCCTGCGCACAAAGCTAAAACATAAACAATGAAAGGAAGTTGAAATAGACGCGATCTCCTCCATAATGCCTTTAATATGATGGTGCTTATGAGCCACTCCTCCCCATTGTTGAAGCATACTAAGACAGTCCGATGAAACTTCCAGATGCAAAAAACCTTGAGCCTTCGCCCATTCCAACACCTTAAGAACGCCAATAGCCTCCGCTTGGAGTGGTGATTCCGCCCTCCCTTTCAACATACCTTCGAAAAGTGGCTTCCCTTCCGCTCCAAGTACAGCCCAACCAAAAGCAGCGATCCCCGTTTCATCCCAACTTGCATCAACCATTATTCTCCATCTATTACAAGAACCAAAAGGGCCAATGATGAAATGGGGTAGGCCATTTTTAAGACAATTCGACTGATTCTCCAGTTCCTCTGACTCGTTTGTTATAGAAACCCCGTCCCCGTCCCCATCATTCGTATTTTTTATTTCCAAGGTCTTGATGACCAGTGAAGCCAGAGTTCCCAGCTGCTTGAAAAAGAATTTTGGTACAAAAGTTTCACCTCTAAAAACAGAGTTGTTTCGCAGAAGCCAAATACTATTCAGAGTAGCCAAGAAGTGTATAAGTCCATAGCAGTTCTCCTTTTGGCCCTTAAGGTAAGTAATCCAACTGATAATCCACTCACCTAAATCCAAGGAGTTATTCTGATTCGTTCTGATTCCCAGTACCGATCCAAACCAGATCCTTGACGATACATCACAATCCCTGAATAGGTGTTCCAATGTTTCAACCTCTCTCAACCCCTTACCACACAGAGTACAAAAAGGATCTCATCCCAGATTTCTCTTAATAAATTCACTCCCAACAGGTAGGGACCCAATGATAATCTTCCATAGCAAAATCTTCCACATTTGAGGTCCTGGTAGTTTCCAAAGAGTAGTTTTACAGAATCTTTTCTTTTTCAAGTTCAGTCTCTCCTTGTCCTTTAAAGTTCCATTATTGTTAAAGAACTCCTCAAAGATCACCCCATATCCACTTTTTACCGTATACCGTCCGTCATTTGAGAAAGGCCGGAAGACTTCATCATGGATCCTAGTGGAAATTATAGGTGTAGCCAAAATCTTATCCACACTTTCTTGTTTAAAAATTAACCGAACCATCCCCTCATTCCAGCCTCCCCCATTAAAACATAAATCCTTAATGCGCAAGTCTTTCATAAAGCCAAACCCCTCTTCCAGCAGTAGATCCACTGGCTCCGGCATACCCCCATCAACCCACCGTGCACTCCAAACATTGAGGTTAGAGTCAATACCAGGTTTCCAAGCAATGTTTTGCAAGACAAAGTCTAAGCCATGTAAGATACTTCGTACCCCCCAGGACTTATTACCCTTATGTCTAATCGGCATTCCTTGCACATAACTTTCCCGACCAAAAATCCTTTCCCGAAAGACACGACAAAAAAGCGACTTGTCCTCATTATTGACTAACCGCCAAGCATGCTTAGCTAGTAAAGCACGGTTCAAACACTCAATATTACGAATACCCAAGCCACCCTCCCTCTTAGGCAAATTACTGAACAGCCTACTACACCAATGAAGAGACCTCCCTGCCCTGAAGCCCGCCCACCAAAAATGTGACAACAAGGAGTTAATCTTTTTTGTCACACTTACCGGTATTTTGAATACCGATAGAAAGAAAATAGATAAATTTGATAGGACAGACAGGATCAGGGTTAGCCTCCCAGCCGGTGAAAGGAAAAGACCATTCCAAGATGAAATTCTCAGCAACACATTCTCCACAAGACCCTTAAAGATATCCTTTTTTGATTCTTGAAAATCAGTTGGAAGACCCAAGTATTTTCCGAAACCTTTATTCTTCTTAATTCGGAAAACTTTTAGACACAAACGAACTTGTCTTAGCATGGTATTCGGACTAAAGATAAGACCTGACTTATCATCATTAATCACCTGTCCCGAAGCCGTGCAGTAATTTTTTAAAACGCGTCTTAGATTTGTAGATGACCTCCCCTTATCCTCCATAAAAAAGAGCGAGTCATCCGCAAAAAAAAGATGTGTCAAAGGAGTAACCCCTCTACAAATTCTTAACCCCTGGAACAACTTGAACATTCCTTTATTTCCATTTATCATTTCAGTCCAACTCCAATTACTTGCTTTGTTAAGGAAAATAATGTATATGTCACACACCCTAAACATTGCTCAATGTGTGGACATCAACGATGAGTTTGTTGTTGTATCCGACATACAAGCCATTACAGATTTACAGACTTGAAGTAGACACGGTTGAAGAGTTGGAGTAGACACGGTAAATGAGCTAGTAATTTAGTTTTTGGCGTAAAGAGATCTGTAAGGGCGATTTTGATATTCACGGAATTTGAACACAGATCATCAACACCAACTCTCATGAGTCATGTGTTCGGATTCAAGCATGTGTTCAAATATTACAACTTTGACATTTCGGATGAGCATGTGTTCAAATATTACAACTTTGACATTTCGATTAAGCCTTATTTTGAAATGGACTATGGTCTTGTGTATAACATTTGTTACTTTTACGTAGTTAAAAGACGTGCTCCGTATCTATTCTAGATATCAATTTTTACCATTACCACGTCCAAAGTCAACTATTCACGTTTTTCTATATGGCGAAAAAGGTTTTACTATTTTGATGAGAACACGACATTTCTAACCCTACACAGATTTAAATAAAAATAAATTTGACATCTTCATTTTGAAAAATATTTTCAAAATTGATCCTGATTCATAATTTCAATTTTTTTTTTAACCTTACAAAAAGGAAATCCAACTTTCGCATTAGAATTGGCATAACTAGACAGGCCTGGTAAATGTTTGCGTGAAAGCCCCAACAGTATAGACTTGGCAAACGGGTCAATCGGCCGGCACGGTTTAGGCTAAATTATTTCGAGTCATTTCCAATTCAGATCATTCTCAGGCATGTTATTAATTTATCCCCTATATACTAGAATAGGAAAAACTCAAAGTTTTCCCGCCTAAAATATTTCCCCTATCAATACTATATATTAAATCCAGAAATCAGGGGACTTCACTGTAATTAAAGAAAGTTATACAAATTAATTATACTATATAGTTTTAAATCAATAGCTCCGTGTGATGGACCCGATTAAGGGATCTCAATGCAAAGATTATATAGTTTGGGTTAAAATTAAATTATATAGAAGTTTGGTAATTATCCTAAACATGGTCAATTTCCTTAAAATAAAATAATTAATTAAAATGGTCAATTTCCTTAAAATAAAATAATTAATTAAGATGGTCAATTTCAAGGAGACTAAAACAAAAAAGATGCCTAGTAATTTTCTTAAATATTTATAGAAGACTAGAAGATGGTCAATTTCCTTAAAATAAAATAATTAATTACTATAAACATGCACACTTATGGTATTAATTATTAGGGTTATTTCATATAACAATAATCCATCCTATTCGTGGTTTGAAATAATCATTTCATCCTATCAATAATCCCAATTAAATCCAACCTAAGCAACATACCTTCTAATAACAAACCAACTGATATTTTTTGAAGTTTATGTTGGAATATTTGATAGTTTTTGGACAACCTGGCTGGCATATGTGAAGTTTATGTGTAATATTTTCAAGTGATGAATCAAGAACTTGGTTTATTTGATACACATAAACATCACAAAATATCAGCTGGTTCGTTATTAGAAGGTATGGTGTTTAGGTTGGATTATTGAGATTATTGATAAGATGAAATGATTATTGCACACCACCAATAGGATGGATTATTGTTATAAAATAACCCTAATTATTATCATCATAAAATTATATATTAAATTTAAAATCTATGCAATTTTATTAAACTTTATAGTTTATTAGATGTATAGAGATGTTAATTATTTAACATAAAAAATATAATAAGTAGGTTATAAATAATTCAAGTTAGATTCCATAATATATAATATTGTATAATTCTTTCGATTTGATTTAATGCATATATGTAATATATTTATATAAATATATAATACTCTTAAAATTGCATGCCTAAGTAGTAAAAGTAATTTTGCCAATAAAGAAAAGAATTGTAGTAACATTGGATATAGTTATATGATAGCAATCACTCATTTGAATAGTAAAAGTAACAATATTATCAACGAGATTAGTGAGAGTGGTAGAAACAACAACGGGAGTAATGAAATAATCAATATTAATGCGGCAATAGTGAAAGTAACAATAATTACGGCGGGAGCAGTGAAATTATCAATATTAATGCGGCATTAGTGACAGTAACAATAATTACGGCGGGAGTAGTGAAAGTAACAATGATTACGGGCAAATAGTGAAATGTTATTACTATTGTTTCATTAATAAGAGTAAAATATTAATAGCAGCACTACTACAGATACAGGCTATAACAACGGCTAAAAATCGTTGTTATATAAAATAGCGGACGTTGTTAAAGCGTCCGTTGTAAAAGGTTTTAACAACGGTTTGTTTTCTTAAGCAACCCATTGTTAAAACTATTAACAACGGTTTTAAGTATAAAAACCCGTTGTGGAAAGTGTGACTCAATTTTGGTGGGAAAGTTATAACAACGGTTAATTTACAAAGAACCGTCGTTATAACTAAAGACAACGGGTTGTTTCTACATAAGCGTTGTTGTTTGTTTTTACAAAATAAAAAAAAATTAAATTAAATATTACTAGATGCATGTATAATTACGGGGCCCGTTATAATTCCGATGCATGCATTATTACTGTCATCCCTCTACTGTGCATATGAATGGACAATATATGGAATGAGAAGGGTTTACATAAGATTTGAAGCAGGGAGATATGATGATTATGGCACAACTTCCTAAACATGCATATATTATATTAATTAAAAAACAACTCAAAGGACACATTACTTAGTATAAATACATACATTATCTCAACCACCATTCCATTATCTCACTATCTTCAAACCCTAACTGTTAAAACAATCCCCAACCCCTAATTAATCTTTCAAACAACTCCAAAGTTCATCAACAAAATGAACGATTACATCCTTAAAACTCTTACTATGACCGAGAACAACAACAGCTTCATCCGCCGGTTGCTCCACATCGAGGACAGTTTTAGGAGCTATCTTGTGGATGCTCAAGCCGCACTCAAGGACGCCAAAAGAAACGGCTTGACAGAGCAGCAGTTGTTGCAGCTATATGACGATATAGCAACTGCTAAACGAAACCTCCAAATAGCTAAGGAGGAGAGGAAGGATATCATAGAAGAGAATAAGACTCTCTATGAAAATATAAGAATTGCATTTTTAGAAATGTAATTCTTTTTTTAATTTATGTATATATATATATATATATATATGGGTTTTTCTAAAATGTGCCCTTAGGGCACATGATAATAAGCTAATTAGGGAAATATTGTTGAGAATATATCACTAATTATGGTAAATATGAGTTTCAACTCTAATTTAACATGATATATTCTCAACAATATTTCCCTAATTAGATTATTATCATGTGCCCTAAGGGCACATTTTAGAAAAACCTATATATATATATATATATATATATATATATATATATATATATAGATTTGGGATCCTGTGAGAACCATTAAGATAATGAGAACTGTGAGAACCACTTATAGCCCTTCGATCTATTGCTGAATGGATGACAAGATTAACTTACCTAAACTGAAAAATCTCGTACAACCAACCACCCCACCCCAAAACTATTCTAATAACCTCATTTTAAGAAAACGTACTCTCTCTCATCTTTTTATCTCTCTCAACGATTATCGTCGTCTCTCTCCTTCATTTACAACCATCAACCAACGTTGTCACCTGCATACGGCGACATGAATTGGCGGCAAGACGACCACTCCTGCCCAAGAAGAGTCATTCTTGCTGAATTGTTCCTAATTTAGGTAATTATTTCCCCCAAATTTTACATAATTCAAAGACATCGAACCCTAATTATTTTCCCCAAATTTAACCTAATTATAGAATGCTTTAATTTCAGGTGAAGGAACTTATTCATTCCAAGCCTTCAACAAATGCTCCATCCAAACTCATTATCTAATCTTGGTGTTAGAATATAGAAGAAATTCAATTCGGGTTCGAATTGACCGCCAAAGTTGATGATTAATCCAAGTGGGATCGAAGATGCTGGTTGGAATTTTTTGTTCCTGACAATCTGAGCAACTTGGTGTAAGTTTTACTAATTTCATTCTAGTTTTGTCTTCTACCATTTACCAATCTTCCTTCTGTTTGTATATCAAAAGTTGTCATTGTCTACACGCTCATTTCTTTTTTTGGCTGAAATTTAGATGAGATTTCTCAAGGCAGTACTAGCCACATTTAGCGTATTAACAATAGCTAAAGTTGATAACCAAAAGTACAAATAAATTATTGTTCTTGATCAGTTTTATGCTCGGAAATTGTTCAAGTTTTGATTACATGACTTTTATACAATTTATAATATTTCGAAAAACTCGATTATTAGCAAGTTATTTTTTTGCTTATTCAAATGTCGCTTAGCGTGTTTCCTGCATTGGAATCGATGTTTCGTCGTTAATTAAACTGGATTGTATCGATTTGTTGCTGAAATTGTCTATATATATCTTGAGTTTTACCATTGCAGATTTAGCATACATACGCGCTGTGTTTTGAGCTATTAAACTTGTCAATATGCTTATATTCGTTCGGGTTTAGAAGCTATAGGTTCAGAATTCTCATTACATTTCGTAACTATTTTGATCTTTCCCCTTTTGTAGCTTTAGTCTCACGTGTTTGTTCGCACGACTCACGAGTCTAGAGAGATTTGAGGACTAACTAAAAAAAACTAATACAAGTAGATCTTATCTAATAGGGGCGAACCTTAGTTTAGTTCAAGGATGTTTAGACTTTGTTGATTTTTTATGTTCATATGAATTTAGTATCTAAAATATTGTAACAAATAGTTTTGATTCAATGTTCTTATGTTAAATTGTAGTCGGGCATGAATGGTAAGGGTTTAGGCTTAAGTAACCTTATCAGTGCATAAAGTAGCCTTGTATATGCATGAAAAAGCGATATATGTGCATTAAACAACCTTGTACATGCATGAAATATTTAAAATATGCATTGTTTTGTCTTTTTTTTTTCTTTTTTGTATTTGATTTTTGATCCCCGGCCCAGTAATAATGGTAAGAGTTTAGGGTGTAATGGCCTTCTCACTGTATGAAGTAGCCTTCTAGATGGATGAAAAAGCGATAAATGTGCATTAAACAACCTTGTAAATGCATGAAATATGTAAAAATGTGCGCCGCTTTGTCTTTTTTCTCTTTAATCCCCTTTTGAATGACTTTTCCGAGAAAGGGTATCGTCCTAAATTTTAGGACACTATTCCCCTAATTTTAATCTCTTCCCCTAAAAAGGGTTCACTCTTCCCCTTTAGGATGTCTTTTGGTCTTGCTGTCGTTCAAATGATAATAAGGGAAAGAGTTTGGGGTGATTAGGCGGGTCCACGAAGCGGCCCGCCTAATCCAACCCGAAACCTTTTGCCGTCCAAAATTTTAGGACACTACTCCCCATCGTTTGTCCCAATAATAATGATTAGGGTTTGGGGTGCAATAGACTTATCAATGCATGAAGTAGCTTTGTAGATGCATGAAAAAGTAATATATGTGCATCAAAAAACCGTGTACATGCATGAAATAAGTGTTATATGGGCATGAAATAAGATTATTATGTGTATGAAATAAGGTTATATGTGTATGAAATAAGGTTATATGTGCATGAAATAAGGTTATATGTACATTAAAAAGTTCTTCAGTTGCATCAAATTACAAATTACTTTTGGTTAAGGACATTAATTTTAAGTTAAACCATTTCCAGTCCTAAAAGAATGGCAAGATTTTTGGGTGCAATTGTTTTATCAGTGCATGAGGTAGCCTTGTAAATGCATGAAAATGCAATGTATGTGCATTAAACAACCTTGAATAATGCCTCGCTAATAAATGAGTGGTTTTAGAGCTGCATAGGCAAGCCAATGCGTGTAAAATGAGTTATGAATTGTGATGCATGCTTAACTGTAAAAAAGCAGGCTGCAGTTAAAGTAAACTTCCGAACTGAGTGCCAGTAGCTCATCACAAAGAAATCCACATCTTTGCTAATTTAAGTTATTGAGCAACTCCACTCGATTAATTTTTCTAATCTTCTATTACTTGCTAGGAATTTGGACTTTTGTGCTAGATTAGATCTTTAAATTTGAAGCAAGTACATAATCACCCTTTATTCATGCATTTTTCTATATTAGGGATCAGAGATTTTCTTTTTTTCTGTATGTAGTATAAGAGGAATGCTTCTTAGGTAAATAATGCACTGGTGGTGCCGTGGTGGTCATGAAGGATGAAATATCTAAGACCATCAATATAATGTGTGTGTGTGTGTGTGTGTGTATCCTTTTGGTTTTCTTTGTTGGTGGTGTTAATTCTTTGAGTGAAACCTCTTTATGGCGATCCGCGATCATGATAATGAAAGTTGTAATGCTATATCAGTATATCTTGGGATTTTAGCAAGGAGCATTCCCACAGCAGCACTGGCTATTACAGTGGAGACAACAAGATATTGAATTTCAAGAGTCTACTAATGACCGGAGACAGCGGCATGTCTCTCGACTTCCTTGCAGTTTATTTCATAGTTTGTTCAATAAATGTTCAATGTTGTTTTAAATTTCGGTAGTGGCAGAAAGAAATGACTGTGGAGGATATTTTTTGTATTTACCGGCCTTTTTATGTAATTACAAGACATTTTAGTGTATCTATTACATCAGTTGTTATTCGCGACCTAATCATGGAAAGGTTTCAATACATTTTGATTGCATTGTGAGAGCCTCGCCAATGTATCAGTTAAGTAGCTTGTTTATAATTGTCTTTATAATAAATGTTTGTTTTCTTAACTCAAGTAGTTCATGCTGTGTTCCCTGAACTTTTGAAGCCTGAACTAAAAAATGTTTATATTCTTTAGCATTTACATAGTTTAGCTGTGCCATCTTCTGTACATGATTTCAGTATATGTGTATTTGTGTGACCGACTGTGACTGAAACCTAGAATTTAATTTTATGACAATGATTTTGACTCATTTCTTTTCAGGGGCTGGAATTGATCTTTCATCTCTATGCATTGTGGAGGGAAATACCTGTTGGGATTTATATACAAACTGCCTTGTGACCAGTTCTTATGGGAATTTGCTGGATGCCTTGGGTGCAAGTATCATGGTATTACTCGCTTATCTACTGATGCACATGATTCTGCCACCACCTGTCAGATTTTGGCATTGCATCTGCTTGCACTTTACCTGTTATATTCCGAGACAAAGTTTTTATTAATTTTGCAATGTTGTAGGAGTTTTGTATAAAAGGGTTAATGTTATAAAAGAGAATTTACTTTGTTCAATAAACATTTCAGTGTACTTATGCCAGTCATTTAGGTGACCATAATCATATGAATACGGCCTTTATTTCATACTCGTATTTGTTTAGCTTATTTTAAAGGCTATTAGCTCAATGGTAGAGCAATGTGCAAATTTGCACAAAGGTATGGGTTCGAGTCCCATATAGCCTACTAAATTGCAAAATCTCATGATAAGAACGTGTCATGATGTGAACAATACAATACAATTATGAATAAGGATGCAGGCCATGATCAAATTCAAGCGAGCAGCAACAATGCAAATGATAAGCCAATGTGATAGCTTGATTAGCTTCACAGTGATCAAAAAATTTTCTTGACTACAAAATAAAAAGTAAAAGAAAGAATGGCATTTCATAGCCAATATGGGAATCGAACCCATATTTTGTGCATTGCACAATGCTCTGCCATTTGAGCTAATTGGCTTTCGGAGTTGAACCCAAATGATGCGCTAATATTTTGTGCACTTTTCTCATCTTTATGCTAATGGTAGTACAATAGTATAGTTGATCACCTCATATACCTTAAACTGATCCTGGATGGTTTCATTTTGCCCTATCGAGACATCGAGTCCTGAACCTTTGCTCTCATAGCAGCATTAGCAATCACTTTTGGCCTTGTTATAAATTCCTGATATTGTGATTTCTCCTCGCCTAAGGACGACAATATGGCATGCAATTCTTCTTTCTCTGCCTGCAAGCCAGAGAGTACACCTGAAAGTCAATTCCTAATGATGTACAATTCACAATAACAAAAGTTACTAAAGAGAATAGGCCTCATGTACGCCTGAAAAAATTAAGAGCAATTCAACCACTTTGAATCACAAATATGCCACCGTCTGACATGAACCTTTCTACATAGACATATTTATGAATTAAACTCAGCTTGATATGTACACTGTGTTCAGAGTTTCACACTTTGCAAGCTACTAGGTCACTTAAGTTACTAAATTTAAACTAGTCATTGCTTTGTGCATGTATAAATAAGCTTAGGTATCCGACTCATCTGATTTATTCTCTTCACATTAAACGAGTATTATGCACGTAAAAATAAGTTTAGGTGCATAGAAATATTCAGTAGATGCACCAAAATAACCACTACATACACAAAAAATATTAATAACATTTACAAAGAAAGTGAGATTATGCATTTCCTAAATTCAGGTATGCTACATCTTAATGAAAAATTAAATAAACTTGCTAAAAATCTTGGTCAAAATCATATAAAGAAAAAAAAAAGAGGACAAAAAGTTACAAACAATGATACACAGAGAAATAAAAGACATATAAGGGTAGGATGGAAAAAGGTTCCGTAGACATAGAAATTGCTATCGAAGCTGTTGATGATAGTGGAAACAAAAGTCCAACATTATATGGATAGAAAAGGAATCTATCCTTTACTTGGCTAAGCACAAACCTTTACAACAGCCACTTTCGAAGAAGCTACAATCCCAATCCAACAAAAGCCTACTATACTACTATTTCAATCGAACTAATTTACTGATATTACAGTCAGAGTAATTCCGGATGGTACTGATTATGAACCGTAATTTACTTCTATTCCAGTCAAATTAATTCATTGTTGCGTCAATTTAGGTTAAAATCCAATCAATCATAGAAATTTTACATAAAATAATTGTTCTATTGTTATAACATAGAAATAATATCTTCAAATTACAAAATTGAATAAATTTAAACAGGAAACTTACCTTTGTGAATGGTGGTGAAGGAGGAGTGCGACGGTGCTCGATGACAATGAAGAAGGAGAAACGCGCTGGTCGGCGATGGAGAATCCGGTGATGTGCGGTGGTCGGCGACGGAGAATCTGGGGATATGCGATGTCCGGCGAAGGAGATGTTGGTGATGTGCGGTGATGGAATGAGGAGCCAGATAGGGAGAAGAGATAGAAATGTTTGGTTTGTAATGATAGAGACTGTATAATCCAACGGTCCTGATAGGTTCTCATGGTTCTCAATATATGAGTGGTCCTCACCGGATCTCGACCCTATATATATATATATATATATTAATGAATTATTAATTAAGTTTATCATGCATTCCTCTCTATCATCTTGCTTCTTCTTTGTTTTATTTTATTTAATTTGTTTTACGAGCTAATTAAGCGAATAATAACATAATAATGATCGATAAAAACCCATCATATATACATGCAAATGAAATAATTAAAAAAAAAAGAAAACAATGACGATGAAACCAACAGTGACGGCGAGATTTACCTGATAATTAGAGAAAGTAAGAGACGATGAAACCAACAGTGACGACGAGATGATAAAGCGACGATGAGAAAGAGAGAAAGAGACGATGAGAAAGTGTGTTTGCTGTGTTTGTGTTTGTGTTTGTCTGTGTTTGTGTTTGTGTTAGGTTATGTATGTGTTTTGTGGCTATAGCTGATCTGTGTTTGTGTGGTTTATAGTATGGAAAGTATTGACAACGGTTGTTAAACAACAACCGTTGTTAAATAAGTTTTAACAACGGTTGTAAAACAACAACCGTTGTTAAATAAGTTTTAACAACGGGTTTAAAAATACCCGTTGTGATTACTTTTCACTAACTTTGCGCCAATTTTGCGCCAAATTATTAACAACGGTTGTGCAAATTTGACCCGTTGTTAAAACTTAGGGTTAATTGATAAAGAGTACCAATATAATGACCATTTTTCATAATCAGTACCAACATAATCAATAATTAATAATCAATACCAATATAATAACTTTTTTCTACGATAGGTACCAAGTCGCCTGGAAATCTCATCTTAACCTACTCTAAAAAGTCCAAAAAGGCATCAATCAAGTACAAATCTCCACTCACCCACTTCCAAACTCCCTCTCTTAGATGAAAGCACCTTTAAAATAGAAAAAAAAAATTGAGTAAAAAGGCGATTTGGTACCTATCCTAGAAAAAAGTTAATATTTTGGTACTGATTACTAATTATTGGTTATGTTGGTATTGATTATGAAAAATATGACTAAAGTTGGTAGTGTTTATCAATTTACCCTAAAACTTATAACAACGGTTATATAACCATACCCGTTGTAATTAAGTTTAGTAAAAATCGCGCCATACATTCTACAACGTCTATTGTGATTTTCGTGCATAAACGTTGTTAAAGGGGCGTTGTAGTTGTCTGGATTTGTAGTAGTGCAGGAGTAGTGAATTTGTCTCAAAATTTATTTCATCGTAATTTTAGGATATGTTATAAAAAATATATTAATGATTAATTTATGGGTTATGCAACTTTAAGTAATTTTATTTAATGGAAAAACAAATTAATGGTAAGTAGAGGTAGCCCGGGCGAAGCCGGACACCAATACTAGTTTTGATACAATCTCTTATATTATTTCCTATTTCAATATAGTTCCCTATTTAAGATTTTCTTCTAGGTTTTTTTGATGATAAAAATTTCGTTCTCGAAAAGATGAGTTGTAGCTAAAAGATATGCTATTAAAAAAGTTGTAAAACAATATCATTAGATCTGTGTAAAAACGTTTTTTTTTTTCATTGAAACACATATTTCATGTTATGAGTCCTACTTAAATTGTTTTTTTTCCTCTCAAATGAAAATACAATAATGAAAACGTTAAAAAATAATGAATTGTCAATTTACACTCTATAAATATAGTATACTAAAAGGTAAAATTCTATAAATACCGTGCATGCATTGCACGGGACTTATACTAGTTATTACTCCTTTCCATCCAAACCAAAGGTTACATTTGACTTTTTGGCACTATTCATAATTGTAGAGATCTTTGGTATTATTAGTAATGTATAAGAGAAAATATAGTCATGCGAGATCTTGTTTGATTCATCGTCATGAATGCTATAAGAATATCAAGTTTTTATAATTTTTAATAATGTGTAACTAAAGATATTCACGTTGCAAAACGCGTTTCGGCAAGCGTAATAAAGTCAAATGTAACCTTTGGTTTGGATGAGAGAGACTACTAATTACTAAATATTTAGGGATAATGGTTTGTGTTCTATATAATAAACATTCGGATCCGATTATACTAAGTCAGGTCAATCCGTGGTACAAAGGTCAAGCTCAGGTCCTTAGTTTGGATGTTGTGTGACTATGTCGACGGATTATATTAGTAACAGGATTCGAACTCCGAAATAAATATCAGATCTGTTAAGTGCGTTTTAAGCCTTTGAAAATTGAAACCTTTCTTCTCTCTTCCTCAAGAGAAAAACAAAAGAGAGGCCAAGAACAAAACTCCCATTTCCACACACACCTTCACAAAATCAAACAAAATTCCCACAATTTTCCCTTCATTTCCCCCAAAATTCAAAAAAAAAAAAATGGTGACAATTACATTCACAAATGCCAATAATTTGGTATCATCTCCATCAATTTCCACCCAATTTAATACCAAAAAGCCTTTTAATTCTCTACCCAAAACATGTTCTTTCCACACAAAAACAAAAACAAGAAGAAATGGGCAAAATAGTAATTATACATCTTTTAGGGTTTCATGTTCTTCTTTCTCTTCCATGGAAAATGCTAAAATTAAGGTTATTGGTGTTGGTGGTGGTGGTAATAATGCTGTTAATCGTATGATTGGTAGTGGTTTGCAGGTATAAATTATTCATTTTTTTCCTACATTCCCCCAATTTATAGTTATTTTGCAGTAATTTGTTTTCAAGTTTTGAGCTTTCTGATTTAGTTAATAATCCCCATTTTGTTTTTATTGAAACCCGACACGGGTGCGTGTCCAAGTGTAAAAAATTGCATATTGGGGCTTAGAATTAGGTGTCCTAACTCCTAGGGTTAAGTGTTGAGGGTCGGATACGGGTACGCGAGAGGGAATACGAAGAGTCGGAGTGTCTGCTAAATAAGGTACATTCTTGGAATCTAGGGTTTTGTTTCTTTTTAAAGAGGAGTGGAGGTTAAGGGGAAATGTTGTAGCTTTAATTTGGATATGGGTACTCCCTCCGTCTCAGGGGTAGGGGTGGGGTAGGGGTATTTTAATCGAAGGTAAACAAATGATTGGGACATAGGGAGTATGTTTCTGTGACATAAATGGTGGGGTTCAGTTAATGTATTATACAACTGGTTGTATATACAACCAATTCAATGTAGTTGAGCTTTGTTATAAAGTTATCGAGCTCTATTGAGAAAGTTATCGAGCTATGATACAAAGTTATTGAGCTTAACAGAATAATTATTAAGCTCAATAACTTCGTAAAATAGCTCAATAACTTGTAAGATAGCTCAACAACTTTGTGTATGAGCTCAACAACTTGAGGCGGTTGTACAATGGTACTATACAACTGGTTGTAGGATAGTATTTGTGGGGTTCTTGATTAGATTAGTAATGGGTATATGAGCGTGGATTTTAATTGAATTGGGTTGGTCTCGCATTATATTATAAGCTTAGTAATTGTTTCATGGAAGCTCTCAAAGATCCTACATTCTCTTGGATTAGAATTTTTCATTTGTGTATGGAATAGTACGATTGATATCAATCGGGTATATGTTCGTTTGTAGCTGAGGATTGATCGTAACAGTTGAAACTATACCTGTCAAATCCTAAATTAGATGTATATCTATGCATTTGAAGCTGCTGCTGTTGTTGTAGAGTCAGTGTAGATGTGAATGCTCTTATTGCTAGATTGAATAGTATAACCAGAAAACCGTCTGCTTGCAAGCTTTTCAAGCATGTTTGTGATTTATATCCGTCTAGCGGTTTTAGTGATGTATAGAGAATGATTAGTGGTAGTAGTAGTAGTAGTAGTAGTAGTAGTAGTAGTAGTAGTAGTAGTAGTTGCTATCTATGTGTTAGAAATTGTAAGTTAGCTTGGATTTATTGAGACTATTAGCTACTTGTAGGGTCACTAAACTTATTTGAACTTTGTGAGTGTATCATGTAGTTGATGCTTGCTAGATTATGTCTAAATTTGGCATTACTTTATTAGAGATCTAACTAATTTAGAAACTCATGTTTTCATTTAAGTCTTACGAATTGTCTTCCTACTGAATTTGACGGTTGATTGTCGGCCACAATTTATTACATCAATCTTTTCATAATGGAATGTCTATTTTATTTCAACTTTTTGTTCCATACCATTAATTACCTTGGCTGGCTTCCAAGAAAGGCAGGGATATATCTGCTTTAGTCTTGCTAAAATGATTCTAAGGAATTTCAAATTTTTTGATAACGCAAACATAATAGTGCATGATTGCCTATTCTGATGTTACCTGTTTGGCTATGGCAGGGTGTTGATTTTTATGCCATAAACACAGATGCTCAAGCATTGTTGCATTCAGCTGCCGAGAACCCAATCCAAATTGGAGAGCTTTTGACCCGTGGATTAGGTCTGGCTCTGTTTTAGCTGTTACAACTGTGTGTGCATTTATCTTTCGTGTATGATTTGGATGTGAAGTTTCCATTTCCATTGGAGCAAGTGACCTATTCATTTGTTTCGACTATGATTGAATAAAGCAAAATGACTGTTAAACGGTTTGTGCTTCTTATTGTTGTGAGGTGCCAGTCTTTCAATGTATATTGTGACACAATTTTCATTATGGATCTTCCATAAACAGTTTGTTTATGTTTTATACACAGTGGTAAGACTGTGTACATTCGCGGGAAACTACATTTAGAGTCTTGTTTGGATGTTCATTCTGTAAATAACTGAATAGTTTTTGTGATCTGATGCATAATGATTTTAATTTGGCGTCTCTTTTTCACTTTTGATGGAATTGACTTCATAGTGATGCAGGTGCTGGTGGGAATCCATCATTGGGGGCTCAGGCTGCTGAAGAGTCCAAAGAAGCTATCGCAAATGCTCTCAAAGGATCCGACCTTGTTTTTATAACAGCAGGTATGGGTGGGGGTACAGGCTCAGGTGCTGCTCCGGTCATCGCTCAAATATCCAAGGATGCCGGTTACCTCACTGTAGGTGTGGTCACCTATCCCTTCGGCTTTGAGGGGCGCAAAAGGAATTTGCAGGCAGGTGCCACTTTGATTTTCTGGATTAGACTCTTAGTACATAAAGTCTTAAACACTATTCCTGTTTGAGTTGAAACAGTTACCTTATCAGTGAACAAATTATACTTCAAAGTTTGTTTTGCGCAAAAATTAATGTACAATATTAGAGCGAGATGCGCGATGTAAGCTGATGAAAGATGTATGTCAACAAACATAATGGCAACATATAACATACACAAAAAGGAAAAATTCCAAATGGGAAGTTTATTAGTGGGTGTCACAAAAAAGGTTCTTTTCATAGACGAATAGATTACTTTTTAATTTTGAAGTTCTCTCTTAGGTCTCTCAATGCTTTATAATCTTTTTCAACTGAAGCCTTCATCTTATATTCACATTATGTTTGAGATTCGGGCCCCCAGGTAATTTCTGAAATGTTCTTTTTTGCTCTCTTCAGGCGCTGGAAGCAATAGAAAAGCTGCAGAATAATGTCGATACTCTAATTGTGATACCTAATGACCGTCTTCTGGACATTGCTGATGAGCAAATGCCTCTTCAGGATGCTTTTCAGCTCGCTGATGATGTTCTCCGCCAGGGAGTTCAAGGCATTTCAGACATAATCACAGTAAGTGCCTCGACTGAACACTGAAGTAAATGTTCCCTTAGTATTGTTCTACTAGTTTAGTTCTTGAATTGTTTGGCATTAAGATAAATGTCTAGCAGGAGATGTAGAAACCGCCATTTTGGACAAATTTGCTATGATCAGTGAACAATTAAATTATTGCTCGATAGAATTTGAGATGTTCTGGACTTCTCTGATATTTCTCAACCTAAGAGACTAAGACGTAGGTAGCATGAAAAAGACACAGAAATGACAATCTTAGTTGTAGGAATAGCGGTCGTGTTTGATTACTTCACTGATAATTTAGATATGAATGTGGTGCATATACGGGCAATTACATCTATTAGTTTATGTGAACTTTGAATGTTTTCATATTTTTTCCAGATACCTGGACTTGTAAATGTAGACTTTGCGGATGTCAAAGCAGTAATGAAGGACTCTGGAACGGCAATGCTTGGAGTAGGTGTTTCTTCCAGTAAGAATCGGGCAGAAGAAGCAGCTGAACAAGCTACTTTGGCACCTCTTATCGGATCGTCTATACAATCTGCTACAGGCGTTGTATACAACATAACTGGTGGAAAAGACATAACATTGCAAGAAGTTAACCGAGTTTCACAGGTACTGTTATAATTTACATTCTTGATTTCTTGCAATGTTACCCAGTCTCTTTAGTCAACAAGGCCAAAATAGGAACATACATGAGATAAATGGTAGCGGTTGCTTCATTTGCCGAAATTATGTGAAAAACTACTGTTACATCTGGTGTATCCAAAAAACACAAATGGGCGCTCAAAATGCGCGATTTTTCACAACCATCAGGTTTTTTTTACATTTACTCCGTACTTGTTTAAATATCTATAGGACTTTTCTCTTAGAAAAGCTAAACTAAAATAAGATGGTTCTATACTGAGATTAACCCATTAAGGCATTAACCTTATAAATATGGAGTATATAAGGACTTGAATCTGTCTCTCATATAATTATGTGAGACTGTTTCATACAAGACTCGCGTCCTCTGCCAAAAGGTGTTCCACAGTATTCTGTTCTCTTTTCTGCTATCCACACCTCATAATTTTGACCATATTTTCTCGCGTTTTCCCTGTCCTTTTTTTGCCTCACTTGTTTAGTGATATTACATGATGATACATGTCCGCCAATCCCACATCACTCACAACTAAAGTTTTTGATATGATCAGATTGTAACAAGCTTGGCGGATCCATCAGCCAACATAATATTCGGTGCTGTCGTCGACGAACGGTACAATGGGGAGATTCATGTGACAATCATAGCAACAGGATTCTCCCAGTCATTCCAAAAATCAATACTGTCAGATCCCAAATCTGCAAGACTGGTCGAGAAAGTCGCTGCTCAGGAACTCAAAGGATCCGCTATGCCTCTCAAATCTCCCTCTCCCAACTCATTACCACCTCGACAGCCTTCAAGAAAGCTCTTCTTCTAACTCACTCGAAACTTTCCCATCTTTGTAACCCCCTATGGTTATATGTTTTGTAATGATTTTGTTCCCAATCAATGTTATCTTTCCCCTTTTCTTCATCTTCCTTCCTCCTCGTCTCGCTTTTGTAGTTCGTCTTTGTTATGCCTATTTTGCCTGGTTGTAAATTGCTTCCCTAAATTATGGGAATTTTTCATCATTAGTTATTGTTTTTCTAAGGCTTAATACAATGATTTCAGATGGAAGGGAAAGCAGTGACATATGTCATAATTCTGCTATTACAGTCAAATTACAGTCGATTTATAGTCGGAGAAAATTTTCCGTTTGGTTCGAAGGAAGTCACAGGGGTTAATAACCATGAGGAGTTATCTTCCCATACAGTTCCATCTCCTGTATTTATGTCTCATCTTTCTTTCTTTCCCTTCTTTTTCGATTACTCGTATATAACTATGCATGTAACATTGTAACCCCTTAAATTGTGTTATACTTTATCAGTTTATCCCCCAACCATGGAGTTTTCTAATGGCCTCCTATGTAACCCCCGCTACTTTGTCTGCTTGTTTTAGCGCCGAGCAGAGTTGGGTGTCATTCGCTGCGCCTGATTTTGAATTGAGCAATGCCGTGTTGGCCCAATGCCTTCGTGAGGACTGTGACCCAGCTTCCACCCGTTTTCAAACCAAAAGTAACGCAAAGCCTTTCCGTAAAGCTGATAAACAAATAAGGTTTTGTCAAGTTAGTGACCTTGTCAATATCAAATGTCATTTTTTTTTCCTAACCCAAACCTGAACCAGTTACAGAAGGAGATAAATAGTCTCAACCTTAACTTAGACTACTTAATTTTCCCTTAAAGCGAAGTGACTCGACTAGTTTATCTTTAGCGTACCATTTTCAACCCGCTTAATCCGTATAACCTAGCAAGTAGTGTTGTACTCGGGCTAGGTTCGGCCGGGCTGGGCTGACCGGGGGACTAGGCAGGCTCACTTGACTAGGCCCTGAACTGGCCCGTGGGAGGGGCGAGCTTGGCTAGGCTGGATGGTTTTGTGACCCGGGCTAGTGGCCCTCACCTATTTTTTTTCCTAAATGGCTAGATTATTGAAACCCGGGCCCGTCCTGTGTATTGGGCGGGCCTTGAACGGGTTTGGGCAGGCCGAGCCAAAAGTGGTCCTTGTGGTGGGTCGGGCCAGCTGACTTGTTGCTTTGGCTAGCTCTACTAGCACCCATAAACTAAAATGATATGCTCAATTTTTAAACGGGTTAGGTGGATTACCAACTAAACATGATGTACTTCTTATGATTTATTCGTGTTGGAGGACTTTAACCGTAAATCCATAACCCAGTCCCATTAAATTTCTTGTTATGTCACCTCGGGTTCGGGTTCGGGTTCTTGTTGTGTTCTCAAATCAGATCAATGATTGGTCACCTCTAAGTAGAGCACAAAATGGATGTCAGGTAGATTCGAACCCACACACATGAGCACATGAAACCCCATCCCACGGCCCAATAAAACCTGTCCACACATATCCTTCCATACAAAAACACCCCCAAATTTCCCAAAAATTAAATTAAAAAAAATCGCAATAAAATAAAACCCAGTGAGTTAACTCGCTCTCAAGCTCACTCACTCAGTCACTCGTTCCTCTCTTCACTCTCACGAGGAGAGAGAAAACTAGAGTGAACCAAAAAATCTGCTAAAAAAACAGGTTTAAAAATGTCAGATTTAGATAAACAAATTGAACAATTAAAAAGATGTGAACCCTTAAAAGAATCAGAAGTTAAATCACTTTGTCTTAAAGCTATGGAGATTTTAGTTGAAGAAAGTAATGTTCAAAGGGTTGATGCTCCTGTTACTGTTAGTAATTCTTCTTCTTCTTCTTTTTGTTAATTTTTTCTCGGTTTTTGAGTGATTTTGGTTTTTAATTTTTGTGTGTGTTTGTTTGTTTTGTTAATCTTTGGTTTAATTTTAGTGGGTAGTTTCTTGATTTTGATTTTGTAATGTTGTTTGGTGGGGTTGGTTTTCTTGGGTTATTCGGAAACAGCCTCGTTCTGCTGGGTAATTTGCGGGAGTGATTGAGGCATTGAGATAATGTTGTTGTCGCTGTTTGATGGCGGAGATTTGTAGTTGTTTGTTACAGTAATTGGATTTGATGAGTATGTTATGCTGATGCTTCATTGAGTTTGTTGTATTTAAGGTGGAAAGGGAAAAGTAGTGAAATAATTTGATTGAATCTAATTAGGGTTCTTAATTAGTTGATGTATCTTCCTGTTTTATTTGTGAAGAGAATGAAACTGTGAAATCGATATTCTCACAATATACATGATTACAACTTTTAGAATATGATGATTTGAAATTAGTTGTGTAGATGAATCGGATATGGGGAAATTAGTTGGCAATGGATGATCAAATGCGGACGATAAATGTAGGATTGAGGGATTATCAGTTGCTTGAATAGTTGAATGCTATCAGCTTATCACCCTATCAGGCTGTTTTAAGCTCTGAAATACTGTATGATAGTCGAGCTTTAGTAGGGTGCATGATATGTAGATGTAATGTTTACTTTACTGTCTTTCTCAGATATGTGGTGATATACACGGGCAGTTTTATGATGTAAAAGAGCTGTTCAAAGTCGGTGGTGATTGTCCGAAGACAAACTACTTGTTTCTTGGAGATTTTGTGGATAGAGGGTTTTACTCTGTTGAGACTTTCCTCCTACTTCTTGCCCTTAAGGTATTTTCATGCTTCTAACCTCTGTGGAACGAGATTCTTTTGAACTGAGCTGATTGATGCACTATGGTTTAGTTCATTCCTGCTAGATTAGTACTTTGCTTTATCTAATGTAATGTGTGGTGAAAACATCTAGAACCAGTGAATGTTCATGAGATGGATTCTCATTCAGTATTTTTTTACAGCAACTGACAAAACAGTCACTTATTGCTTTTTCGATAACTGCGCTAGAGTGAATTTGTTTCCAGTTAGTTTCAGTGTGACATCCAGGGGATGTTGGTCGTTATTTATTGTCATTGCCTGTTGTGATGTAAGATAGATGAAGTGTGTTGATGTCTTGTGTAATGTTAGGGTTCAAGGGTTTAAAAGATATAGAGTAGATAGAGGTTATAAGCTCTTTACTTTGCATCATTTGCTGAAGTATGCCATAATTGTTGTATGCATTTCCGATTCTTAAATTTATGTTGTCTTTCTAGAGATATAGGTTAAGAGAAGTTTAGATTATCCACTTATGCTAGTTTGGAGATTCTAAGAAAATAATCTTTTTAAGCGATATAATGGGGGAAAGTCTTAATTGATGTGGATGCTACCGATGAATAATTCTTGCATATTCCCTTACTATGCTACCTTACGTTGAGCCAATAAACCCCTTGGAAAAGACTGACCAAACTCGAAGTTTTTTTTTCCTGGAAGCTTAGATGTGAGCTCTTTCCTGTGGAATGATATCAAAGGAGATGCTAGATCAGTCCTCTCTGTACACATTTATTTTTGACAATTCTTACATATGGGTGGGGGATGGGGCGGGAGTGGTTGGTGGTTTGAACCTGCTATGTCCTTTCACTGTTGACTTCCAGATGACAAAAGCTCAGCTCTATCCTTGCTGAGTAAAACGCAGAATGAGAGCAATTCTGACATTACAGTCATGTATACCCTTGAAACGTGGAAGTACCTCTACTAGTCTCAAGTGTTGAAGCTGGCAGTAAAAACAGGCAAAAAGAAACGCTTAGAATGCTTGGGGATGGGGCTTGAATTAACTCAGTCTCTGGAAGAGGCCCCGGATGAGCAAAGCGCTTTAGTCTGGTCGGAAGATTTGAGGTCCTAGTAGATCTTGACTCACTCACTTCAAGAAACCAAAAAATGGGTAGATCACGAGTGAATAGAAATCCAAAACTGCAGTCAATGCCAATTGACTTACTTTCATAAGTAAGGACAAGAAATAGATATATAAAAAAAAGCCCGTGAGCCAATCAGTATAGATTTTTATGTTTCCAAGAGCTAGAGATGCTTCACAGATATGGAACCTCCCTTCAAAACGCCATGGGAACTAGTAGAAGAGGAGCATATCAATTTTGTATTTGGGAACTTATATGATGGAACAATATTTCAGAAGCATAATATTTGTATTGTGGGCTCTAGCTTCTACCAATTACTAAATAAAATAGTGAGTTATGAAGTCTTATTTTGGGAACGATAGTGTATTGGGGGTTGTCAATTACGCTCCCTAGCTCTAAGCCTCCAACCACTTTAGTGCCATCCACATACACAGATCTCTATCTTATTGTAGAATCACTAATTCATCTTTTAGACCCATCTTTTATCTGCACCAGACATCTCAACACTGTTTGGCTGCCATTGCACTTGGTTCTGATTCCGCGAGCTATCCTACGTCAATGTAATTGCAAAAGTTTCTGTGATTGGTTTCTTGACACCGCCATCATTTATCGTTTAAGGTTGTGCTGCCAGTCTGTCTTAGAATTTGTCTTGGCCCTCTTTTTAAGATAATATCATATTTCCTCATCCACATACTTAGGGCCTTATTTGAGCGTAGGGTTTGATTCAAGTGGACCAAGAAATGGGGGCAATGAGCTACAGTTACACTATTTTCCTCACTTCTATCTTTCACCTCCATCACTTTCCTCCATTTTTTTAGTTCATTTTAGCTCTATTACTCCCCTAATAATTAGTTAATTACCTTCATCCCAAGCAAGCCCTTAATATGAGTTAACATCCCTTGGATCAGTTATGCCTCCCGTTTGTAATTAGACCTCAAAGGCTCAACTGTCTTTGGAACACACCTGTGCAATTGTGTTAGCATGAACCATCTCAGTGCTAGATGGCTAGCAGTGCAAAAGAAAGTTGCTTATGCATTAGGAGGTAGGAGGTCTTTGTACTCACCTCTTTTTGCATGGGATAAATCAAGTTAGCTGGCCTTCTTTTGGTTGACTGGAGTGGAGGAAAAAGGAGAATCTGATGAAAACAGCCGATTCAGTGACTATGTAACATTTGTGGCATAACACCCTAAAACTTGAGATTTTAATTGATCAATTGTTCTTCTGCATTGATGTGCTTCTCATTTTGTTATTTTTATTCTTGTCATTATTTTTGTCAACCCATCTCCCCATCAGTCTCTTATATACTCAGAGGACACGTTAACTTGAGTTCATGGTTTGCAGTTCCCCTCTTCTGTAAATTGGATGAAATGTTCAGAGAACACAATTTTTGCCCTTTCTCATTTATTTTCTCTCATTTGACTAAATGTATGTGTCTAATCTAGTTAGTACATTTAGGTCAGATATCCAGATCGGATAACGCTAATCAGAGGGAACCATGAGAGCCGTCAAATTACTCAGGTTACTCAGTGTCCTATCTTTTTTTTCCGGCTTCCTTTCTGATTTTGCTTTTGGAAGTGTCTGATGTTTTTTTTCTCCAGGTATATGGATTTTATGATGAATGCCTCCGCAAATATGGCTCTGTAAATGTTTGGAGATATTGCACTGATATATTTGATTATTTAAGGTTTGCTCATCTTTAAAGCTAACTTTTTAACTTTTTTGTTCGGTGTGGCCTTGTAAAGTTAGATGTTGATAACTACAGAGTTTGAGGCAATACATAGTCAGTTAATCCTTCATAGTCCAAATAAGCTTCTGACTGCGCTATACTTTTAATATAATTCAATATTTTAAATATAAAACAATCGTAGTTTCTTAGGCCATGTCTCATAAATCATAATACGAAACTGATATCAGGAATGACTAAGATGTCTGGAGAGAAAACTCGAATAAGTTAGTGGATGGAAACTTTCTAATTAAGTGAAGGGATTTGGTTCAAGTTCCTTAGTCTGTGTGCTTCTTCCCTCCTTTGCATGGTTAGGGATTTGATCGTCGGATCTCCGAATCAAATCATCCGTACTAGGATGGAAATCATTCATGAACTAGGTTGTCAAAGTTATTCATATTTGAACCTAGTTCAGGATAGGTAGCGTCTGAACTAAAACTCATTGCTTGAACCAAATTGAACTCTGAATCAAGTCGTACTGCTTCTACCTCTATTCTCTAGGAAGGTGAAGTTTAGGAATTTAGTTACAGGATTGTATAATCGTTATCAGTATTGATGACAACTTGAAGGTCTTACTGGACTAAGATGTGTAAATGACGTGAAAATGCTCTGTTGTCATTCATTAGGGTCATTCTCGTTAATCCTTGAATTTGTCAACAATTTTACTGCATCCAGAGTCTAATGAATTAAGAAGCTAGTACTGCTCTGTCATGAAGCTAGCCTGCTACTGTGGTTAGTATATGGCTTTGTTCATTTCTTAGCTTGATAAGCACGCCTTGAGGACCCTTAAACCGAAGGGTCCGTGAGACACTAGCCAATACGCTTCAATGTGCCTTATAGATAAAGTGCACCTAGCCAGGCCGCACTACTTTGCAATTAACATTTTTTTCCTTCTAGTTCTATTATTGTGACATTCCCTTTGCCACATTATCCCTAACTTTTACTTCTTCATGTTGGCCCTCTTAAATCCAAAAGGGTATTGTTGCACAAAAGCTATATGTTGAAAATGCAAATTTGTTTGCAAAAAAAGGTGTGCTTCGTCTCTAGGAGGCATAAGCCGTAGCGCAGGCCCTTGCGCGTTGTTGCCATGGGCCTTTGTCGCCTTGGTGTGCTTCGTGCCTTTTAAAACTAAGGTTCATTTTAAAAGTCTAGCTTCACCTTTTCTTTAATGATGCCTGAATTCTGCTTATGCCTTCATGACAGTCTATCAGCTCTGATAGAGAATAAGGTATTTGGCGTTCATGGTGGTCTTTCTCCCTCCATGACATCTTTGGACCAGGTAAAATCTAGTATATCCAAAATTATTCTTGGTAGCCATTGGTTTTCTTTCTCTAATTAGGAAATACGAGTAGGAATTAAAGCAATCTGTTTTCCAGATACGGGCAATTGACAGAAAGCAAGAAGTTCCACACGATGGTGCAATGTGTGATCTCTTATGGTCGGACCCTGACGATGCAGTGGATGGTTGGGGAATGAGTCCTCGTGGAGCTGGCTACCTTTTTGGCGCCACTATTGTCTCTCAATTTAACCATGCAAATAACGTCGATTATATATGTCGTGCACATCAGCTGGTAATGGAAGGTTTTAAGTGGATGTTCAATGAGCAAATTGTTACAGTATGGTCAGCTCCTAACTACTGTTATAGGTAATTTTTGTTCTGACCGATGCATATCTGTATGGATTATATATCTAGTGCGAACACCCAAAGGTTACTCAATCTGTTTAATTTCTCATGCAATTTTAGATGCGGTAATGTCGCTGCAATACTTGAGCTTGATGAGAATCTTAACAGGAAGTTCCGTGTTTTTCACGCAGCTCCACAGGTTTGTACCACTAACTTGCTTTTCATTGTTGAATAATTATACTTAGTGTAACCAATTTCTACTGGCAAAGATTCCCATTTTCATTCTTCTTGGCTTGGTTTTTAGCCCTACAAGAACGTACTATTAAGCTACTTGTGTGAAGCATTTATGGAAATCTGAAAGTACCTTTAAGAAGCTAGCTTAAAATCTGAAAGTAGCTAACTTGTGACCGAAAAGTTGCATTTTGTGGTCTAGAATAAGCAGGGACCAGATCCTTTGTGTCCAAATCGTACGGCCATTTTTTTCTGCATTTTGTTCAAGTTTGGTGTTAAGATTTTTTGGTTTTTACAATCTTGTACAATAAAATTAGTTTTAATGGGACACACTTGAAGGTCTCGCCACTTGACAATAGACATCGTGCTGGGTGTCGGATATGCAATACGTTGTCAAAGCGAAGTGTTTGGTGTATAGGTGGTGACTTCATAGCTCTCTTACTGGGACTGTTACAACTTCATTCAGACACTTTTAAGCTAGCTTGACTTCATACCTCTCCTTGGGCAGTAAAATTAGACGTGTCTATCAAAATTATCAGATTTGAGGGTCTGACCCTTAGTCTGACACTGATATTCAGTTTCTGTGCTCGAATCCCGCTAACAACACTGATATTCAGTTTCTGTGCTTATAGTGTATTTTATCAGTTGATGAAATTGCATGGTTTCTACTTTTAACCAATTCAGGAAGCAAGAGGAGCTCCAGCTAAAAGGCCTGCACCTGATTACTTTCTCTGAAGATGGTTCTGTTCACCATTCACACTATACTGAATCAACGATAATTTATCGTTATTTAATGGCAAAGATAGTTTATTGGGCAATTTGACAGTCAATCCTCCCAAATCTTTGAAGGAATCATACTCAAGAATTCACTTATGGTCCCAGACAGCTTTGGATTCTGGCCATCCCCAATATAACGATCTTGTTTACGCTTGTGCTTGCATTAGTGGTTGTGTATCGTGGTACTTTCTATTATGGCATTAATAGAAAAGCTGTCCTATCTATTGAAAATCCGGCATAGGAGAGGAGGGTTGTCGTTGTGAACAGGGTTTTATCATGTCGATTGTTGTATCCATAAAGATAAGTAGGATCATATTTGTGTAATTGCTAATATTTCAGTTTTGAATGTCTTTAGGCATTATTGAGGCCAACTCGAGTTGTGCATTATTTATTCATCAAAATCATTGGACCAATGCCTGTCACTTTTGCAAGTATTATAGTCAATTGGTCATCTAGCAAAATTAGAGTTGATGAATTTGACTACAAACCACGTAGGGTTCGATTCCTGATAAATGAACTATTTAAACCTATAGTTTTCGATTCTAAATTACCCCATTTTTTTGGAATTCTAAATTATATCAAAAGATTATAAGTTCATAAAAGCCCATTCCCATTTTTGAATAGATCTACTAATTTTTGATTTCTAGTTATAATCTTGAACTAAGAAATAGAGATGAATTTAGCATTGTAGAATATTATTTTTACAAAAGGATTTCAAAATCAATTTAATACCAAATGAATTTAATGAATTTTTTTTTTTAAATTTGCATGATGTGATATTTGACGTCACTTGCCCTATTTTAACCCATTATTCAACCCTCTTCCTCGGTCCTAATTATTTATTTACAGTTGATTAATATAAAAGTAAACAAATTATTAAGACGAATGGAATATTTGGGCAGTGGAATTGAGTTACGCTAGATTATTATTCAAAATCCAAATATGCAATTGAACCCAAATCACCTCTAGATAGGTAGATAGCATAGTGGAATAACAAAAGAATAGTTTCGATAGCTTATTTCTAAACGTATGATTGTAGCCTTGTAGGCTTGTAGCCATACCCAAATCATCTGGTAATCGATTATGTAAAATGAAACTAAAACAAATCTCTCAATTAAAAATCACAAGACAACATAAAAATAGGGGAGAGATTCGCAACAGACTGCAATCCAATCTCAAACCCATATAGACCTGGCAAATGGGTCATTCAGGTTCGGGTTGGGTCACATCCGCTCGGGTTATTTTCGGGTTAATAACTTATCGGGTCACTTTCGGATCGGGTCATTTTTGGATCGGGTCAATCTGGGTCGTTTGGGTCAATCGGATCATTTTGGGTTACTTAAGTTGTGTCACTTTCGGATCACCTTCGGGTCTTGGGTCGGGTCAGCTTTGCCAGCCATGACCCACCTAACCGTAAATGAAAATCACAAAATCTCATTGAAGACGGCACGTATCCGTCACTTTGGAGTGACGGATACCATTTCCTCTCACAAATGACCCAAATAGAGGAGAGAGGGAAGCACATGGGGTGCCCCCACCTTGTCCTCCTATCCGTTTTGTGAGTGATATTGACCCCACCTAACCGTAATTGAATGAAAATAGCTCAAAAGTTTTATAGACATTATTGAGCTCGTGAACCCCAATTTGCCCAAATCCCGAACCATATTCGGGTCACAATACAATACAACTGGAAAAGGATGAACATGATTGTGACTTGTGTCTCACTTCTGTAAAGAAAGCATCACGTAACATTCAAGGTCCCTAATTCTTTTGTCTCATTTTCTTCCTTTATAATTGATTGAATGTAAGTACCATATTCAATAATCACTCTACCCTCTTAAATTTTCCTTATTATTACTTAGTTTCATACTTTTTGCTTGTTTTTCGGGCATTTTTTTATCTGGGTTTTGTACATTCTTGCTATTTTATGTAATTTATGATCAATTAATAGCAGAATTAAAGTGGGTTTTTGATTATTTGTATTGGGTTTTGGTTAATTTTTGGAGACTTTATACATTTTTGAAGGATTCTTAATGTTCCCTTCATTGAATTGATGATGTTAATTTGCATGTTTGTTGTTAAATTACAATGTTGGTAGATTGCCCCGACTGTCAGTAGCGGATACTTCTTGTCTACACCAAAAAAAAAACAATGTTGGTAGATTTTTAAGGAGGTGAAATTGATTAGTTGTTGTTATACTATCTTATGGGTTTTTGGGGCTGTAAAGTTTGTAACTTTACCAAATTTCCATTGAATTCATGGCCTTGGAAATGCTTGGTTTTAGTTACTATTGTCATGGTTTATAAAGCAATGTTGTTGTCCAAGATTTCTTGGAGTAATGTGAATGGGAAGGATGGAGTTATTGGGTTAGAGGAGGAGTGGGATTATGGCGTTCGTCGTGATAAGTTTGTGGAGGTTCCACAGATTGTTTGGGGGTTAAACAATCAAAAGATAGCATTTGCAAGAGCGTGCTTGACTGCTAGAATGCTTAATCGAACTCTTTTGATGCCTAGTTTGAGTGCTTCTTTGTTCTACAAGGAAATTGATCAGTTAGAGCCTATTTCGTTTGATAAGGTGTTTCAGTTGGAGAAGTTTAATTCGATGTGTAATGGGTTTGTTCGAGTGGGTAGGTATTCTGAAGTTTTGAATGCGTCTGAAGTCGTGGAGTTGACGAAGGGGAGTGGAAGGAAGTGGACTGATGAGAGAGATATTGGACAGTTAAGGGAGTTTGGAAATGATCCTTATGATGAGTATGAAGTTATTCGGATTTTAGGAAAAAACCCGTTTTTGTGGAATGATCATTGGCCTGTCAAGGAATATGCTAAGGTGTTTGAGTGCTTGGTTTTGGTAGATGAGCTTGCAAAAGAAGCCGATCGAGTTATTTCTAGGATCAGAGAGGCAGTGCCAAGGAAGACAGGGTCCTTGGAGCCTGCTCCTTATATGGCTGTCCATATGAGAATCGAGAAAGATTGGATGATTCATTGTAAGAAACGAGAGCAGCGATCCAAAATTAATGAAATTTGTAGTAGCAAAGAAGAGATTACTCAAAGAGTAGGTAACATTAAGGGGTTAAATAAACCGTTAGCTGTTTACCTAGCTGTTGCCGATAGTCTACTGGAAGACGAGACTATATTAAGCGGCTGGGATGATGGCTTGCTTCCTTTTGAGAAAAAGAGATTGGGTGTGAAGGACATATATGACAAGTATCCATATCTTATTAAGTCTGCCATTGACTATGAAGTGTGCTTAAGAGCCAATGTTTTCGTTGGTAACAGCTTTTCTACATTTTCTAATTTAATAGTACTTGAGAGGACACAAAAGATGATCCACTCAGGTCTTTCAAGTACATGCAGTTCTGGCTTAAGCTGGCCTTCATATGCCTACAATATTAAGGGGGATTTCGATGGTCCAAAAAGATGGATGACAAACATGTCAGATATTAGCCTCCAGACCATTAGCTATGGTACCAACCAGGTCTCTTGTTGAACAGTTGCCCTATGGATTTACTCACGCTTCAGTGTAAAAGTTGATTCTTTGCCATTTATCGACTCTGCTGCATGCTTGAAGAAGCAGGATTTGCATTTTCTTTGATATCTCTGCATAGAAGAATCCGGCTGTGAACCTCATGGCATACTATTGGGATGAGCCTACCGAATCAAGGTATATCAGCTTCAGTGAATATCCGAGTCTATTTTTGGTACTATACATTCTTTTGTTGATATACATACCATTTTATGTTTCAATGTAGTAAAATTTTTTATAGAGCTAGGATGAAATATCCCTCCAAAGTATGAAATCAACTTTGTAAGTGTTGTAAACTATTTATGCTGGTCTTTATATTGAATTCAGATTCAGGAAACTTGGGATACATTGATTTATTTATTAATGTTCTCTATTCATTTAATATAGTGAGATCTTGTTCCTTTTAGTTTTGGGATACCATCTTCCAAACTTATCGGTGATAGCCTATCTGCTATATAGGACTTTTTATGGAATAACAACACATATATGAGAGTATTGAGACAGGCTCACATGTGAGCCCAACCCGTTAACCATATACGGAGTTACAAAATAAGCAATACCTGAATATTTGACTATCTGACTTTAGTTTTGTGAGGTACTTCTGTAGTTTCTCCACTTCATTTCATTTTTGCTGGTACACAACTATTCTATGGTACTCGTAATATTTAGCATTTGCACGCTTTATAATACATAAATGGTGATGAAGTCAATAATCTTATTGATGAGATTTCAAATTTCATACTTTTGCCTATTGTTTTCGTATTTTATTGTGGATTTCTAACATGACTGCTGCTGAAAGTCCGGAGTGCAGCAATTTGACGATGCAGTATGTCATTTGGGAGTATTCATCTTGGCATATTTCATTTAGACCACCTCCCTCCATTTCCCTTCCTTTCCTTTTCCCTCAAATTCCCGTATCCAAACACTTGCTTAATGTGTATAGAATTTGAGAAGTTACCTCCTATAATAATTGAGAAATTTATACTGGCCAGTGGCCATATTATACACTTGTCTGTGCTCTTAAGTCTTGAATCTCGAATGAGACATCGAAGTAAGAAGGATAGATCTACTTCCATTGAGAGGAGCCTGAAGAATGTTGAGCTATTTCAGGTTTGATTCTGTTTGCTCTTTTTAATTATGAAAAACATTGGTCTAATTTTGCAATCTGTGTGTGTGTTTTCATGTTATTTTATATGCTTCATTTCATCGAGTAGGACAATATATACTAAGACCATATTTGATTTCGGATTTGGGGTAATCTAGAGTTGTAGTCTGGTATTAAGCATTGATTAGAGAGTTGAGACTTTCCCTTGTAGTCATCATGGTATTAGATCTCGATTTGAGACTTGTCTCGAAATCTGTCGATTTTGGTCGTCATTTTACAAATCAGCCAATACCTTGATAACTCAAAACCTTGATTACTCGGCCGCGGACGATTTTTGATGACATGCATGTAGCCTTTATTGATGGTAAATATCAGAAGCATGGTAATTTTAAAGATTGTGTGTCACTCTTTAATAATTGGTCTCATAAGATTTTTCAGATTCAACGTACCGTAGATCATTATATATCTACTTTATTTCTCAATAGGGAAACGAATAAATCTTGATTTCTTTCATTATGAAATATTTTTCATTTGTTCGGAAAAACTAATTACTAGCCTAGATTCATTGAGTCCAAAAGTGCGGTTGTAGTCAGTTTGTTGTTAAAGCTTAAGTTCGTAATTGTGATTTCGTTTGGAGTTCTTGTATGACTTTTTGCTTTTGCCTTCATAGTGCTCGAGAGGAGTTTATGCCCGTCCCTAATAATGATAATGTTATCCATAAAAAAATAAATGGCTGATAATCGGAGTAGAAAACTGGTGGCTTGACATCTTATCACTGTATTGACTGAAAGTCTGAGACTCTGAGGACCCAAATTGATGTTCTTCCCTTGTTTTCGGTTGAATTGCTTTTCTCAGCTGAAATCCGTCCATTGGTTGATCATTATGTTTGTTACTTTGGTGTATAGACTCGGCCAGTTACGCACCAGACCTTACATGAATTTTTTCTTACTAGTGTGTTAAGAGTGATCAGGTCTGGTTAATGAGGCAAGTCTGTAATATTTCGAAACTGTCTATGACCGCTTCTTTTGTTTGGTGCAGCGAAATGGAATTGTCGCGTTCATGAACAACTTTCATGTACTTCAGGACATGGTAAGGCTTGTTTTTGTTCTCTGGACTCACTGCCAAATGCCACCTAAGAGTAGGCAAAAGTTGGCCAAATGTACATGATCTCAAAAGGGCTGGGGATGTCCTGTCTGAATGTGGTCACAACCTTCAAGGTTTTAAAACAGGGTGGTAACTGGTAAGTGGTAACACGGTGTCATACTATGTTCCGTTTTGTGTCTCATCTTATATCCCATTAGCTTCTCCTTATAACACATCATTAGTTTGATGAAAATTACCAGCGTTTTTATTATTCAACGTGTAACGTGTCATAAGATAAAGGCGGTGAGACACAAAAATGGAACAAATGATCTCGACTCGTGTTACTAACCTATATTTCAATATTTTTTTGTGGAAGGGATAACTTGTTATTAGCACGAGTTACACGCACCAAAAACCTGTGTATAAGACAAATGAGCTTGGAGCAGCTAGAAGAATATGCTGCTGGTTTGCTAACCACCACCAATAATGAGAGCATACAACAAGTTCAAACAAGCTCAACCACCAAAGTACCAAACCTTTGTCTTCGGACTTGTCAATTGTTATATCGCAAATTTTTATTTCAGACGGTCACTTTTCATCTGAAGCTTAAGATGGACATATGTGATTATTTTATGGTTAAATTTATGTAACCACAATGGTACAATCAGTGCTACAGCTTATGATAACTTGTTTTTCAATTAGTGGTTACATTTAATTGTAAAATGGTCACAAAATCTTGGCTTATTTCAGATTAAAATAACCCGTCTGAAGAGAGATCAATGGTTGTCGTATACTCGTATTATCATTACTTTCAGAAATTGTGAATTTAGGACATCTAAAGACCAACTATCACCT